>NW_015542382.1:2613639-2629914 GCF_001515605.1 Sinocyclocheilus anshuiensis
GTCAAGTGTCTTTTTTTTTTTTTTACTACATCAGACCCCTTATTTAACTTTTAACAAAATATGAAAATTCTTGTTAAGTGCTGTGGGACAGTGGGACCATACTAGAGAAGGCTATATTTTGGCGTATTTTTAAAATAAGGAAACATATTCTTTGAGAATTATTGAAATACATCTTATTCTTCATCATATGATGTCAGATGTACTTATATTTTTCAATATTTCAATAATAAACTGCTTACATGTTAATAGCATCCAAATGGGGTACAGATGCATGCTTACTACTTTAAACTGAATTGACCATATTTTACATGTATTGTTTAATTTTTGGTTTGAGCAGTAGGTTTCTTGAGGGAATTGAGGAGGTTTATTAATGGCTTTTTACACTTTTATATAATGACATTTTTCCTAACTCAGCAGAGGAGGCTGTCAAGACATTGTCAATATGGATGATATGGAGGATGACACCACAATCTTCTCAACGCTAAAATCTTTCAAGAGTTTGATATCATGTCCAGATCGCTCTTTACTGGAGACTGAGCCAGGCTTTGGAAGAAGTGGCCTTCAGAATCTCTATACTAAAAGAGTGGAGGCAAGTCACAGACTCCTTTCACATTTTAGCCCTCATTTTTACGGAAGTATCTAAATTTCAATTCCATGATCTCATAAATATGCAGTATGTCTCTTAAAGGAATAGTTCACCCAAAAATGAAAATTGGCTAAACATTTACTCACTCTCAGGCCATCCAAGATGTAGATCAGTTCGGAACGGTTTTGGAGAAATTTAGCATTTTCAACACTTGCTCGCCAATGCAGTGAATGGGTGCCGTCAGAATGAGAGTCCCAACAGCTAATGAAAACATCACAGCTATCCACAAGTAATCCTCACAACTCCAGTCAATCAATTAACATTTTGTGAAGTGAAAAATTAAGTCATTAAAATGTTAAAACGTTAAAAATCTTACAAAAATACTAGTCTTCTATCCGTTATATGTTCTGTCTATAATATTGCTTTCTCCAGTGCAAAAGTCATCTTGTCTGAATCAGGAGAGAAATATGCACAGATCAAGCATGGTTTGCAAGCAAAAGTCCAAAACAGTTCTAACTTTTCAAGTTAGCTTTATTATGGATTGTAGAGTCATATTTTGGCCAGAAGCAATGGTTTAAAGTTAAAATACCATTAATGATGGATTTGTTTCTTACAAACATGCTTTTTTCCGCTTCCCAATACATTAATTGATAGACTGGAGTCGTGTGGATTACTTGTGGAGAATTGTGGTGTTTTTATCAGCTGTTTGGACTCTCATTCTGACGGCACCCATTCACTGCAGAGGATCCATTGGTGAGCAAGTGATGTAATACTAAATTTCTCCATCTACAAAACTCATCTACATCTTGAATGTCCTGAGGATGAGAAAATTTCAATTTTTTTGGGTGAACTATTCCTTTAATATAGTATGTGTAGAGCAAATTATTGAATTTTGTTGTTGTGTGTGGTAGTTGGAGGAGGCTGCAGAGCGAGTCCGTTCTCACACTAGCCTGCTGCAGCTCACTCAAGAGAAACAACAGATGGAACTCAGTCACAAACGGGCCCGTATAGAGCTGGAGAAAGAGGCAAACAGCAGCTCCAGAGACTTACAGGTGAGTGATAGGTGGCATAGTGCTGTAAATCATGGGTTCTGTTGGATTTTCTTTTCTTACTTCCATTTTCTAAACGTATTCCTCAATATAAAAAAATTGCAGCCTAAAACAGGGTGTGAGAAACACTTTAGACAAAATCCATTAGGATGTGATTTGGTGCATTCAAGGCAAGATTGTCCAGTCTTTGCTGTGAAAAACCTAATTTGACCTGTGTTTGTGTATGTATGTGTCTTGTCTGATCACATTTGCAGAGGGAAATTGACCGTAACAGGGAGTTACTGTTGCAGATCAGACGTCTGGAAGAAAGAGAAGAGAAAGCAAATCAAGCTCTTAATGAACAAATGGAAAACAACAAGGCTTTAAAGCGTAACTTCGAGGAACTCCACAAGAAAGCCAATGAAAAAGACAGCAAACTTGCTGAGGCAGACCAGGTGTGTGTTTATGTGTCTTTTGTATTAGTGTTTGTAAAAAGATGAAAAAATGCTCCCATGAAATTGATTGATGAACTATTATAATGTGATTTTTTTTTTTTCATTGAAACGTGAGATTAGAGTAAAATATCAATGGTTGTAGTTGCTTTTAATAGCCAGTAGCCGTGGTTTGCTACTTACAAGTGCAATCCTTGTTAGTATTTTATTGGACAACAAAACTGGCAATAAAACAAGCAATCATATTTAATTTTATTTTATAGGGGCAATGTGGAATGGCATAATTGTTACCGTTTCATGCAGCAGACGCTCTGCACGGAGACTTCTAGCTATGTGACTGATAACTTAATACACATGTATATACATCAAATCTCAAAGGTTTGGGGTCGAGTTTGCGTTTATTTTTAAAAAACAACACAGAAAAACTGGGGGAGAAATGGTAAAATAATATTACAATTTAAAATAACTTCTATTTTTTTAAATATTGAATTTTCAGCAGCCATTACTCAAGTCTCCAGAGACACATGATATGCTAATATGCTTATTTGTTGCTCAAAAAACACATCATACTTAAGATATTTTTTTTTTTTTTTTTTGTGAAATTTGTTTGGGGATTCTTTGAATAAAAAGTACAGCATTTATTTGAAAAAACAGAAATATTATGTAACATAAGTGTCTTTACTGCCACTTATGATTAAACTAATACGTCCTTGCTGAATTAAGATTTTTAAAAACAAATCTCACTTAGCGGGAACTTTTAAAGTGTTGTACATTCACAAAAAAAGAAAACAACTGTATGGCAATCATTGTTTACAAATATGATTTAGTTTAAATCCTTTTTTAACTATTATTTTTCTGTTAATACCGTTATGGATTGCAATTGTTTAATTAAGTTAAATTCTTTTCATGTTGCAGATGATCAGTGAGTTGAAAGATGAGACACGAAGGCTCAATCAACAGATCCAGATTCAGGAGTCCAAATTCTCCACCCAGAACCTGGAGATCCAGGCCCTGCAGGAACAACTGGATGTGCAGCGCAAGTATGAATTCACACATACACAAATGTACACTATTTTCCTCATACCCTCTAATAAATACATATGCACTGTGTTGTTTTTCATCTGTTGCTAATAGAAAGTTCCAGGATGTCAGTCAGAGGTACCAAAATCTTCAGACATCTCATTCCACCAGCACAGAGAGTGAACTCAAGATGAAGGTATTTGTGTTTCAGTCTTATTCTACAATTTCTATGATGTGTGGAGCACTGAGGGATGTCAGAAATACTGGTATTATTAAGTACCAAATCGGTGAAGAAAAAAAATAGAAAAAAGAATGCTCAACTTGTATTTAAAGCTGCAGTCCGTAACTTTTTTTGGTTAAAAATGATCCAAAATCAATATTTGAGCAAGTGCATAACCAGCCAGTGTTCAAAACTATTGCCTTACTTTAGCCCGATTCACAACGGTTAGCTTATAATAATGTTTTCTAATTTGAGTGGTACGGGTAGGTTTTCGTGGGAAATTCGAGCATGCTGCTGCGTCATTACGTCACGTCTGTAAACATAAAGAAGTTGTCCCGGCTACTAAATTATCGCATGTGAGGATCCTGCAGGGTGGGCGATCATTTATAGCCTTTTCTCACAGCAGCTAGAATAATTAAATGTCAAAAAATCATTTTGATGACGGATTGTAATACAGAAAGGATTATATGAAACACGTGTGAATGAAATTAAATTATATTCCAGTTTTAAATGTGCTTCTGAACCCCTTGCCATATTGATGCCCTGTCAGGCCGGAGCGATGAATCAAAAACAATAAAACCCATTATAAACGAAGCATTCGTTGCATCCAGTGGGGACATAATTATGGATTATAATGACTTATACTTATGTTGTTAACATTAATAATCTGGGAATAAAGTATAACAATAATAATGATTTGAACGGTTTGATGTGATATGAGCTAACCGATCTTTAGATTTAATCACCATTGGTAGCGAGATTTATGGTAACAATGAAGATAATTCTGCTAGTAACTGCAATTCCAGGTTTTTTAAACAGAGATGGCGACAAAGAGGAAAAACTTACGGACTGCAGCTTTAACATCAAGAAATTGTCTTTAATTTGTGCCCTGCTCCCTCTTATCTGTGCTGTCCATCTGCAGGAGTTGGAGAGGCGTTTGGCTCTTCAGGAGCAAGACTCTGTGATTGTGAAGAACATGAAATCTGAAGTGGCCAGACTGCCTGAACTGGAGCGGGAAATTAAACGTCTGCGGGAGGAAAATACTTTCTTAAGGTATCAACATTGTCATCAACAAACTTTTTGTGTGAGGGATGCATACATAAATCTTTATTTAGAACTATAACTACTGTCAATTATCTCTCTCAATTATTTCCTTCTCAGAGAGACAAAAGAGAACAACAGTCTGCTGAGAGAAGAGACTGAAGGTTTGAGGAGGAAGTTGGAGAGAATGGAGAGAGTGATGGAGGAGAAACTGAAAGTAGAGTTGGAGAAAGAGGTAAACAGTTACACATATGCAGAGACCAGTTCAAAATTGAACATTTAGTATAATTGTCCTCTGAAAATATTGTGTGAATTCTTGAATGAACAAGAATTTGTGTTTTTATATGGTGTTTTTAATGTGTAGTATTTGCAAAATATGTCTGGTCTTGCTATGCAAAATTGACACTCTGATTATAAATTATATTGTGCTTGATATCTTACCCCCAAAAGGGGTGTAATGGTAGGTTTTGTATTTTGCATTTTATTGTACGGTTTTAATCCAACATTGTGGATCTTCTAGAAACTGGAGCATGAGCTGCAGGCTTGGGAAAACATTGGCCAGTCTACAGGACTTAATATTAGGTGGGTGTTTTCTTACTTCTTAGGTATTATTATTATTATTATTATTATTTAATAAATGCATAGCTAAAGTAATTATATTTGGCTGGAAATATTGGCTTAAAAGCCTGACTGATAACTGACAATCAATATATGAAGCAAAATGTGAGGGTATTGTTAATATATAAAAAAGAAACGCAATCTTTTTGGTTCATATGGTGGATTACAATGCCACTAGAGGGCGCTCTGATCTCAAGAAACATGTTGTTTCTCTCCTCTGCATCTGCACCCGTGTAGGTCTGTTAACTTGTGTTAGGTCAGTCAGTGTTATTGCTTGTAAATTCCACATGCTCTCTGGTTCTGCAGTGTTTTCAAGGTCAGCTTGTTATAGATGCTGAAACAGTGGCTGATGTGGAGCAGTTTCAGTGTGTTTGCATATGCATGCATTCTATTGATTGTGTGAGGTGTAAATGTGCTTTGTCAATCATGTGGAAAAATATAAACAATGTCTGTTTAATGGCTTATGTGGATTTGGTGGAACACACACACACAGTGCTCTTGAAGTACCCCTCAAAATGACAAGCATTGAGTCTCTTATTAGTCAATCACTGTCCCAAACGTCAGACACCAGAGCGAGTGACAGATCTTATCTGTTTAATAACCAATATTTAATGATATTATGAGTATCTAAACATCTGCTGATAGAAAACTGACAATAATAGTACTACTCACTTTTTTCTGGTCATAATGAAGGGACCAGAGCTTCAGAAAGTTGCAAAAAGTTGCAAAATCTTTGCTTTGTGAAAGCTTTCATATGAAAGCTTTGTGTGAGGAACAGAATGAATTTTAAGTCATTTCTTTAGAATCTTGATGTTAACAGGTTCAAAAACAAATCGTTTGTTTGAGTGTCTTTACAATGAGTCAGTTAATCTAATCTGACTAATTCATTGATAATTTTCATTATTGAGTTCATCTGATTTAAAGAGAAGAATAACAATCTAAATTTTCACATAAAGCTATTGTATGACTGCTGAAGACCTGACATAAAGATTTTCACGTAGCAGTGCCAGTGAATACAGTGATCAGTAAATTATTAAAATTTCTACTTTTTGAAGGAATTTTCCATTGAAGGAAAAAAGCATACAGCTTTAATAAATGTTAACAGTTACAGAACTGTCATTTTTGGTGAACTAGGGTCAAAGAGAGGGTGGAAAATGATTATGTAAGACTAAATCATTAAACTGAGGGCTGGCAATTAATTTGTATATATATCATTTGGCTAAACTCAGACTGGTTCTTTGTTTGCTATTTAAAATGCAGATTTATTGATAGGTCTAGACTTTACCACAACAAAAGTACAGAATATTAATACAAAGTTATAAAAAAAAAAAAAAGGTGAACAGCGCGTTTTGGTGTTGATGTGCATTTCTACAGTATATGTTTTATTTATAGAGGAATGGAAACTCTAACTCAATGTAGGTTACTGAATAATGGCATTGAATGACAACCTGACATACTAGGACGTTCACAGTATGAAATCTTAAGCCAGGCACACACTACTGCACTGAAGCTTGTCGCCCTTTCATGTTTTAAGTCTGACTAGTTGGTGAAGGCCTAGATTGTTGCAGACACTTCTATTATGTGCACTTGTGAGATACACCGTGAATAGTTGCAGGAGCTACAATAAATTTAGAATTTAGACTAAATTAAGAATACATTTAGACTCTTAGCCTAGTATTTATGATAATTATAAGAAATGTTTCTTGAGGACCAAATCAGCATATTAGAATGATTTCTGAAGGATCACGTGACACTGAAGACTGGAAAAATGGCTGCTGAAATTTCAGCTTTGCATCACAGGAATAAATGACATTTTAAAATATATTAAAAGAGAAAATGGTTATGTCAATTGGTAGTAATATTTCACAATATTACAGTTTTTTTTACTGTATTTTTAATACAGCCTTGTTGATCATTTTGATTATTTCAAAAACATTTTTAAAAAATCTTACCGACCCCAGACTTTTGAACAGTAGTGTAAATATGGTTATAAATAAATAAATATAATACAATATAGTGTAAAAATAATATAGTTGAAACTTTGTGATTAGGTGATTAATTTATTTTAAACACTTCTTTCTATCTCAGCTTAAAGGGATAGTTCACCCAAAAATGAAAATTGTCATTAATTACTCACCCTCATGTCGTTCCACACCCGTAAGACCTTCGTTCAATCTTCGGGACACAAATGTGACCCTGGACCACAAAACCAGTCTTAAATCGCTGGGGTATATTTGTAGCAGTAGCCAAAAATACATTGTATGGGTGAAAATGATTGATTTTTCAATAATTATTGATGCCAAAAATCATTAGGATATTAATTAAAGATCATGTTCCATGAAGATATTTTGTAAATATCCTACTGTAAATATATTAAAACTTAATTTTTGATTAGTAATATGCATTGCTAAGAACTTAATTTGGACAACTTTAAAGGCGATTTTCTCAATATTCAAATGTTTTTGCACCCTCAGATTCCAGTTTTTCAAATAGTTGATGTGTATATCTCGACCAAATATTGTCCTATTCTAACAAACCATACATCAATGGAAAGCTTATTTATTCAGCTTTCAGATGATGCATAAATCTCTGACCCTTATGACTGGTTTTGTGGTCCAGGGTCACAAATTAAGATATTCTTGATGGAATCTGAGAGCTCTCTGACCCTCCATAGACAGCAAGGATATTACCATGATCAACCCACAGAAACGTAGCAAGGACATAGGTAAAAGGTAAATAGGTAAAACATCAGGGGTTCATCCGTAATTTTACAAAGCTACGAGAATACTTTTTGTGTGCAAAACAATAACAACATAATTTATTCAGCAGTTCTTCTCTCCGAGTTACCGTCTTCTGCCATTTTTGAAAGTAGCCCAGAACGTAATCAATGTAATGAGCGTTGTTTACGTTCAGCATGTGCGCGCTGTCTACTGAACATAAACAACCCATTACGTTCAGCAAAAGCACGCGCATGCAGAGCGTAAACGACGCTCATTACGTTGATTCCTAGGGCTGGGTAAAAAATATCGATATCTCGATTTCAATCGATTCTCATTTTTACGAAACGATATCGTTTCTTAAATCCCAATAATTTATTAATCTAACCTGTTTTCAGTTAATGGACGGAAAATTGAAGGGCACCTCCCATCCAATATATCGCAATAAGCATTGTGCTTTGGTACTTTTAATATGAAACACAGTCTCAGAATTCAAATTCTGTCCATTGTATTGCAGTATTCAAACAATAAATGCCATTTTTGGTGCTGTTTAATGTGGAGTGACAGATTGCTGTAGCGCCTCAGTTCAACAGACGTGGCAGCACGAGGCACACGTGAACTGATCGTCTTCTCCACATTAATACCAGTTTCAGCACAAAATAAACATGACTAAACATCCGAAGGTAATATAAAAGAAAGAATACGACTTTACAATCCGTATAATTTCTCATGTTAATCGCTCAATTAGTGTTTCAGCCGCGCAAAGACGTCAATATAACGGCTTGTAAACAACGTCACCTCAGGAAAAAAAACATATGCGGTGACCATAAACTCATTAGTCAGCTAGAAAATTTAACTGTAGAGAGGGGCATTTTGCTAAATATACAGTGGGTACGGAAAGTATTCAGACCCCCTTAAATTTTTCACTCTTTGTTATATTGCAGCCATTTGCTAAAATCATTTAAGTTAATTTTTTTTCCTCATTAATGTACACACAGCACGTCTGAATACTTTCCGTACCCACTGTATGCACCATATAAATTTATTATAATTTTTACTTTTCTTCAATGTTTAGTTTATATTTTTTTGAATGACAGCCACCATTTAAATGTAAAAAAAACCCGAATTGATTTAGAAATATTATGTAATTGTAACTTTTATTATAAAAACTTCATTAAGTGTAATTTAAGCAGTTGTATAGCCTAAAAAATCAGTTAGATTTAACCTTCAATATTATAGTAATGCAGTACCAACTGACTCATGTATATTTTACAGCATTAGTTAAGAGAATTTTGACTTGAATCGAATCGTGTTCGAATTTGTGTCAAAACCCAGCCCTATTGATTATGTTCTGGGGTACTCTCCAAAATGGCAGAAGACGGTAACTTGGGGAGAAAAAATGCTGAAGAAATTGTTATTGTTTTCTTTGCGCACAAAAAGTATTCTTGAGGGTTAGTAATTAATGACAGAATTTTCATTTTTGGGTGAACTAACCCTTTAATATGCTAGGACAACTACAAGTTAGTCATACATTGATTCGTCTTAGTGTCCTGACCAGGAATTTTTCATTTGAGTGAGCTGTTCTTTTAAATATAGGCTACTGCTCACGTGATGGCTCTGTTCCTCGTCTGTCACATCTAAACTCTGAAAACAGATGTTTGTAGTGTTGTGTAAGTGCTGTAATTTTTAAGTTCGCATCATATTGATTGTAGTGGAAGAGCTTTGAGCAAAACTTATCTTTAACTTCTCTTCTTTTTAACTATGGGTATCAGAGGAACCATCATTCCAAACAGAAATTGCATCCAAGTAGATTTAAACTGTTTAATACAACACATAAAATATGCATGAAATGTTTTTTCTTTTAAATGAACAAATAGAACTTTATTTAATTGTTTTCATTTATATTCACCCATATCATAATAAACAGCAATATTTACCTACATATATTTTTGCTGAAGCCTTTCAAAGGGATCATTCACCAGAAAATGAAAATTCATTCATCTTTTACTCACCCGCAGTCTTTAGGGCACTTATGGGCAAATAAAAACCATTACGATATTCACGATGGTGCATAATTTTACATTTCCAACAAAATCATTGCAAATTTGTTGTGAATTATCTTGTAATGATTATTTTAGATGTATGTGTGTGTTTGAATGTGGTAGAGCATAAACCTCCCTCTTTGACTATTCCGTAATTGCCCAATAATGATTATTAACTTCAAACGGCAAGTAATTGCTCACAGTTTTGCAGAGTCAATATCCTTCATGTATCTGGGCAGAATCTTAATTCCCATATAGGTTCTTCCTCCTCAGATAATTTCTCTCCTCCCTGTTCGCTGTGACGTCCGTTTTTCTCAGCGAAGGTCTTTGTTCCTGTTTGTATGCATTTCCTGTCTTTGAAGTATGATATGGCCTTGGGTGAGGCGTTTGAATGCAGGATTCAACTGATTATGCTTACATTCGCTTAGGTAAAACACTTTATGTAATCAAACTCTTTCCGATGTATTTCCGTTGCTCTGAAAGGATAATGGCACGGCGAATGAGCCAAAGTGCCTGTCTCGCTTTGGTGGAGCAGAAATCTGATTTTGGATTCTGATTGATCATTGAGCATTACTCATTCTGCTCTCTCTGCTCTCCAGACCATTCACCGGCAGTATAAATATGTCAGGCAGTAGTTTCATTCTGCTCTCTCATGTTTTACCTGGGCGAGCAATGTAGCTCTCATGGGGATTCTCCAAATAAAAGAAACCAGTGTCATATCTTCTCAATGTTTAGTCTCAGCAAAGAAAAGTGCAGCGGTTGGGACTTTCCTTTTTTGTACCGTAGACTCATTTCGTCTCGCCGTGAAGGAAACGAAAGATAACTTTCTGAAAAATGAAGAGGCAAAGAGAAATACATACTCAAAAAATTTATCGTACTCTGTCTTATAATTCCTTTCCTTTATGCTCCCTCTGCGGTGATATTCCTACTGTTTGAATGCTGAACCAATTGTCTTTAGAATAAGCTTTCATCTCAAATACAGAACAAAGGTGTCAGCTATAAGATAGCACTTTCATCACAGAAATATAAAGAAAAATTGTCAAAATTGAGCAAATGCATTCAAAGCCTTTTTGTCTGTGGGTGTGGTTAAGTTCCTGTGCCTTTTGTTTGATGTTGACAGCTCCGTTAATTATGCAAATCAAAGACGACAGATGTAATTTAACATGCCCTATGATCATTTGAAACATGACCCGGTGGTTAGCTATTAGGGGTGCTCCGATCAATATTTTTGAGGCCGATCACAGAAAGCAGTATCTGCCGATCTGATCACCGATACTGATCTTTTTAAAGCCGTCTTTTTATCATGTAGAATTATTTATAGTGATGATCCAATCAAGATTTTTAGACATTTATTCAGGGCCTGAATTTCATTTTTTAAAATGAATCCCTCTCTTAGGTGACTCTTGTGAGAGGATTTTTTATTTTTCATTTGAGGGGTGGCCGGCTCAACATCGTGATGTCTGTCAGCCATTGGCGATGGACGATGGCATCGTCTATTGGCCCAACCCTAGTACAGAAGCAGCACGGATTGTGCTTTCACACAGGAGTATGCTCCTGATCTGTGGCTGTTTACCACAAACACAACATTTATCCATTATTTTGATTTTAAATCCAAACATTGTTACTGAAAATGCTTTTTCAGCATTGCAATTCTTTTTTTTACACAGGACAGTAATACAATCTTTCACAGACATGTTTAAACACAATAAATATAAGCAACACATTATTCAATGCTTTTTACTTTGCTCCTAAACGCACTGCCAGACCATAACCGTGTGTGCAGTGTGAACGCTTTAATCCGTTAACATGAGCGCGGAAAAAAATACGCACCACATACGCACTGCGAACAAAGTAATGTGAACCTGGCGTTACGTGTGTGCGCTGCGAGTGTGCACGATAAGTGCACGGTCTCCAGGAGAACACGCGAGCATTGAATAGTTTAAACACTGGCAAGAATTAAAAAGTAATGCAATTTATAAACTTCAGTGACGATGCGACACCGTCTCGATAGTGCAAGTGACAATTCGTGTATCAACTGTGCAGCATGCAGCTCACTTATAGAGCAGATGCAATGTGATTTGAAGCCATTTGCATTCTGAGAGAGAAAGAGAGCGCGCGCGGTGATTCACTCACACTGTTTGTGAAATTGTCTCACAGAAACTTTTTCAAATTACTTTGTTATTTAATGAAGAAATATGAATTGTACCTCACCTAAAGCGTTATAATTATTTCATCCGACTGAGACAGCGCCGCTACATGTCATACCAAACCTCTCACGGCAGGCGCGTCATCAGCTTCAGATCGTGTTTTTGAGACCGGCCTTTTTAGAGACCGCCGATCAATCATCCCAAAGCGATTATCGGCCGATAGTGATCGGTAGCCGATCAGTCGGAGCACCCCTATTAGCTATGTATGATATATACAAATAAATGTGAATATATTAGGCAGTTTGAATATATATTGCTACTGGTTTCTTGTGCTGTGTACTTCCAGCAAGCAAAACATAGTATTTATAAAGTGAATTTGCAGAATTATTTCAAAACCTGCTTTTATGAGAATGCTTGAGAAAATAACATCAAAACAGTAGAGTCCTGTGTAACTGTATGACATTTGAAGAATTTATATAAAATATTTTAAATGAAGATTGCATTTTTTTTTTTTTTTTTAATCATGGCCTAGTGATTATTAAATTGCATAACTTCTATTATGACATCAAGTTTTAAAAACCAAACAAAACAACTGAACAATGGGTAATTTTGAAATGTGTGGGGGCTTGACGAATTAGAAAAGTCAATGTGTTTTCACAAAGAGCTGTTTTAAAAACCTAGTCAGGGCAATACGTCAGGAAACAGTTGTACTTAATTAGAAAAAGTAAATGTTATAGCTTTGGACTTTGGAGAAATTGTCTTCATCTTTGTTAGGAAAGGGATTCCATCATGAGTTCACAAATGAGTTTGTTTCATTAGCAGGTGCTAATGAGTCTTTTATAGAATGAGTTTAAGTTTGAGAATGAGTTTTCAGAGTTTACAGTTTGTGGGCTTATATAATGCTTTTCATGAGTAAGGTACACTCTAGTGTACAATTACGACAAGAAAATCTTTTTTTTATTTTTTTTTTGTCTGAACTATTAGATGCTTTAGGTAAACTATTGTGGATCATAATTAGCATTGCATGGAAAGTAGACCGTTTTAAAGTTGCTATCTATTTTGTAAATCCTTGTGAATGATTTATCCATGCATTTTTTTTAAACTTTAAACATTTATTATCCAGTCCACTTAAACTCTGCTCCCAGACAAGCTCACATTCAGATCTGCCTCCATTTTTGAATGCATAGCTCATAACATAAAATTAAAACATTAAGCGATGGATAGAACCGAGTCCCTGCACTACTTTTTTTTATCCCGATAATGTGTTATACTTGACAGTAGATCACAATATGCAAGGGAAAGTCTGTCGCTACTTCAGTTTCATCTCTCTCAACTTTGAACACCTTAGATGTCTGTTAAAGTCATTTTAATGTTGTGATATCACAAATACCAACGAATGGGACGAGACCTGGTTGAGCTGCACTAGAGAAAGCAACGAGTGTTATCACGATGTCGGAGACACGCTAGTTTCCCAAGGCAGATGAACTTAGAGGGGTTACAATCATCCGGGTTTAAATCGCGCTCAAATTGATTTGATTTTGACGCAATATTTACACTGAAGCTCGCAGGCGGCTATGGTAAGGGGCGTGACATTTCCCGACCAGGTGCCGAGTGCTGCCAATCACAACACGCACTGGCCCAGCTAACCAATCACAGCACATTTTGTATTTCAGAAGGTGGGCCTTCATTTGATACAGGAACTATTCGAGCCGTTCATGTCAGACTGGGGAGAGAGGTGTTGTAATAATGCAAAATATGTGAAAAATAATGTGTTTTTCGAACAACCTAGTATGAGAGCCTGTTCTAGTACACCCCCAAAACAAAATCAAGACTTTGTAAAAGAGCATAATAGGACCCCTTTAACTAATTTTAATTGACAAAATTAATATTTACTTGTCCGTTACTCCATACAAAATTCATTGCTAGAAAATTAATTAAAAAAATGTCAGATTTGTTTTTATACAATTCCTGTGTAATTAAATAAATAAATAAATAAAATAACACGCACACAAAAAAAACATGATTTTTTTTTTACTTTAGACATGTCCCAAATTTAGGAAATAGGGTTGTTAGAATTGCAAACCTTATATATAATAATTGTATTATAATAATTGTAAATTATAAATGGCTCATTGTAGGGCTGCACGATATTGGAAAAAACTCACAATGCGAGGTTTTTTTTTTGTTTTTTTTTAATTGCGATATAAAAAAAAAGAATCACTAGATGACTTGAATAGCTCTATTTGGAAAAAAAATAATCAATGATTGGGGTGATTTTGTAGGCGAGTAAATCACCATAGAAAATAAACAAATTACAAGCATAGATAAAAATAATAGAACAAAGATAGAAGTGAAATAAACAGTGGTTTATATTTTTAAGGTAAGTCTAACAGTATTCAGGTACAGAAATTTAATAATCAAATGTAAAATAACAATGCATAGTCTTCACTGTATAAAAAAATTTAATCTAATCTGTGTTAAAGCTTAAAGTGTTTTTCTCTGTGTTTTGTTGTTTGATTTACATTCATGACAGACAGCAGGAATATTAAACTGCTGTGAACCAATATACTGTTACACATCCATTTTCTTTCTCAATTGTTTACTTTCAACTAAACCATAAGCAACTGTGTTTACAAGAATACTTGCAGAGACATGCATTTTGACATAATTTCGCGTGTATGTGTCATTTGAGGCACAAATAGACGCGGACGTGAGCGGACTTCGGTGTTCACGTGCATCTGCGTGGCTCTCACCGTGTCTACACCGGACGCGAGCGGCACAGCGCGACGCGACAAAATATTATCGAGCCAATTATAATCAGTGATGCTGTTTACACTGGATGCGGCGCGACACGACAAATCCCGACAGTAAACTGATGCCTCGTTCTATTTATGACGTACTGACACAAAGTTCAAGTGATTTGCAAAAGTCGCTTTGTTGCGTCCAGTGTAGAAAGACTTTGGGGCCGTTCATATGTCGCACCTAAAAACGCGTGGAAAAGCCAGCCGCGCTGCTTTCTCCTTCTTTCCAAAGCGTTCGGGAGCTTGCAATTTCGTGGCATCTGCCGTTGCTAAGCAACCGTGACCTACGCTCTCCGCGACGACCCAGAAGTTTCAACAAAGGATAAATGGATTTCCAGCACTGAAAATCGCTTGCAGTAGCTCTGCTACTAAATTCATTTAAAAATGGGTATCTCTGTACAGCTGTTCCTGTACCGGTGTCTGTGTGAGCAAAGAAAACGATCAGTGTAAATATAACGATCAGTATACTAAACATTGCACATCCTGCGATGTGACTATCGCAGATGCGCACATTGCGATATCGATGCTGAAACGATATATCGTGCAGCCCTAGCTCATTGCGATATATTTTGACCCCTTGAGGTGGGTTAGCAGCATTTTCTGAAGGTTAAGTGTCCATTTGCTGAAAATGAAAAATAGGCTTTTATTGGACATTTCCGGCCCTTTTTTGTGCCCTATTCATCTGGTGCTAGTAGATTTTTTTTTTTTATAAAATACCTGTCGCTCTCTTCTTACTTTCAAATGATTTTGTTGTAGGAAACCTGAGGATTTGTCCAGGGAGGTCATACAGATTCAACAGCGAGAACTGAACCTGAAACAGCAGAACTACACACTCAATAGCAGGTAAATACACACATTCACATGCATTAAGATATAGATCACTGACTTTGGGTCATACATTTTGACTCATCACTTGTTGATTTAAGAAAGTTGTGTGGAGGTAAATTTGAGGTAACACTTTAGACATTCTACTAACGGTAAGTAACTTTGCAACTACATGTCAGCTAGCAGTCAGACACTCATCAATGCTGTCTCAGGGAAGTAGAAGTCAAATACTAATAAATGAACATAAAAAAAAGTGGTAAAAGTGGTCACCAGGGGTCCATTTTGTTTCCACTTTCAGGACGTGCACGTCACTCTATATTTTGTCCAATGAAAAGTGCATTTTTCATCAATTTCCGTGCATATAATTGCCTACAAAAAAATCTTAGTCACCTTCATTGGAAAGTAAAGAAGTATTTTCAAAAACGTTGCATAATATTTCATCAAATGTATCATAGGAAATTACAAAAAACTGCATGTTGCCTCAAGGCAACATTGTACCGTAATGGAATCGCATAAGGCCATGCAGGCATACTAGGTTAGGATACAAGTATATGATATTTGTAAGGAAAAGAGTTAGAATTATCTAAATGTATTAGAATTTTTACATGATTTTGTAATGCATTTGCAAGAATATTAATTCTCATACTATTTCTACACATATTATGAATTTTTCTGTTGAGAGGAATTGCTTCCTCAGCTTTCACAAGCAATGAGGTGTCATTAGTGAAGTAGGAGATTTTGCATGCATGTGCTTGTGTGTGCATGCTTGTAAGGATAA
>NW_015542382.1:2630517-2646155 GCF_001515605.1 Sinocyclocheilus anshuiensis
GCAGGAATATTAAACTGCTGTGAACCAATATACTGTTACACATCCATTTTCTTTCTCAATTGTTTACTTTCAACTAAACCATAAGCAACTGTGTTTACAAGAATACTTGCAGAGACATGCATTTTGACATAATTTCGCGTGTATGTGTCATTTGAGGCACAAATAGACGCGGACGTGAGCGGACTTCGGTGTTCACGTGCATCTGCGTGGCTCTCACCGTGTCTACACCGGACGCGAGCGGCACAGCGCGACGCGACAAAATATTATCGAGCCAATTATAATCAGTGATGCTGTTTACACTGGATGCGGCGCGACACGACAAATCCCGACAGTAAACTGATGCCTCGTTCTATTTATGACGTACTGACACAAAGTTCAAGTGATTTGCAAAAGTCGCTTTGTTGCGTCCAGTGTAGAAAGACTTTGGGGCCGTTCATATGTCGCACCTAAAAACGCGTGGAAAAGCCAGCCGCGCTGCTTTCTCCTTCTTTCCAAAGCGTTCGGGAGCTTGCAATTTCGTGGCATCTGCCGTTGCTAAGCAACCGTGACCTACGCTCTCCGCGACGACCCAGAAGTTTCAACAAAGGATAAATGGATTTCCAGCACTGAAAATCGCTTGCAGTAGCTCTGCTACTAAATTCATTTAAAAATGGGTATCTCTGTACAGCTGTTCCTGTACCGGTGTCTGTGTGAGCAAAGAAAACGATCAGTGTAAATATAACGATCAGTATACTAAACATTGCACATCCTGCGATGTGACTATCGCAGATGCGCACATTGCGATATCGATGCTGAAACGATATATCGTGCAGCCCTAGCTCATTGCGATATATTTTGACCCCTTGAGGTGGGTTAGCAGCATTTTCTGAAGGTTAAGTGTCCATTTGCTGAAAATGAAAAATAGGCTTTTATTGGACATTTCCGGCCCTTTTTTGTGCCCTATTCATCTGGTGCTAGTAGATTTTTTTTTTTTATAAAATACCTGTCGCTCTCTTCTTACTTTCAAATGATTTTGTTGTAGGAAACCTGAGGATTTGTCCAGGGAGGTCATACAGATTCAACAGCGAGAACTGAACCTGAAACAGCAGAACTACACACTCAATAGCAGGTAAATACACACATTCACATGCATTAAGATATAGATCACTGACTTTGGGTCATACATTTTGACTCATCACTTGTTGATTTAAGAAAGTTGTGTGGAGGTAAATTTGAGGTAACACTTTAGACATTCTACTAACGGTAAGTAACTTTGCAACTACATGTCAGCTAGCAGTCATTAGATTATGGTACCGTGTTGCCTCCAGGCATTTTTTTTTTAATGAAATGAGACACTCATTTAATTGATCAATGCTGTCTCAGGGAAGTAGAAGTCAAATACTAATAAATGAACATAAAAAAAAGTGGTCACATGACCCACAGGGGTCCATTTTGTTTCCTCTTTCAGGACATGTGCACATGTCACATGACTCCATATTTTGTCCAATGAAAAGTGCATTTTTCATCAATTTCCGTACACATAATTTCCTACAAAAATCTTAGTCACCTTCATTGGAAAGTAAAGAAGTATTTTCAAAAACGTTGCATAATATTTCATCAAATGTATCATAGGAAATTACAAAAAACTGCATGTTGCCTCAAGGCAACATTGTACCGTAATGGAATCGCATAAGGCCATGCAGGCATACTAGGTTAGGATACAAGTATATGATATTTGTAAGGAAAAGAGTTAGAATTATCTAAATGTATTAGAATTTTTACATGATTTTGTAATGCATTTGCAAGAATATTAATTCTCATACTATTTCTACACATATTATGAATTTTTCTGTTGAGAGGAATTGCTTCCTCAGCTTTCACAAGCAATGAGGTGTCATTAGTGAAGTAGGAGATTTTGCATGCACGTGCTTGTGTGTGTATGTGCATGCTTGTAAAGATAAAGTGCATATTAGTATAAGGTTATGATGATTTTTCATTTTTTACTTTGAAACAACACTGATTATAATGTGTTGGTATGATAACGGATATGATAGTTTAGTTATACTTGTTATCCACGATGGTACAATGTGCTTGAGAGCAACAGCTGGATATGAAATGTTACTTTTTATTAA
This sequence comes from Sinocyclocheilus anshuiensis, assembly GCF_001515605.1. Lineage (NCBI taxonomy): Eukaryota > Metazoa > Chordata > Actinopteri > Cypriniformes > Cyprinidae > Sinocyclocheilus > Sinocyclocheilus anshuiensis. The sequence goes on from NW_015542382.1 coordinate 2,632,629, forward strand.
ATATCAGTTGTGCAATACATTAAAAACTAGATAAATCTGTTTGTTCAAGTGTTTGGTTAAAGAAATTTATGTTTTCAATAAATATATTTCTTTTTTCTGCATGAAAATGTCAAATGTTTAAATTTGTCCGTTGTGGTACAATGTTGCCTTGAGGCAACAAACTTAAAAAAAAAAAAAAAGAAATTGTTTATTGTTATAGTGTCCAATTTTAAGTAGGAAAAACATCACACATATTTTTTTTCCTCATTGATATCATATTCCGTACCGTGGAGGGTTAACAGACTGTGCTTAATATCTTCAGACACTTTATTTTGATGGGTCCACAACATACTGACTATAAGATACTTTGCAAGTATATGTCAACTTATTCTACTAACCCTAAACTTAACCTAACAGTCTACTCTGAGAGTTAGTAGACATGTAGTTGAAAATAAATGAGAATTAGATGACATGCAGTTGTAAAGTTACTTATAGTTAGTAGAATGTCTAAAGTGGATTATCAAAATAAAGTGTAACCAAATTTGCGAATTTTACACTACAGTTCCAAAGTTATTTCTTTAATGTCACAGAGCTGATTGTTGGTAAGAACTAAAGCAATTTCAGATTAAATATTTGTTATAGTCGAGCCCCACTGTCACTGCATGATTTGTAAGATTTGACGTCCTCCGTAACAATTGAGATGGACAGTCTCTATTGAACCTTCGCTCGTGAGCGACAGCTCTACTCCAGAGCGTGTGATCTGTCCCTCAAGTGATAGATTGGGACAGTCTCTCTCTTGTTATGTGGGTTCATGTCTGTTTTTGTGCTTAAAAATGTCATTATTTGACAAGGCCTCTAATGTGGGTCTCTTTTCATCCTGTGCAGTTCTTTCAAAGGCAGTAATGGGCTCTTTTCTTGAGTTTTGCCGGCCAGCATTAGCCGATCTCTTTGATGCTCTTTCAGTCAATCTCTGGTCTCTCCCTCTCTCTAATTGTCAGACGGTAATTGGTCGATGGGAGTTGGTGCGTGTCGGCGCTGCGCGGCTCGTCACTTGAGCAGTCAAGTCAAACGAAACTCTGACAATATCAGATCTCACTAATGAGCTGAGTGTTGAGATTGGGCTAATTATGAACTATGATGTCTAAAACAGCTTTGCAAAGTAATGAGTCTGCTGTCAGTTCTTTATGGAAGAAGTTGGAGCTGTCTGACTTTTCTTTTTATTGCTTTTATTACTTTTTAATGTGTTTCTATCAGATATAGGCCTATTTTTTTGCAATATAATACCAATGGCAACAAATACACTAGGGATGTAACGATTCACTCAACTCGCAATTCGATTCGATTTACGATTTTGCTTTCGCGATTCGATTCACGATTTTTTTTACAAAATGAGATTTAAGACAAATTATAAATTAAATGTGTCCTTTTATTATTGCGTGGACAAAATGCTGCACGTTTCTTTGTGAAATTGTAATTGTTGAGATTGGGCTAATTATGATCTATGATGTTGTCTAAACAGTTTTGCAAAGTAATGAGTCTGCTGTCATTTCTTCAAGTTCTTTATGGAAGAAGTTGGGGCTGTCTGGTTCTTTCCAAAAAACCTCCTCTTCTTTTTATTGCTTACTTTTTAATGTGTTTCTATCAGATATAGGCCTATTTTTTTGCAATATAATACCAATGGCAACAAATACACTAGGGATGTAACGATTCACTCAACTCGCAATTCGATTCGATTTACAATTTTGCTTTCACGATTCGATTCTAATATAACACTAATATAGCACTTGCATATTATTGCCCTTTTGTTGGTTTTGATTGCTTCTATTGTCCTCATTTGTAAGTCGCTTTGGATAAAAGCGTCTGCTAAATAACAAAATTGAAATATAATGTAAATGTAAATAACAAAACTAACTTGAAATTTTAAAACAAGCCTCAAATCAAATAAATAACACAAATAAAAAATATCTCTTCATATAAACAAAATAAGGCTTTGTCTGTGCTCTTTCCATTTAAAATGAGATTTAATTAAGATTAGATTAGCAACCACTGCATTTTAATCGTGATCCAAACAAAGATGCTGCAAATATGCAACATGAGCAGTTTTTAAATCTAAATTTAAAATCTAAATTTCGAAATTTGAAGCAAAAACAGAATGGTTTGACTTCAGCTTTGTGAAACTATACACCAAAAATATCTGCATGAAACAAACAGTAGACGAGCTGAATGAGACGCAGATTCACTCTCTGCCAGCAGGTGGCGGTTTCCTTGGTTTCCGCTGTAAACAAAGCAGCGCTGCACTTATGAACTTTAATATGCATTATACAGAGGCCAGATGAAAAGAAAAAATACCATCTAAACTAGGGATGCAACGATTATAGATTTCGTTGGTACGATTATTGTCTGAGAAATAATCACGATTATGACGATTATGCATTTATTCATTTCACAAAATTATTAATGTATCAAATCACATGGACACTCTTTAGATAATAAAGTGTTATTTATTGCTGCCTTTAGAAACAGAAATAACACAGTAACCAATAATACAGCACAAAATAATAATAATAAAGACAAACAAATGTCTATCTCTCCAATTGGAATTAAAAAGGTGACCTCTGATTTGTAAACATCCATGTCCGTATTACCCTTTTGAAAATAACTAATGAAAATGGATCACAAAAGTATTTAGTGTTTTCAGTTTGTACATTTTTTACGTTTCTTTTGGACCTGAGGCAGAAAACTGGAAACATGGTGAAAAAAAAAAATCTTGTTGTTTTTGACTTATGCATAATACTATAAAAGGAATAATATAATGTTAATAAGTATTATTGATATAGGACTATTAACTTTATTTATCCCACAGGGGAAACTATTAATAATGAGGGGAATAAACTGAACTATCATTGTAATCAACTGTCATCCATACATATTCATTTTAATAATTTTATAATAATTCATATGATTTTACATGTGGCCTGAGAAAATCATGTCTATTATTTTGGTTTGTGAGATCGGAGATCATTTAGGAGGACAAAAACATGTTGTGAACGCTGGCCCTTGACTTTTATTAATAAAATAGCCTAGATACTGAATCGCTACATTATATCCATCAGCAACGAGGGGGTAAAATCGCTGTTAAACTCACAGCTTCATTGTTTGTAGAGAGACGCGCAGACGCAGGCCAATCATCCTGATTAATTCAATTAACTGTGACGTTTTAAAGCGCAGTTAATCGTGAAACCGGTTTATCGCTGCATCCCTACTCATAGGTGAAAGCTCACCTTAAAAGTATGTCTGTCTGTCTGTCTGTTTGTCTGTCTGTCTATCTATCTATCTATCTATCTATCTATCTATCTGTCTATCTATCTGTCTATCTGTCTATCTATCTATCGACTTCAGGGAAACCATATGAAAAAAGCTAAGTGAGCTTCAGGGGGAAAAAATGCTACTCAAGTGTAAAATATGTCCACTTCAATGCATCATGCTTCAGTCTAACATCACTGAGATTCTTTGCTGGTTAATTTCAGCTTGTGCAGTCATCATCATAAAAACTGTCAGCGGACTGAGCAGATGACCCCACCGGGAGTGATGATTGAATATGTAGTTTTGAGTGCGTTTATGTGCATGGAATTTGATGTTTTATGCACTGCTTGCTTGTAGTTGAGAGACATAGATAATAAAGTGTTATTTATTGCTGCCTTTAGAAACAGAAATAACACAGTAACCAATAATACAGCACAAAATAATAATAATAATAAAGACAAACAAATGTCTATCTCTCCAATTGGAATTAAAAAGGTGACCTCTGCTCTGTAAACATCCATGTCAGTATTTCCCTTTTGAAAATAATGAAAATGGATCACAAAAGTATTTAGTGTTTTCAGTTTGTACATTTTTTACGTTTCTTTTGGGCCTGAGGCAGAAAACTGGAAACATGGTGAAAAAAAAAAATCTTGTTGTTTTTGACTTATGCATAATACTATAAAAGGAATAATATAATGTTAATAAGTATTATTGATATAGGACTATTAACTTTATTTATCCCACAGGGGAAACTATTAATAATGAGGGGAATAAACTGAACTATCATTGTAATCAACTGTCATCCATATGTATTCATTTTAATAATTTTTATAATAATTCATATGATTTTACATGTGGCCTGAGAAAATCATGTCTATTATTTTGGTTTGTGAGATCGGAGATCGCGCTGCACACGTGTACAAACATTCAGGAGGACACAAACTTCTTGAGAATGCTGCCCCGTGACTTTTATTAATAAAATAGATTGTAAAAGGCAGGATCGAGTATTATGGCCATGATCTACATGCTGCAGACTGTGTTTACCACCACTTATGCAGTAGTAGTTTTCGTAACGGATATAACATACCGATACAGTTCCAGAAAGACCCAGAGGCAAAGCGCAGAAAGTCTGGCCGGCCCAAAAATGAAGATCAGGAGCAGGCATTCATGAAAGTTTGCTCTTACCTCGAGAGTAATGATGAGGAATAGTTGACAATTACACATCTTCGAGACAAAATGAAGGAATCTCTGACAAACCCAGATTCTGAACCATATGGAAATCAATACCTCAAGAGAAAATTGAGAGAACAGTACTAGGACAATGTACATTTCACTGAAGGGGAAGGCCTCCTTGACATAGTGACAATGAGAGAGAAGACATCACAAATACTACAATCTTATTTCAGCGAACAAGAAAAGGATGAGGAATCCCAGAAACAAGCGATCATTCAAACAGCTGAGCGATTGATCAAAAGTGATATCAAGACCAATGTCCCAGCCGTTACGGATCAGTATCCGAGCACAAAGTCACTTGAGCTTGACTCTGCCCTTTCGTTTGTTCCTGAGACTCTCCGTACACTTTTCCTTCAATGCAGAGACTGAGTTTGTGGGAAGAAAGGATGATTTCCTTTCCAGATCTTGCAACAAACAAGGACTTATCAATCTTATGACCGAGGAGCTGGAGAAGAAGGCTGCACTGTTATCAATGCATCAGGTGATGCAGACGTGGACATTGTCAAAGCTGCAGTCAAGGCCTCAGAACATCAGCCCACAACCTTGATAGGGGAGGATACAGACTTACTCATTCTTCTCCTCTACTATGCTGGGACGAACAATAGAGGCCTCTATTTTCATTCAGACAAGTCCAAAGCTACTAAAGTGTACAACATCAGTGAGATGAAACAAGTCATGGGTAGTGACTTGTGTTCCCAGTTGCTGTTTATTCACGCCTTCACGGGATGTGATACAACTTCACGCATTTTTAGTGTTGGCAAACAGACAGCATTCCAGAAACTTGTGAATGGTGAATCAACCATCCAGTCCTGTGCAAATGTATTTCTGCTCCCACATCAAGCAAGGAATGTCATAGAGGACCATGGGACCAAGGCAATGGCAGTGTTGTTTGGAGGAAAGCGTACTGATTCACTTGCCTCTTTGCGCTACAACCTTTTTAGCAAGAAAATCGTTACCGCCAAATCATTTGTTACCCCAGAACGTCTGTCTCCAACTGAGTCCTCAACCAAATACCACTGCCAAAAAGTTTACTTCCAGATCATGGTGTGGATTGGAAAGGAAGGTGACATGAAAACAGTGGATTGGGGATGGAAACTGGTGGACAACCGGTTCCTGCCAGTTATGACCAGTAAGACTGCTGCCCCAGAAAGCCTCCTGCAGATGATCCACTGTAATTGCACAACTGCCTGCCGAACACAACGGTGCAGTTGCAGGGCATATGGACTACCATGCATGCCTGCTTGTGGACCATGTCAAGTTGGGAATTGTGAGAATCACTATAATCAACCTCTATGGGAGGAAGAGTGTGACGACTAATGGTAAATCTAGTGAAGGTCACAGTGCAAAAAGCAAAAAAGTATAAACCAGAATAAGAGGAAACAACTGAAGAAAATAGAAAAAAGATATGTATAAATAAGAAATAAGAAAAAAATATATAAAAAAAACAAAAGGCAAAAAAAAAACTAAACGCATTATAAAAAATATAAAAAAATAAAACACAAAAAAATAAAAGGTTAGCGGTACTGAGCTTTCACGTGGCAGCCCTGTTTTGACTAATTTTACAGTACCACACACAAAAAAAATAAAAGGGGTTAGCGGTACTGAGCTTTCACGTGGCAGCCCTGTTTTGACTAATTTTACAGTACCACACATATGCAATTAAATTGTACTTATTTTTCGCATAAATATGCTTGTAACCAATTGCTTTAATATATAATTGTAATAATTGTACCTTATCTATCATGCAAATATGCTAATTAGAATATTACATGGCCAAAACATGTATCAGGCACCAGTATTCCTGGTCTAGGAGGAATACAAAGGAGTAATGGTCATTTTAAGGACCTGACGGCCGCCATTTTGAAAATGGGGCCTTTCTTGGAGTCAAACTTTGGTAAACTTTTAGTATGTTTTTAAGTACATCTGATGATCAGCCACTGTACTGGAAAGCAGCAGAGATGATCATGGATGCACCACAGAGTAGTCCCCTGAAAAGCATAGTCTTAATGCTTGGAGGTTTTCATACTTTTATGAACCTACTTGGTGCAATAGGCACACTGATGGAAGGCACAGGACTCAGGAACATTATGGAAGTTGTCTATGGATCAAATGCCGTCCAGCACATGATGACTGGAAAGTCAGTGCAAAGAGCTTTTCGTGGACATTTGCTGGTGGACAGATGTCTCAATCACCTGGTTGTGTCAGAGCTGCAGGAGGATGACTCACAGTTTGAGTTATTGTTGAACCAAGCTGGAGAGATGTACTCATCCATGGTAATGAAAGAAACAACTTTGGAGAGTGCTGCAGCATCAGATATGCTGAACCAAATCAAGGAAAAGGTGGACACGAAGAGGGCAGACCTTAGCACAAAGTCAAAAACCAGCCGGCTGTGGGTAAACTATCAGAAGATGCTGCAGACAGAGCTCTGATCAAAGTAGATCGTACAGGATCTTGGAAGATGCACTTGCGCGCAATGTTGGGCTGTCTGCCATGTCTACACCCATCACATCTGAATACAACAACGCCATGCAGGAATTCAATGACCTCACCTACACGACCAGTGAGCAGCACCGAGAATCCTCAGAAGCAAGGATGAAAAGAGATCACTCTGATCTAGAAAAGATCAAGGAAAAGCTTAGCATTTGCACACCATTCTCTCCAGACCCATCTCTGAGAAACATTGTAACTGGTGTTGTTGCCAAAGAGGAGGTGAATGTGCATGAGTTTGAGACTGTTGGCAATGAGATCATTGAAAAGATGATTGGAAAACCCGTTTTTGGAATATCCTTCAAACGGAAAGACCGGGCAAAAACCCTTGCAGATGACTCCACCATCAAAGTTGGCCAAGACCGAACCATTGATCCTGCTTTGATCCCAACGGTTCCTGATCATGTCGAAAACTGAACAGTTTTCACTGGAAGATGTAATGAGCTATGAGCTCTGCTCATTTCCTGCAGCCCTGTTCGAAGGCAAGGAAATCTTCCGTAAAGCCAACAAGCCCCAACTAGCGCAGGCAGTCACTGAGTTCTCAAGCAAGAAATCTAACAAATCTGTCCTGGATTCCATCCCACCAACTGAGCATTATGTCCTTGACGGTGGCTCCCTGGTTCACCGCTTGGCATGGAAAAAGGGTGACAGTTACGGTGCCATTGCACAGTCATATGCAGACTTTACCATACGCCATTATGGTAAAGCAACAGTCGTTTTTGATGGTTATAGCGAAGGTCCTTCCATCAAAGACAATACGCATCAGAGACGTGGTGAAAACACTCACCCCATCGTTAACTTCAATGCAGAGACTGAGTTTGTGGGAAGAAAGGATGATTTCCTTTCCAGATCTTGCAACAAACAAGGACTTATCAATCTTATGACCGCGGAGCTGGAGAAGAAGGCTGCACTGTTATCAATGCATCAGGTGATGCAGACGTGGACATTGTCAAAGCTGCAGTCAAGGCCTCAGAACATCAGCCCACAACCTTGATAGGGGAGGATACAGACTTACTCATTCTTCTCCTCTACTATGCTGGGACGAACAATAGAGGCCTCTATTTTCGTTCAGACAAGTCCAAAGCTACTAAAGTGTACAACATCAGTGAGATGAAACAAGTCTTGGGTAGTGACTTGTGTTCCCAGTTGCTGTTTATTCACGCCTTCACAGGATGTGATACAACTTCGCGCATTTTTAGTGTTGGCAAACAGACCGCATTCCAGAAACTTGTGAATGGTGAATCAACCATCCAGTCCTGTGCAAATGTATTTCTGCTCCCACATCAAGCAAGGAATGTCATAGAGGACCATGGGACCAAGGCAATGGCAGTGTTGTTTGGCGGAAAGAGTACTGATTCACTTGCCTCTTTGCGCTACAACCTTTTTAGCAAGAAAATCGTTACCGCCAAATCATTTGTTACCCCAGAACGTCTGTCTCCAACTGAGTCCTCAACCAAATACCACTGCCAAAAAGTTTACTTCCAGATCATGGTGTGGATTGGAAAGGAAGGTGACATGAAAACAGTGGATTGGGGATGGAAACTGGTGGACAACCGGTTCCTGCCAGTTATGACCAGTAAGACTGCTGCCCCAGAAAGCCTCCTGCAGATGATCCACTGTAATTGCACAACTGCCTGCCGAACACAACGGTGCAGTTGCAGGGCATATGGACTACCATGCATGCCTGTTTGTGGACCATGTCAAGTTGGGAATTGTGAGAGTCACTATAATCAACCTCTATGGGAGGAAGAGTGTGACGACTAATGGTAAATGTAGTGAAGGCCACAGTGCAAAAAAGTATAAAAAATAAACCAGAATAAGAGGAAACAACTGAAGAAAATAGAAAAAGATATGTATAAATAAGAAAAGTATTAAAAATATATAAAAAAAACAAAAGGCAAAAAAAAAACTAAACGCATTATAAAAAATATAAAAAAATAAAACACAAAAAAATAAAAAGGGGTTAGCGGTACTGAGCCTTCACGTGGCAGCCCTGTTTTGACTAATTTTACAGTACCACACAGTTCTAATGAATTTATTCTTTATTGGAATCAAAAGAATGGTTATGAACCACAGAAACCACCAACACTAGGCAAAACGATATGAGAAAGGAGAAATATGCAATTACTTAAGGGAAATTGTACTTATTTTTCACAGAAATATGCTTGTAACCAATTGCTTTAATATATAATTGTACTTGTAATCACTTATCTATCATACAAATATGCTAATTAGAATATTACATGGCCAAAACATGTATCAGGCACCAGTATTCCTGGTCTAGGAGGAATACAAAGGAGTAATGGTAATTTTAAGGACCTAAGGGTCATTTTTTTGGGGTCAAGCCATATTTGCAGCTGACTATTTAGAATTATTCAGCTTTTAAGAATAAGCAGAAGATATGCCGGTTTCTCGGCAGTGGGTGGAGCTAATGCGCGAACAGCTCTCGTTGGCTGGCGCTCATCTATTACCGTGCCTGTTTTGATTTCAGCAAATCAGTTCGAGCGAACGCTGACAACACAATCGAAGTCTATGTAATGTCCCCATTTAGATAGCTAAGTAAACGCGTGTGTGTGTGTGTGTGTGTGTGTGTGTGTGTGTGTGTGTGTAAAATAGTATATCCGTCTGGCGAGTAAACAAAAAAATTTACTTGCCAATGGCCAAGGTGTGCGTAGAGGGTTGACATATTTTTCATAAATATACATGCATGTGTGTTTTTACATATACATAATAAATATACACAGTACTCACACATATATTATGGAAACAAAAACTTTTATTTTGTATGCGATTAATCGCGATTAATCGTTTGACAGCACTACAAGTTATTTCTCATTAGGTATGAAATCTGATATTATGCTATCGTATTTTGCATATATTGGGCATAATTTGCTGCTTATGCTTAAAGTCTCTTTCAAGGAAAGCCAGGTCACTCTGTCAGCCATATTTGCAACAGCTCCAGGCAGATATTTCAGGCTTGCAAGACCAATTTGAATGGGGAAATACTCATTTTTTGAGTCAGCAAAAAAATTAAACATGAACTGTGTTGTAAATGTTTCTGACATTAAAAAAAAGAAAAAGAAAAAAAAAAAGGTGGGTCCCAGGATGGGTTTCTATAGAAGCTGCAGTGATGCGATGACTTTACCAATTCGTGATTGACTCTTTTATTTATATAAAAGTGTACTTGCAGTACTAGAGCCATCTGGAGTAGGGCAGAGCAATATAGCTAAAAATTTGAATCTCAATATTTTTCCATGTTTTGATGATATTCATTCATATCAATCATATAGGCCTATCATTATATTTTTGCATTTACTCCTGAAAAAATTGTAAAAGGTGATTTGCACCCCAACAAAAAGGACATGATTTGGATAGAACGGCTATTTTTATAGAGTGCCTACAAATTATTTACTGCAAAATCAGCACTAGTTAAAAATCATATTTACCAAAATCAAATATGCAAAATAAAAACATAAAAATGATGCCAAAAAGGCAGTCTTCCTACAAAAATGTGTGGTTGTTGCAACAACAAAGTTAATTTTTTTTAGATTGCGGTGTTGCTAATATTCGGTGTTTTGCACAGCCCTTCCCTCAGCTGCCATATAGTGTGTTGCAGTTTCCTCAATTCATAGCATTACGAGTGCACCGTCTTATCTAAACAGCCTTTGGCTCGAATCGCAGTATGCCTTATTGTGTGTCAGTTCCAAATGCATGTTCCTGCTTTCAATAGCCTTATTTAAGTTATCTTATTTGCAATCATTATACTGAAGTACATTGACCTCCCCGCTCAATATCTGTGTATATAAAAACCCATACTGCTAGTTTCCTATACAACCGTTTGCAGAGACTGCTGCACCATTAGCGAATGAGCCACGTTACTGCATGAAGGTCTGTTATTGTGATATCATGTATTTCCTATTTTGTTGCCCATAAACACCATGTAAAAAACGAGGTTGTTCGGTTTACATGTTGGATGCGTATTAGCAGGTGAATCTTTTCCTAAATAGGCACCAGACGATAATCAATATGGAGGATGTACCTTCAGCTGTTTTGGTAATAATTTTCAAACATTTAAATAGAAATGCGGTGGCTGTGAATTATTACCTTAATGGAATAATGCGATGGACCGTAAAATCACCCTCTTTGTGTTATAACGCAAGTGCTTATAGGTGCTTTACATAAATGTGTTTGTGTGTGTTGCCGTGCATTCATGGGGTCCACTTGGTTGAATCACTCCATTAAGCTGCTCCTTCTGTGTTGAGAAACTGGGCCAACTAAATCAATTACCCTGTTCACTAACGAATAGAGGCAATTTGCATAATAAGCCTCAGTATGTGCTGAGGTCATATTGATAGGAGACGTGTATGGTTTTGTGATTAGATTGTGCATTATTGTCTTATTGACCCTCCACAGCAGGCCATGATGATTTTCATTACAGCTCAAATTGGGCTGGATAGTTAGCATCTGGAAGAGGTGAGAGGAGTTAATCAATTTAGCTATGAGGACACACACACACACATACACATGCTGACTCGCTCTTGCAAACGCCGGCCCACACAAACTCACCCGCCCTCCTCCTACAAACAAATTTCCCTTGTCAACTACCTCCAGAAAGCACAATTACATCCACCAGTACATCTTAGCACTTTCTCTCCCTTTAATCCAGCAGATTCAAAGACTCACACACACTTTTCCAGCACATTTGGTGGAATTGAACTCTTGCTGTGGGTAATTTCTCTCACTCTGCAAGGTCAAGTGGAAAAGTGCTCTCCCAGTCAAAGTCTATCTGTATCAAACATCCTTCCTTTATCTCCAGAAGACACATGCACACAAAAACAAACAGCTTCTTCTCATATAAATACGTGCTGCCATTTTGCTAACTGTTTTGATGTCCGTTATTGTGTCTTAACAGTGACACCGCACAAGATCTGCACAGCAGCAATATCGAATACAGCAATATCGAAAATGTGAAGTGTAAAAAAAAGTGTACAATTAAAGTGAAATATGGAATTGCTTTGCGATTTATTATTTTGACGTAGAAAAACAGTGAACCTGAAAAATTGACATTTATTTTTCTAAAAAAGGTCTGTCTCCTTGTTATATTGTCTGGTTAAGTCAGAGTATTATACTGAAAGTTGTGATGAGAGGAAAAAATGTAATGTGAGGATTTGGTTTCAATCCAATGGTTCTTGACTGAATAGACATGTTACATAGTAAAAACAAATAGAAAAAATGCACATTTGTTTTGCTTTGTATTTGTATGAAATCTATGTCCAAATTACAGCCATGTTAATGTTACATTTTAAAAAATAATATATTAGTTTGAAAAGTGTATATCTGGAGTAGAAAACAATTAAATTTTACCTCACCTCATATATACTGCATTTGTGATCGGAGAAATGACAAACAACAAGCGCTTCTCTGCACTGCCCAAAACTCGGCCCATCAGTGGCAAATTCTTTAAATATAAAAAAATAGGGATGCACCGATACCACTTTTTTCAGAACGAGTCCGATACCGATACTTTCATTTTTTGTTACTTTCACTGTTCATTTTAATGGCGCATTAGAGCTGCTCCATTGCAGCAGCTCAATACTGTAATCACAAAATGTTTTCCTGAAATAACGCAGGGAGCCACTATATTAGTTATACATTATACGAGTGCACACGTACTATTTTGGTGATGTAATTTGCGTCACGCGCAGTGTACACGGACCCTCACGTATGAGTAAAAACCGAAGTATACTTTGGCCTTAAAGCAAGCTAAACATACGCAGCGCGCACACGTTTGTATTGGTGCAGAGTGTGAGAGATACTTACAGCCTAGCGCATTTCACCCAGTCTGCTAGTTTCAGTTCTGCTTTAAATAAAGTTGTGTATGCTTGACGTTTAAAATAAATGCTGTTTATAGTGAATGCGCCTATAATTTTTGTTTGTTTTATATTTACGATTTAGTTTTAATCCAAATGTATGCGCTAATGGAGCGAACAGCAATCAAGATCATGCAACAAAAGTGCACGCTCTCTCTCTCGCTCTCCCTTACCGTCAAATAACTTTAGTAACTTGTGCATTGTTTTACTTACTTGCTTTTGACATATCCGACCGAACTACACCAGCTCTATTCACACACTGCTTGGTATCGGCTTTTGGTACCGGGGCATTTGTACGAGTACAGGAGCGCAGTATCGGTATCGGTGCATCCCTATAAAAAACGTACTTCCAGTCTGTGAGTCAGAGCAGCCGGCATTGTAGTCTAATCTCCCAGGAAACAGTCCTCCATAAAATGTGCTGCACACATCTGAATATTTGGGTTGAAGTGTTCTGGAACAGTGTTGTAAATACAACTTAACCACTGATTTCTAGTCGTGTCCTCTTTTGGAAGGCCAAACAAAGTAGTTTCGCTTTCACAATGAAACACAGTGTCACACATGGCGGGCTAGAGTGAGCGGCGGCGGCCTAGAGTGAGGATTGCCGGCGGGATGAGTGAGCGACGGCCGGTGGGCTTGAGAACGGCGCGGCCGGCGG
>NW_015542382.1:2646529-2652197 GCF_001515605.1 Sinocyclocheilus anshuiensis
GATCAGCTCTAGGCATGACGAAGCGGATATTGTCCTCTTTTGGAAGGCTAAACAAAGTAGTTCGCTTTCACAACGAAACAGCGTCTCCACGGCATGGCGGCGGTGGCAACAATACTACAGCGAGAATAAAAGTTACGCCTTCTTTCTTTGCGTGAACATTTGGGCGGCGTTATGCAAATCTTCCCACATCGTGACGTAGACATGTTGGAACGAGCCGTTTTAGGTAGGCGTGGTTGACTCTTAACTTTTATAAAGAATATCTATTTGGATTTGAGACTTTAGTCTTTGCAACTTTACAGATCTTTTTTATGCACCAAGAGCTTGTAACCCTTCAAAGAGAAAGGAAAAATTGAAATCGCATCATATGACCCCTTTAAATATATATTTCATTTTGGATGTGATTAATCGTTGCCCAGCACTAAAAAAATATATGTATATATATTTATTGCTAATTATTGTAATGAATATGGATTAATCAGACATGCTCATTCATTTAACTTCACCAGGGGGTGTTTTCAGGGCTGTTTCAGAGAATTGTTTATGGCTCACTGTCTTCCACATAACATTGTGCCATTTCCCAGAACGGCCCAGCTACAAAGAGCATATATTCAGCTGTGAACACTCAGAAAGCAGCTTTTATGTTATAAGGAAATGACCTTCCAGGATATAGAGGATGCAGTTCTGTGTTCTCCCCAGAGCTGCTCTATCCTAATGTTATTCTGCCGTTTTCTATCGGTCTCTTTCAGCATTCGCTCTGTGGAGAAGGCCCGCACTGAGCTCATGCCCGAGATCGCTCAACTGCGAGCCAAAGCTCAAGAAGAACAGAAGAAACGAGAGAACCAGGATTCGCTTGTCCGTCGCCTGCAGAAGAGAGTCCTACTACTCACCAAGGTAAAAAAAAAGAAACGTATAAATAAACATTCAGTTACTCTCGTCAAAACAAAAGGATTCATACTTTGTAAACACTATACATTTCAGAACCGAACACTTTCTCCCCAGTGCAAAGTGGCTATTTCTCTCTAGAACAATAGATAGGTAAAACTCTTAAAAATTTTATAACGCATGTGTACTCATGATATCAACAACCAAGAAAGTATTGTATCTTTAAAACGTTTCATTAGGTAGAACAATCATTTTCAGTCCTGCTATGGTAATATGATGTGCCAAAGTAACATGTTAGAATGATTTCTGTTGGATGCGCAGAAACTTGAACCATCTAAATATACTTAAAGGGATAGTTCAGCAAAAAACTGAAAATTGTTATCATTTACTCACCTTCGTGTCATTCTAAACCCGTAAGACTTTTTTCATCATCTGTCCCTTCACTGCATGCAGCCAAAACACTTCAAAAAGTTCATAAGGACATCATAAAAAGAAATCCATATAAATGGAGCAGTTAACCAATGAGAATTGTTCTCATGCATCAATTAAGCACTCAGGCTAGGACGAGATTTAGATAAATCACTGGAGCAGTAGGCCTGTCGCAATAATCAATATATCGACTTATCGCGCAATATATGTACATGACCTCAATAAGTACATGACGCAATATATTGCTCCTTATTTTTCCTTAAACATTAATGTCATCATGTTTTGTACATTCCACTTGCGCCTGTGTCTTTTGCAGCTTCTCGTACATAACGTGTAGTCATGAGGTGCTAGTTCAAATTAAAAAAAAATGCTTCTACAAAAAAAAAGTTTCATCTGCAGATATGGCCTTGTTTAGGGATCTGTGCCTTTGTGCATACAGACATCTGACTGCTAAATAGAGATTGTGTTTTTCAGCAATACAGTGCACCCTTAATTTACAAAGAAAAGAAGGTCAGGAAAAAAATCTGTAGATGGAAAAATCTCCAGACAAGTTCTTTGTGCATTTTTCTTTTTTTTTGTACTTGTTACTTTGCATTTCTTGTTAGAAAATGTTTATTTAATATTTATTCAAGTTCTTTAAGGTATCTAATATTTTGATACTTAATTTCCATGATCTAAATATTCTTAAAATTTAAAAGTTTGTTGTCATTTAGAAGTGTGTAGGCCTTCTTGCATCATTATGCTGTTACATTATGATTATATATTCAGTGGCATAAAATGGTCTTTAAAATGACAATAATATCGCTTATCGCAATTATTTCTGGGGCAATATATCGCACAACAAAAAGTTGTTATCGTGACAGGCCTATGGAGCAGCGCCTTATTGTGTATGCGAATAATACTCTTGTTCTTTGTTTGTCAACAGCTTGGTAAACTGGTAATTAACAAAGGCTTCAATAAGCTCCTAAATAGGTGATATTTGATTTAATGAGGTCAATGTTTGAGTGTAATGATGCCCACACTGGAGACATTTAGAACATCCTCACCTCCAGCCGACCAGCCTGGAAGCTGCTCTAAACACACATGGACAATTAGAGCTGTCAGAGCAAGTAATTAAGAGTAAAGATAAGCTAGCAGGCTCATATGTTTCTCTATTATTCAGTAGTTATTTACGTTGGTGGTATGCTCAGTTAAATGCTTGTCCAGTTAACTCAAATTTTTGTATAAGCAGTAATAGCATTGCACAACTTTTCTACAAATCTAATTTCAAACAAAACAAATTTTAGACATGATTTTTTTCATAAATTTTATCCCAATGCAATTAATTGTATTTTAATCATTATCACGCTTTGTGCTTATCTCAGTTAATGAAGAGTAATAGTCTTCATTATTGGCCTACTGGTTATTTATCCTGAAAACTTTTTTTTTTTTTTTGACATTTGTTATCTTGCATTGCTAACAAGCTTTCATGTTTGGGGTTGCTAGATGTCAAGAGTTTAAATCCCCCAATCAGTCTTATCAATTTTCTTAAATCGGTATGTTTTCTGCCCAGTGTTTTACTTTATCTTTACTAAACTTGGCAACCATGTGCACACACATACACACACTGTTAAAAAAGTGCTGATGATATGAAAACAGAAAAATGTGTTATGTTGTAGTTTAGCAATCTCACTGTAATGTTTTGCTCAAAAAGGTGTAATGCAGTCAGTCTATGTTCCTTCACGAGGCCACTTGTGATATTTGCTGCAGTTAAATCTTAAAGCAAACCTTGTCAATAAATCCAACCATGACAAATATACAAAGTCTTTTTAATAGATATTTTAATGAAAAAAAACGTTAGGATAATTTGGAATTATTGGAATTAATATTAGGAGTTGAACTGTTTTAGCTTTTGAGAGCTACTTAAGGTTCTACCAGAAGAGACGGTTAATATGTAAGAGAAAATAATAAATCAGGAAACTAGATGAGGTGTAAACTCTGCATATGAGTTGACATTATATTGATTTGTGCTTACATGAATGTGCAATAATTCTGATGATATTTAAAAATATATTTCTCTCATGAGAATAATTTTGATTAAAAATCGCAATTTAAAGTTTTTGAGCACAATCTTGATTGTCTCATTAACAATTATCTTGCGGCAATAGTCAGTTCAGTAGTGTCTAAACTTTTGACTTGTTCTGTATATGATGATAAACCTCTTTACACGCGCAGAGTTTCATAGAACTAATAGAATTGACATGCTAGAATCTGGAGGCTGTTTGTCACTAGCCATTATTGACAACTTCAGCACTTCACGTGCTGCAAGACCAGGAAAATGCATCAGCTGTCTTTAGAGTATATTAGATTAACCGTTTTCTAGCTATGATTAAAAGCCATAATAAAAAGGTTTTATTGTAGCATTGACCCAAGTTATCCATTAAATGAAGATCCATAGGGGTGGAGAAAAAAAAACTGCAGTGCAGCACAGATTCGTTTCCTTACTCGCTCACCCACATAGATTCCCTCTCTGGCACAGAAACTCAGAGGCCGGTGCCAAAATAATAGAGTCCTAAATGAGAGTTTGCTATCTGTGGGACGAATGAGGTGAGTTTAAGATAACAGCAAGGGTGAATTTCATTACAATGGAAGCAGAAAAATAGCTTTGGAAGATGTGTGTGTGTGTGTGTGTGTGTGTGTGTGTGTGTGTGTGTTGAAGTATGTATGTGTGTGAATATACTGATATGTGCTAGTGTGTTGAACCCTTAGGTGGTATAACTCGTATTAAACCTGAACTGTTTTCATGACTTCAGGTAATAAAACGGATACATCTTTGACCTTTAAAAAGTAGTGCAGAGATAAGAATAAAATCTTCCTTCCTTACTTGCTTGCTTACAACTTGTAATAAGTATGTCTTATGTATTTCATTTATGGAGGTGAATCTTTGTGTAAACAGCGAATCAATTCACGATTCATAGTAGGGGTGCTCCGATTGATCGGCTTCCGATCACTATCGGCCGATAATCGCTTTGGGATGATTGATCGGCGGTCTCTAAAAAGGCCGATCTCAAAAAAACGATCTAAAGCTGATTACGAGCCTTCCGTGAGAGGTTTGGCATGACATGCAGCGGCGCCGTCTCGGTCTCTGTCCGGCGTGGGTGAAATAATTAAAATGCTGAAGGTGAGGTGCAATTCATATTTCTTCATTAAATAACTTCTAAAGTAATTTGAAAACTTTCTGTGAGACATAATTTCACAAACAGTGTGAGTGAATCACCGCTCGCTCTCTCTCTCTCAAAATACTCAAATGGCTTCAAATCACCACACATCACGTCTGTCTATAAGCGAGCTGCACGCAGAACAGTTGACAGGAATTTTCACTTGCACAATCGAGCCAGTGTTGTCACTAAAGTTTATAAATTGCATTTCTTTTTAATTCTTGCCAGTGTTAACCATTCAGCGCTCTCCTGGAGACTGTGCGCTCATGCAAACTGGCAGCGCGCACACATAACGCCAGGTTCACACATACTCCGTTCGCAGTGCGTAGGCCTATGTGGTGCGTATGTTTACCGCGCTCATGTTAACGGATTTTAAAGCGTTCACACTGCACGCGGTTGCGGTCCGGCAGTGCGTTCCATAAGCAGTCCGCAGCAGTGCAGCGATTGATTCCACACCTAGTTTGCTGCACGCGCTGAATTGAAGTGACAGCGCATGTTTTGAGGTAAATATGAAAACGAAAATGTAGTAATTACACCATAAATGCATATAATTAAAGTCTGCTGTGTTTCACAGTCAACACATATTGCTTTTTGGCTAGGTTTAAAGGAAAAGAGCACATTTAGATAAGGCAATAATAGATGGCATGGCACTCGTGGGGTTAGGAAAACAAAGTTCTTTATGGACAGGATTGCTTGTAATAAAGATTTAAATGCAAAAAAAAAAACGCAGCTGACTGTTTCTGGCAATGGTAAGTTTTTTTTATTTAGAATGTTTGTGATAATGTAAGAAAAGTATTTTAAATGTTTTGCCACTTGTTTGAGCAACTGTTTTGTGCTTTGTGTAAGCTATTGTGCAACAATTGCACGAGTGTAAAAACAAAAATGCACTGCATGATCGAACATTTAGGTGAGATAAATATATATTTATGAAAATGTCTAAAAAATGCTCCCCTCCACCCCTTAAATAAAAAAAAAAAATCCCCTCTCACAAGCTTCACCTATAAAAGGGAAATTCCCCCCATTTTCAAAAATGAAATTCAGGCCCTGAATAAATGTCTAAAATTCCTGATTGAAGTATTACTATAAATAATTCTACATAATAAAAATAAGGCTTTAAAAAGATCGGTATCGGTGATCGTATCGGCAGATACTGCTTTTTG
>NW_015542382.1:2652398-2664199 GCF_001515605.1 Sinocyclocheilus anshuiensis
CAACCCAAATATTCAGATGTGTCCAGCGCATTTTATGGAGGACTGTTTCCTGATCCTGGTAGAGTAGACTACAATGTTTGAACACAAAGCTGTTCTGACTCACAGACTGAAAGTACGTTTTTGATATTTAAAGAATTTGCCACTGACGATTCAAACGCGAGTTTTGAGCAGTGTAGATTAGCACTTGTTGTTTGTCATTTCTCCAAAAATCCTGATCGGAGCACCCCTAATTCATAGGGTTTAATTTCAAGAACGATTTTTGCAAATTTAGAACGATTCGATTCGAGACAATTCACAATTTAAATTCGATGTGATTCGATTAATGATTCGATTCTGCATTCTTTAAGTGCATTCACAGGATTATTTAAATGCTTCCCTTAAATTCTTTATATGTTTAGTCAGGGGGCAAATTACTTACACAGCTGCCTTTATAGAGTCAAAGAGTGAGGGCAAAAAAATTAGTTTTATCCATTGTTAGATGTTAGCTTAATGATGCTATGGCATGACGTATGTGTAGAAATTTTCCCTAGTAAAAAAGTAATATATTTTAAAGGGGTCATATGATGCGATTTCAATTTTTCCTTTCTCTTTGGAGCGTTACAAGCTCTTGTTCTAACTCCGCTCTCACTCTCATCCGTAAAACGGCTCCTTTCTCAATTATATCGCTCATCACGGAGAAACGCCCTCTAGTGGAGAACACCAGTCACTATATATTTTTTTCAAATTAAAAGTCCTATTAACCACCCTAATTTCAAGGGGGTTACATACAGTATGTGGAAAATGTGTTTTTTAACCTTAAACCGCATAAACACGTCATTACACCAAATACACAAAATAATGTTCTTTTTAGCAACATCATATGACCCCTTTAAATACATTAATTTCAAACAAAGTATAGTTAAAATCTATTAATATATTTACTGACACATTGCTCGAGACTTACTGATATAAAAATTCGAATTAAACTTTATTTGGAGTACTACTTGTGCACAATGCACATTTCTTAATATAAAGCCTAAAAGGTGTTTTAATGTCACAATTAATGAGGATTGTATGATCTTTAAATAATAAAGGTCTTTAAATGCAAGATATTAAAGTGTCCCTGAAGTATACTCGCAATAGTTCCACTTTAACACAATCAAATATACTTTAGTATGTCTTTAGTTGGACTTCAGCACTACTTCCACACAATTAAAGTGCATTAAACACAAAATTAGATGACGTTAACTATATCAGATTAGGCCTCCGCTCACTCTAGGCTGCCGGCCGCCGCTCACTCTAGCTGCCGGCTTCTGCTCACTCTAGGCCTCCGGCCTCCGCTCACTCTAGCCCGCCGTGTGTGACGCTGTGTTTCGTTGTGAAAGCGAAACTACTTTGTTTGGCCTTCCAAAGGAGGACACGACTAGAAATCAGTGGTTAAGTTGTATTTACAACACTCACAACACCAGAACAGTTAAACCCAAATATTAAGATGCGTGCAGCGCATTTTATGAAGGACTGTTTCCTGATCCTGGTAGAGCAGACTACAATGCCGGCTGTTCTGACTCAAAGACTGCAAGTACATTTTTTATATTTAAAGAGTTTTTATATTTTATATATTTAAAGCGAGTTTTTTGCGCAGTGTAGAGTAGGGCTTGTTTTTTGTCATTTCTCCGATCACAAATGCAGACATGATTTTTCCAATTTAGCAGACTTTAAGTATACCAGTTTAGTATACCTACCCCTGGTTTCACAGACAAAGCTTAAGGCTATAGTCCCAGACTAAAAATATCTTGCTCTTACATATCTTACAATATGTCATTGCCACTGTTCTGTCTCAAGATGCACACCTGAAACATTTTTTTTTTCTAAGGCATTTTTATAAAAGCTGCTTAAATATCTTAATTTAACTAAGGCCTAGTCCTGGCTTAGGCTAAGCCCCATCTGTGAAACTGGGCCTAAAAGTTCAATTGCAGGGTATATTTTGTAGTATACTTAGAATGAAAGTATGTAAGCAAAGATTTTTTTTATTTTTTTTTAAAGGCTTTAAAAGTATTACTTTGTGTTAACTATTGTGTAGCATACTGTCAATGTAGGGTAACATGTCACACCTTTGCATGATGTGAGCTTTATCTTATTTTCATAAAATAAAATGCAACAGTATTTAACTTTTCCTTTCTATCGGCGAATGCTGAATTCTGAAAGAAAACGCGCCCGATGTCTGTTTGCTTTAATGACGAACGCATATTTTATGCATATGATTGACAGATCAACCTTGCGCTCTTATTTCAGTGCTGTGGTTATTTTAACAGTTTCCTTCGTACATTCAGTTTAACGACATTAAGTTAAAAGTCATTTATCATTCAATGGAACTGTGCGTATGCTTTTAGACACTTACACTGTCTTTGCTCCATCCAATTGCGCACAGGTAATGTCAATGGTATGACTGAGAGCCACTGAAAAACTACAGAAGAGTAAAACTACTTTACTAAGTAAAGCTACTTTACTCTAGCAGTACTGGCCATGAGTACTAAGGAGAGATCACACATTGGCTGGTTAAAAAATGTGTCTGAGAGAGCTACGAACAGAGCGCGAGCGCAATCCTGTGACGGGCGGTAAAGAGTGGAGTGTGTGTAGGAGAGATGTGAGGCACGAACAACACTGTTCAAGGTCTCCATTAATTCGTGCTTGTAGTCATTTTAATGTGTATATTTTAAAGCATTGAATCGCTATAGAAATCACGATTCATTCGATTCTTAGCGTTTTAAATCGATTACTGGACGAAATCAACGATTCACGATTCAAAAATCCATGTTTCAAGATCGATGCATATGCATCGTCAGGGTTTGTAATCGATGCATCGATAATTTCTTTCCAAAATTAATAGGGAGAAGGGACATTTACTGTATTACAACAATGCACAATAATTTGTTTAAATACGTTGTTTATATTTTATGATTTAAATGGTTAAAAGAAATGGTTTTATTACATGTTCATACATTTAAAAATATTGCATTGCAGAATTACCTTTGGAAATAACAAATTACAAAAACTTAATGTCCATCCATTACATTGAGACACTAGAGGAGAAGTGTTGTATATATTTTTTTTTTATATGCCATGAAAATTTCACAGTGCACAAAAAAAAAAAAAAAAAGTTTTTTTTTTTTTTATTTTTTTTTTTTTGGAAGAAGTGTGACATTCACAAATTTACTGCTATATCTGCATGGACGCTTTGACGTCAGTCACATTGATTTTTACATCAGATGAATTTAACTAAAGCTCCACAAATACATCATTAGCTTTTTCTTTAAAATGTTATTAAAAGTCTTTTAGTGAAGGTTATTCAGCATTAACGTTAGCAACCTTTGTTGTTTGGGTGCATATATGAGCATGTGCCTGTCAGCTTGTTTTTAATCTGTTGGTCGTTTTTGTATTCTCAGTTCACACTCTGGATAATGAATCACAATGTTTTATTGATCCTGCTGGTTTCGACTTTAGAGACTAGACTAGATTTAATTTTGGTTTAATCGACTCTAAAATTAGAGATTTACACAGATGACTCTGACTCAGAAGGGAGCTCGCCCCATTAATTCTCCTCTAATATTTCTTGCGTCTCTCCTCCTGTATTTAGAACGTTACAATGACATTACAACTGAAGTCTGCCAATTAAAATGTAATACATCGATTAGGTTGACCGGTAAAGCATGTGAATTAAGTTCAGTAATAAGTTAAACCCAATCAAGCTGTTGTAATTAAATGTGCATTAAGACAGTAAGCAGATTCTTTCATTTGGAAACTGTTTTTTTTTTACTCGCTCACCCGACAATGAAGATCAGCATCGCCCATTTATGGTTTCAGCTAGTTTTATATACATGATATCTTTATATTGTACTGACCCAGCTTGGCCTGAATTGAGTTCTGGAATTGAAACTTGTGCTTTTGTATGTGGGTCAGGAGCGCGATGGAATGAGGGCCATATTAGAGTCATATGACAGCGAGCTGGCCACAAGTGAATACTCTCCTCAGCTCATGCTCCGGGTCAAGGAGGCAGAGGACATGCTGCAGAAAGTCCAGACACACAATACAGAGATGGAGGTGAGAACTACATTACCCATAATGCACAACAAATAATTCGTTTAAATGTACCTTTCAAAAAACTGTTCAGACCACTGATTCAGTGATTTGTTTGATTTGATTTGAGTGATTTTTTATTTATTTTTTTCATTTCATTTTTTTCAATAACCTATTTATTTATTTTAAGGATATAATAGGCCTTTAGGTGTGATTTTATTTAGTTCAGCAATTTGTGTAGATGATTCTCATGGCATAAATTTAGGCAACACCACTCTTTACTCATCTCATTAAAAAAAATTTTTGTGTTCCTCGAGCTGTATCATAATGCATTACATTCAAACATGGAACAATAAATCTCAAATTATTCGGTTATTAAATGCCTTTTTTAATCATACATATTTCTGTAGCTCATTTGATTATGTTGCTTCTGGCCTGGTGTTTGTATTTCTGTGAATGACAGAATAGTTTCTCTAATGGGTGATAATTCACTTTTTAAGCTTTAATGATAATTGCATTCCTTCACACTAAGAATGCAAATGTCTTTAGTTTTTTTATTGTTTCCTGTCTGGGTTTGACTTATAAATAATTGAATTAATCGCATATGTTAATGCATTGACTTTGGATTGCATTGACTCTGCATTGATATTGGGAGGGATAAATATAAATCCTCTGTCCATTTAGTGCAAAACAATGTGGAAAACATGCCTTGATTTGCTTATTACAGTAAACCTTTTAAATGTAAGGTGCTTGGCCACGATGGACAAAATGATGATAAGTATTGTTAAATATATTTTAGCTATATCGCCTACTCTATTGGCTAATATATAGTTTTTTTCCTTGGATACATCAGCAAAAAGATGTATCTTTTTAGTCTTATAACAAGCAGTATGTTATAAGACTAACATTTATTAGGTGTTAATATTGGCTATATGGTTGATTTCAACTTATAAAATGTGTGGTTCAATTAAATTCAAGTTATACTATGTTATAAAAAACAGTGTGCTGGTGTTATAAAAATTCTGGAAGTTGCATCCGGATAACTTCCTTGACATTGATGGCACTCATGACTTTGTAATCGAGGACTTTATGGTTTAGTATCTAGGCTCTTGTTTTTATGAGAATAATCTGTTTCACTCTGATAGACTCAACTGTCTAAAGCCCAGGAGGAGGCAGGCAGCTTCAAATTACAAGCTCAGATGGTAAGTCACATTCATCACCATGGGAACTTCCTTTTGGCATTTATACGATTGTCAGCTACCGTTCTGATCATAAATAATTGATTAAAATTTGTGCTATAATGCATGCAAGAAATGGAAAACCACATAAGGCAGAAGTCAAGATATTAGACAGAAATACAGAAATAACATTGCCTCTAGGCTGCAGGTGTTTCATTTGCTGGGATTTACAGTAAATTACTGTTTTTGGCATACAGTGCCAATCATTTTGACTTTTATTACTTTTTTTAATCACTTGCTCAGGTGACTACTGAACTTGAGGCACTGAAAGAGCAGCAGGTATCTAATGCAGAGAAAAACACCTTAGCAACAGCGGAGGAAGTCAGCTCTCTCAGGTAACAGAGATATGTGAGAAATGAAATATCATACTTGCGTCATACATGTCTGATCTGATCATTATGGAAGCCTGTTTCTGAGTAAAATTAATAAATAAAATAAAAGTAATGAAGTCACATTGGTGATTTATTCATTGCGTGATTTTGTGGTTGAGGCTTCCATAGATAACCAACAGTCGCTACCACTCATGTCGCTGAAAATAGCAAGCTCTTATTGAAATGTTCATGTCACTTTAAGTCGCTGGTGTTTAGACTGATAGAAACTGAAGTCTGTGTTTTTTTTTTCATGGCCTGTTGCATTGCCTAATTACTATGGAAATGTGATTATACTACATTAGCTTTTGTGGCCTTGCTTGAAAAGTGAGCTTTCATTCAGTGCCTACTTTCTCCTTTTTCCTCTTTCTTTTTGATCCTGTAATTATTCTCTATAGAATTTAATTTAATCACTCCTGGAACCATTTCACTAAGCTGTTTGCACCTTATTTGAATATTTGTTGTACTGTATACAAGTCTAAGACCCCACATGGTAATCTTCAAAACCAAAACTAAACCAACCTGAATGCTTACCAAATTACTTTCTGAGAAATTATACAGAATATTCAAGAGTAAGAGTTCAAAAAGGTCTTACTAAATATCCAAGACCACTAGTGAAAATCCTTCTATTTTACTTTTCTTTTTTTAATTACAAGTTATTTTACAGGCATATCAATTTGAGTTAAAATGTGAAAATTGATATTGAATATTAACTAATTTCTGAATTTCATAGTATTTGATATGTCCTTTTGCTCATGATTTGTCACATTTATTTGATTACAACAATGGAATGCTCTTAAATTTTAAGTATTTAATTTAACACCATCTAAGTTAACAAGTTTTTAATTAATGACTATTTATGTACTATTAAGTAATTTGATTTTGAATCCCAAATTGTCGGTGTGCTCTCAGAATTTTGAACCCCACTTATTTATAGAATGTTTTACTCTGCGATCAAACTTCAGAAGAACCTGTTGTGTTTACCTTTATTTACCTCTTCATGGTGGAACATTATTATTGTTGTTATGGCCGTGTTCCTCCATGCTTTTCTGAAAAACAGATGTTGAGTATTTTTGAGATTAACATTTTTGACAATGGTTTTCATTATGCTTGGACTAGAAATGACATAGTATATGTATATGTATATGTATAGGTGTATGTGTTTGTTTTTCTCAGGCAGAAGATTGAGGAATTGGAGTCAGAACGTCAGCAGCTGGAAGAGCAAAACAACATTCTGGAGATGAGACTAGAGAGGCATAACCTCCAGGTGATACTTTCATTTTGTGCAAGATTCTAGTATCTAAAACATGTTTACAGTAGAAGTGCAACAATATTAATTAAAACAATATGAAGATTAATAGTAAAAAGAATCCACAATTAACTGGATAAGTGCTCCGTGACCATCTCTCTGTTGAGAAATTCCTATGAAGTGCTCTGTGACCAATTCATAGGAATTTCTGAGAGCCTGTTAAGGATCGTGGGTTGTTGTTTCAGGTGCTTTGACAGTTTGCCTGTGCTGTTTAACCCCCTGGGGTCGACAGTTCCGCCAGCGGAACTTTTTGCAGATTTGAATGATGACAGCGAAAAGAACTAAAATGCTCCTTCATACTTGACCGTACATATAAGAGTAATACAGCATTTAAATCTGTAAAGGGTCTACTTTTATTTGTGTACACTCACAATATCAACAAAACATTGTGCTTTTGCAAAATAAAGAAAATAAACAGGGTGTGCTTTTAGCCGTCTCATTCTCCGCGCATATCTGTTTGAAACGCGTCACTAAAATTAACTGAAACTCAGCGAATATTTGACACACACATGAGAGATATATCTATAGAAAGCTAAATTAGTACTAGTATCAGTGAACATCATAATGTTAATCATGTAGTTTGTGTAAACAGCATGCCTGCTTTTTTATTTTAGATGTGAGAATAACAGTGTAAAAGAACCTGTTGCAAAGAGAGCCAAAGCAAAGCAGCCCACTTGGTCATGGAAACCAGAGACTGACGTTGACATGTTCCACAGGCTCTGAGATTCCTGCCTGCACAAGAACCTGGACCACAGCTAAGACCATGTGATGCACACACTCCCATGAGTTATTTTATGTGATAGTTATATGTATTCTAAATAAACTACAAACAAAAAATATATAAATTTCTTTTTTCCTCACATTCTTTCTTGTAGTAATTCCCTCTCAGTCACACACCTGACTGAAAGGCTCATTATGCAGCTCATTATGCAGGCCTTTGTCTTCTCAGGTGTGAATCACAGCATTATTCATGATCATTCACGCCTACTCGCATATACCTTTTCTACACAAAAAGTGTCTTAGAAAATTTAAATCAATATATTGTTTTCTGTGAATGAGTAAGATGATTTTCACATAATTTTGAAGCAAAAACTCTAGACTTCAAGATCAGTTCTCAAAAGTATTGTGAACAAATGTTCTGTATGTGTTTTATGGCCTTATTTCAGTGACTTTAAAATTGTAGTTTTTCACTAAGCACGCATAAACGTTGTTTTCTCAAAAATCACGTACATACATGCTGCTTGCATATTATTGTAGCCCAGTTTGTGCTGATTACAGTGTTATTAAACTTTAGACATTCAAATGTTTGTAAGCAACTGAAAAAAGCACAAATGTCAGGGCATGTCAAAACTTTTCCAGGCCCCAAAACACCCTCGGACCCCAGAGGGTTAACAGCTTCATTGCTTATAAAAGGATTATTTGCTGGAGTCCATAACCCTGTACGCAGACGGTCATTGAGCTCATGCTGAACTGTTACATGAACCAGTAAACTTGTAACCGCTTCAGCGATTACTGTATTTTGGGATACGAGTATTCTCTTATTGTCGTGCTGTTTTGTTACTCATGCTGTTAAAGGTATAGTTCTCTCAAAAATGAAAGTGTCATGATTTACTCATGTTGCTCCAAACCCGTGTTGTTCCAAATTTCTTTGTTCTGTTGAACACAAAATAATATTTTGAATAGTGTTGGTAACCAAACAGCTGCTGGTAGCCATCGACTTCCATAGTATGGGGAAAAAAAATCCTATGGAAGTCTGTGGATACCGTCAACTGTTTGATTACCATCCTTCTTTTGTGTTCAATAGAAGAAAGAAATGTTGTTTGGAGCATCATGAGGGTGAGTAAATGATGACAAGATTTTCATTTTTGGGTGAACTAGCTCTTTAAAGGGGTCATATGATGCTGCTAAAAAGAACAGTATTTTGACGTTTTACGTTTTAGGTGGCTGACTCTTAACTTTTATAAATAATATTTCTTTGGATTTGAGACTTTAGTCTTTGCAACTTTACAGATCTTCTTTATGCACCAAGAGCTTGTAACACTCCAAAGAGAGGAAAAATTGAAATCGCATCATATGACCCCTTTAAGCAGGCCAGTGTAAAGTTCACTGTCATGGTTTAATGAAGTAATTAAGCAACACAACTGTGGTTCCCAGTTTTGTCCATCACAAATAATATTGATCACAGTATTGGGAAATAATCCACAATTCTGATTTATCATAATCATGGGGCTCTAGTTTCTGTTAAACTGTGATAGAGGGTATTTTAACGTTGGAAAGAATTGCACATTTCACCTTTAAGCTTGGCTAATGGCCTCAGTGGTGGTTGATGATAGCCTGATGGTTAATAATCTGACCTGCATGATACAGACTGAAGAATATGCTATGATTTACCTCATAATTAGGCATGCTTTTAGCTAGCAAAAAGTACATACTAGCAAGTCAGCTATTGTAAGTTTTTAACTTTTTTTATTGTAACGTTTTCTATGTGGAGTGATACAA
The DNA here is from genome assembly GCF_001515605.1 of Sinocyclocheilus anshuiensis. NCBI lineage: Eukaryota > Metazoa > Chordata > Actinopteri > Cypriniformes > Cyprinidae > Sinocyclocheilus > Sinocyclocheilus anshuiensis. The sequence continues at coordinate 2,661,866 of NW_015542382.1, forward strand.
GACTTGAACGTCAGCATGAGATCAATTTCTCTGGCTTAGTGGTCATTCTTCATAAATATTTGACATTTGATTGACCAATCAGATTAAAGTATTCCAGGGACTTGAGTAATAAATAAATGACTTGGGTTTATATTACCATCAAAGCTGATCCATTTTTACATGTAGGTGAGGTAATTTTGGTATTCTTTTTGTCATTCTTGAAATAAAAACAGTATGGAGTTTAAATTGAATATGATTTCTTCACAAAACTATGCTTTTTTTCAAACTCCCTCTGTTCCTTAAACCAACATGGGTTTATTGCTGGTCTTCTTGTTAACTGGCAAATTATCCTTGGTATAAGGCATTTTGGGACGCAGTACTGAAAATGAATGTGCAATATTAGGCTCAGTTTGAGACTAGATTTGTTTTTATGAATGCACAGCCACACTTGTGTTGCATCGGCACTTGAGACCATATTGTGTGTTGCCTGCAAATCTCCACACCTACAAGTCCTCTTCAAATCACTTTCTATAATTTTCCTTTAGTCAGTTACCACCAAGTCTTGTTATTCCCTTTCCTTCCATCAGCTTGGTGTTTCCACTTAAAGGTGGAAGGAAAAAAAAGTATAATTATCCTGATAAATGTAGACTTGAGGTAAATCCTGGTCCTTGTTGTTCAACAAGGAGCTTTGATGGCTCTTCACATATGAGATTTTACCCAGTGGTGGCACATGTACTGTAGAAAATTACTCTGGGCATGCTGGGGAATGCCAGTTTTTAATATGCTTTTAAAGATATTAGTTTAATAATAGCACCGTGGTGTTTTTATTTATTTCTGTTAGTCAATAAATAATGTAGAGGCACTTAGAGGAAACTCAGACTATAAGTCCTAGTGTTTAAATTTTTATGTTGTTTAGGTATGTGGTTGTGTATTGGTATTCTATATTTATATTCTAGGGGTGGGGATAAAATCTGTAAAAAATCTTGCAATATAAAATAACTTCCTGTCCTGTGTTGCAATAGAACACTGTAACTATTCTTTGAATTTAAATTGAATGCATTTTTTGGATAATCCAGTAAATTAAATTCATCACATCTGATTAATTTTTTTATTTGAAACTTGATGAAAACCTATCATAAGACAAGATGCATCATTTGTATTATTCATACAACTGAATAAGCCTGAAATCAGTGCCAAAATGACTTCATATATGCAATATGTGAACAAAATATCAAAAATTATAGGCCTATACAACATAGTTTAGGTTTTCTCATGTTGGCAAATACCTGAAATTCCTGCACTACTGTCCCACTTTAAAGGTGTTGGTTTGGGCTGTTATAGGTAACATTTAACCATTATAGTGAGTGACGTAATGTGAAAATGTGAGGCCACGTCACTTTTCTGTCATTTTTGTGGCGCTGCTATATTTATCAGTGGCCTCCCATCCATTTATCCTTCCTTTTCACTTCCTGACTCAATGATGCGATCAGTGGGCTGAAATGCAGTCAGACATGCTCCATTAGACCTCAACACTGGTGCCAGCCCAAAACAAACTGAAAAGTCTGGAATTCAAGAGCTGCGTCACTCATTTCGTCATGCTCTCTCAATCACTCAGTCTTCTTAATGTGCTTAGACTTTGGCTCTAATATTTATAGGCCTCTTCTATCCATTATCTATGACGCTTCAAGTGTCACAGTAAAAATAAGCGACTTCAGACAGTTAATAATACCCACCCACTCAACACTTGTCAGTTTGAAGAGGGTTTGTTTTTTGCCCAAGGACTAACCTTTAATGGTTTTCATGTTTTTTTCTTATTGTTGAAGATGATTAATTCATGATTCAAGCTGTATTACATTCATCTTGAAGGTTACAGAGATGTATGTGTAGACTTCATAGCTGCACTATTGGGGTTGTCAAAATACCAGCATTTCAGTTGTCGATACCAGTAGTAATTACATTTTGCAGTCCTTGATTGCAAGAGCAATTTTAAAATGTATTAGTTAAACATAATTTTTTTTTTACTAAATTAAGGTTTAATTAAAATGCTTTCAAAAAATATTTGACTTTGTGCAAGAGTATAGATCAGGGTTCCTCAATAGGTGGCCTGCGCTAATTTCAAATAATGTGGCATGAAAATTCAAACGCAGCATCAGAAAGCTACATTAACTTGCATCGTGACAATACAAATAAAATACAAAATAAAAAACGTTCCTAAAATAGAATCCCATGCTGCTTATTGTCACGTGTCGCTGTCGCGGGTGGTTAGGACAAAAACTACAAGGAAAAGATACTTTTTATCGCGTCGTGTCTGGTTGGGACACACGGTGTTAACAGTTTGATCCCCCCCAAAAAAAT
>NW_015542382.1:2664475-2671764 GCF_001515605.1 Sinocyclocheilus anshuiensis
ATATATATATATAGGTCAGTGGGCCTTGGCTTGGTATTGTTGGCAGAATTTGGCCCTCGGCAAAAACTAATTGAGGAACCCTGGTATAGATCATTGTGGCATGTCTGAGTTTGTTCGTGTTATCCTTCTTCCCCAACTTATTGTGTAACACTTTAACAAAAGTTTAATCTTTCATTTTTAGTAATTCTAGTTGTTTCTGTTCTTTCATTGCCTTCTGTTCTGCAGTTATGTCATCTGCTCCTTAACCCTCAGTCTCTATTCCTCTTCTCTGCCTCTCTGTCTTCAGCTCAGGGTGATGTAATTTGCTCAGTAATGAGATGTTCAGATCGAGGCATTATTCTTTGATGGGGCCCTTAATTCACCAGAAGGTTCAGTAATGGCTTTTAAACCCCTGAAGTTTTACACCCAAATGAAGAATCGTTCCAGAAGATAAAGCCTTTCGTTTCAGACAGGGATGAACTATCACTTCTTTGGTCCTTTTGTTTGGAGGGTAATTCGGATAAATGTATTTTTACGGTGAAATTGGACTTGATTTTAACCCCTCAGGTTAACTGGTTAGCTTTCATGAAGCTCATTTTTAACAAATGAGCTGTTGGACCCACCTTAGTAATGTCTCTCACTTGAACTTATTTATTTCCAGATTTTTTTGGAAATAAATATTTTGAGATCGGATGTGTTTTAAGGATTGTAGAAAACCGCATGCTATGCTTCCAGACAACTTTCATTTTGTCTTATTCACTTTTATTTTAATGTTGATTTAAGTAATTCATCAACAACTATAATAGTTTAACATGCCATAATTATCGAAAGGAGTGGTAATTAGTTTCACGTTGATGTGTATTGTCTGCACTCTTTTCTTCTTTGGAAGAATTAAATAAAAAAATTACAAACGTTTTCAAAAAATGCCAACTACTACATTCTTGTTTTAATAAAATTTGTACTTAATTTTCTGACTCTCTTAGCATCTTTTTGTTCTTAAGTTCTAACAAGTGTTTTGTCGTCTTTTTGGAGTTGACATTTTCATTGTCATAATTTTGAGTATATTTTTTTATTTGAATTTGTGTACTTATGTAAGCAAAATACAATTCAAAGGCACTGATTTTCAGATCGGATTTTAGAAAAAAGCATGGTTTACAGACTACTTTTGTTTTGTCTTTTCAGTTTCATTTTCCTTTTTTATTTATTTATTTTTCAGTGTTGATTTCATTGATCAAAGTCTACATCAGTCAACAATTACAATGGTTTCACATGCCAAAACAATTAAAAGAAATGGTAATATCTTTGCGTTTAGGCATATTGTCTGCACTCTTTTCTTTGGAAGAATCAAATCAAAAGACTTTAAAAATGTTTTTATACTCGCAAACTCGTTCCTTATTTTAATGAAATTTATACGTTTTTTTGGACTCTCTTAACTTTTCCATGTATTAGGGAGGCTATGATCCTGTCACGACAAAGGTGATCCACCTGCAAATGAACCCCACTAGCATCGCAAAGCAGCAGCGCACTGAAGAGGTGGAACAGCTGAGGGTCGAGTGTCAACGCTTGAGGGACCGACTCCGGAAAATTGAGGCGGGTGGTGGCATGACGACAGACGACACTACTCTCATCATTCCACCTTCACAGGAAATACTGGGTAAATACCTTTTTACACAAGTGTTTGTGAAATAGGATGTTTTAATGGTCAGGTAGAGACACAGTCCCTTTATCGTTATTTAATGGCATTGTTGACATGTCCAGTTCATCACCAGAAGTTATAAACAGTCCCCGCTTTTTATTCTCAGGGATGACAAAAGAATGAAAAAATATTTCATGATTTTCAGTGGGTGAAAGCAAGCATTTTATGGTCTCAATTATGTGTAAGTAGCAGATCAAAAAGTACATTTTAGGAAGGAAATGCACAAATACCAAAGTACATGTAGCACCTTAAAGGGATAGTTCACCCACAAATGAAAATTCTGTCCAAATTTACTCATCCTGAGGTTGTTCCAAAAGAAGATATTTTTAAGAATTTTGAAAAACCAAACAGTTGGTCCCCATTAACTTCCATTGAAGGGAAAGAAATACAATGGAAGTCAATGGGGACCAACAACTGTTTGATTATCAGCAGCCTTCAAAATATCATCTTTTGTGTTCAACATAAGAAAGACACTTATACAAGTTTGGAACAACATGAGGGTGAGTAATTGATGACAAAATGTTCATTTTTGGGTGAACTATTCCTTTAAATACAAATTTGACAAATTTGTATTTTGGACAAGTTGATATAGCTTGACCATTTGACCGGATTGATAGCAAATGGATTTCCACCTGTGGAGTTGGATATGACAACACAAGGATTGTGGGAAAAAGGTTCTTCCTAATTCAACATGGTGATTTAGACATTTTATTTATATATATATAGCCAGGGCTAAATGTTTAATTGGACTCTAGTGTAGTGTGCTGACGATCCATATTTCTTTGGGACTCATTTATTTACTTAATTCTCTCTCTCTCTCTCTCTCTCACTCTCACTCTCACACTCTCTCTCATTTTTATTTTCGTTTGGCCATCAGTTTGAATGAGTTCTGAAGGAGGCACGAGTCTAATTAGGACTCAGACCCATGAGTAAACAAACACCCTGAGGTCTGCTTTTAAATTGGCCGCTGCTGCTTTTTTTCTTTATCTTTTTTTGCTATTCACTGTTCGTCCCTCATTTTATGACCTTGTTTTTCTCCCATCTCAAGTGTTTGATTACAAGCTCATGTGTTTTCACAAATCTAGTTCAAAATCAGTGAATAAATGTGATTTTTGTGGCTTTGTTGTCTTTACAAATGATAAGAACAAGTTCTCTCAAGTACATAAACAGCTTTTTGGGTTTGTGTTCTAACAATCTCAAACTCTTTTATAGAGGAAATTTTCTTTTAATTTATTTATTGATCAATTATTTACAGAGATTAGAAACTATTCAAGTAATGGAAACTGGAAATAAACTAAACTAAATTTTTTGTATGGCATATTTAACGGTTCATAAATTACTTACAAAGTGTGTAATATTTACCGTTACTGAAATTCAACTTAGGGCCTGTTTTTTAATACATGCTCAGAGCATAAGAGTGTTTGTGTGTTTAAATGTGTGCTCATTACGAACACTGAGAAGATTGTGTATCGATATTTCCCTTTTGTGTACTAGCTTTAGGTAACAGGATTGGTTATGCCATCTCTAATATTGCAAGCAGAGTATAAACAGTGGCCCCAGAAAGAATTTTGACACTTAAGCCACACTTAAAGATGTGCGAGTGTCTTTACATTACACATTTATTTTGAAGAAATATAGGACAATAGAATAATAAATATTTTGTGTAGAATAAAGACAATTTGGTAACTTTGTGTGGTTGCCAAACGTCCTGTTATAAATATCCCTATCTATACGAAAGTAGATTTCTTAATTATTCCCCTGGGTTAGATAAAAAAAAAAGGTAGAAAATTTACTCCATCATTTTTACCAAGGTTATATGAGGAAAAACACTATTCAATTCAGAAGAGATTAAAATCATAAAGTAAGTCTGGAAAGCACAAATGAACCTAACCTCCTCAGGAAAAACTACTCCCCTCCTGACAGGGCATCATATCTCAACACAGTCCATGCAACTTTCATGCAGCTTCAGTAAAGTTCATGACATGGTAATTGTAAGTGTACTGATGTAGATGAGGGCCACATACAGCACTTTTTAATTGCAGCTCATTTTAAAGGTGATTGTGTTGAGAGTTCAGTATGTAATTTCTATCCTACTCTCTGTACGGAAAACGAACAAAGTGTTTTCAGAAAGCTTCCAGCGGAGACAAAAAAGAAGAGACATTAACATGATATATAATTAAAAGTGATCCTGATGAATGGTTAAAGGAAAAGGACAACCGAACAAAAGGCCGACTCTTCTAGTGTGCAGCACATCAGTGCATTCAGTTGTGATGACTGAAACTTTTGCGGTTTAACTGCACTGTTCTAGTGTGCAATTACAGTAGACAGTAGCAGAACACTTATCTCTTTTCCTGTGGAACTTTTATTGTTCGTAATCAAATTTTCATGAAGCCCCATAAGAGAATTCAAACTGCTGTTGTACATACAGAAGCTTTATATTGAAGCTATAAGACACAGGTGGCATTTCGGCTCATTTAAATTGTCGATTTTGTGTTGTTCTCTAATTAAATATTCAAATGAATACTGAGATAAGACCTTGATGGGATTGGTGCCTTTTTTTTTAACTTGACTAATTTGATTTGTCAGAATCAACTATTACAGTCATTATTTTGGTAGATTGGAAGTGAATTTTGATTAGAAGTTGATATATTGTGGTAAATAGCAAAAATCTCCGGATGTATGAAACTAAAAGTTGGAGCTAAAAGTGTTCCAACAACTTTGCCATGAGATTCACCTTTTGATATGTGAATTTTAGAAAGATTTTATGATTTTTTTTTTTTTTTTTACATTTTGCTTTTGGTCCCTTTTCATATTTTGTCTAAAACAATATTGTTGTCTGGTTGTATTACTCAGAAATCACCATTTACTCACTTTCATGTCATTACAAACCTTCCCCGAGTCACAATTTTTTCATGCAATTGCTAGAGACCAGCTTTTTGGTTGTTGAGAACAGTAACAATGTCTGAGTAATGAACAAATCTTTCTTCTGGAGTTCAGTCTTTTCAAAGATTTAATTGTGCCATTTAAGAAAAACAGTCTCAATCATTTATTCATGAAGTAAACTAATCAACTTTGAGTTCAGCTCACTGGAGAGAAAGATTATCATTTAAAAGCGACTTAAATTTTGGTCTGTAGCCCAAAGCTGATATTAAAAGGCATAGAATTTAGTGCACAAATGGTGAATAAATTATGATAGAATTCACTCTTTTAGTTGAAGTTGGACTGCTGGGCTGTTCTTTCAATTAAAAAAAAATCTTATATTCAGACATTAGCACATATTGTCTGACGTCAATATTTTCAGTTTAATTTTGAAATTGCATGTTTGAAATTACTTGTTCAGACCATATTGTATATATTATTTGAATGTTGTTATGGTTATGACTAAATACAATTTACATGTTCTTCAGACTTGCGCAAGCAGATGGAAAGTGCAGAACTGAAGAACCAGCGCTTGAAGGAAGTGTTCCAGAAGAAGATTCAAGAGTTCCGTACTGCGTGTTACGTTCTCACCGGGTACCAGATCGACATCACCGTGGAGAACCAGTACCGGCTCACTTCTGTGTACGCCGAGCATATGGAGGATTCATTACTGTTCAAGGTAAATTCATATGCAAACGTATTTGTTACTACATGACCCATGCAGTCTGTATTTCCCATACAGAAATGTGTTTACATTTGGACACATTGTCATGAAGTGCAAGGGATATGTACTTACAAACTAGAAGAAAAGTAGATAGTACAGAAGGAAACTAGGAAAGTACACTTAAACTTTATTGAATCTCTGTTGTAGTTTTGCAGTTAGTTTGAATGTTGATTTTATGGTAACTTGATTATTTTAGGGGTTCTGTCTAAGCCGAGCAGATGTTACAGATAAAACATACCAGCAAACAAAAGGCTTTATGCTGAGTTTTTGTTCAATTATAAAACAATGACATTAACATCAATGAGCTTTTGAATAACTTTGAAGGGGCTGCCTTGGCAAAACTATAGGGGTTTTCAGAAAAGAAAGACATGTTAGTTAGAGCCTGAAGCTTCGTACCCACAGTTGGCGGTTTGTTGTTCGACTCACAATTCTGAGAAGCGTGAAAATTGAAAGAGGGACTTTAAAACCCAAGGCCGAGGTCAGGCATCTGAAGAACTGCTGTTGTGTTTAACCTCATCTGAACCAGCTCAGCAGCTCCTCCAGCCTCAGGTGCATCTGAGTCTCCACAGGAGGTCATATCCTCTTCAGTCAGTTGACTGCATTTGCTGAGGTGGGTGCAGATGAAGGCGTACCAAGAATATAGGAAATTGGTGTTTTTACTTTAACAGCAGGAAGTAGAGAAAAACAGTGACCTAGAATAACTCTTAATCAAGGAAATTGCTGCGAGTACACTTCTTCTGGTAACAAGTACGCTAGTTGAGTGTCAGCCCCTGAGATGTGACTTCACTGTATACTTTCAGTTGATTAAGTAAGATTGGAGTGTTTTGAATATTTATTGATGAGCCCAGTTCAGGTAACACTTGAACTTGCAGACAGATTGCACAGTATATGAGTGTAAATCAAATGAATGTTTTCATAATGCTTTGAAATCCACCCTTGTGCATTTGTTTTACTTTATAGTGCACTTGTGTTTACTGTTGCATGTCTAAATTGCTTTTTTATTTTTATATTACTGACTGTTTGCTTCAGTGATTTCTTAAATCTTGAGGCAATGTTTACTTCAAAATTCTAGACTACATTCCATTTTTTAACTTGCTTAAAGGAGTAATGGTAACGCTTTACAATAAATTAATACTTTATTCATCAAATACTAATAATTAGTAAAGGTGTTAACTAATCATGAATTAATGAAGAGCTATCCTTAACAACAACTGGAGTCAAATGGATTCACAACTGAAAAACGGCAGCTTTAACTACATGTTAGTACATGTTTGATAGTTAAAGGCACAATATGTAATTTTCGCTGCTGGAGGGCACGTATTCAAAACAAACAAAGAGACAAAGGCGTAGTTTGATGACGCCGTGACTGAGTGTGGAATCATGGGAGTTGTCATCTTCACCCCACAGCCGATGCAATCCGACGGGACTCGGGCAGAAATCATGTTCATGGATGAGCAATGATTTATTAACGTAGTAGAATGAAGCAGGGTGAGGCTGAAAGCCGTCGAAGCGAAACGAGGCCGCTGAATGAACGTGACGCACGGCTCGAAAGCAGCGGAGCTTTTATTATGCCACAGTCGACCGCTTCCACTCCTTCCGGTCGCTCGTATGTGGGGGGGGAAAAAAGCAGCACTGTTTTATCATACTAGATACATTTGAAAGTTCTGTTATTATGCTACACTGTGCAGTCGTCACCGGTCTATTAAAGCGCACAACATATTAAAGCGTCTTTGGTGTTTCCATGTTTTCTACAAAACAAAACCGGAAATCGAGGGGTTTACATATTGTGTCTTTAATGCATTAATTAACATTCATGGGTAAACTAAATCAAACAGCCTCTTTAAGAAATAATAAGAAATACTCTGGCTTTGAAATAAATTAAAAGAATTTATCGTAATTTGAGCTTTTGACATCTTCAGCTTTATTACTGATCTTGTCTGTTTTGTGTTGTTCTCTTTCCCTTTAAACTCA
>NW_015542382.1:2671840-2679255 GCF_001515605.1 Sinocyclocheilus anshuiensis
CATATGACTACAGCTGTAGTTATATGGATTAATTTTAGCCTTAATTACATGTTAGCACATGTTTGATAGTTAATGCATTAATTACCATTTATGGGTAAACTAAATCAAACAGCCTCTTTAAGAAATAATAAGAAATACTCTGGCTTTGAAATAAATAAAGAATTTAATATCATAATTTGAGTTTTTGACATTTTCAGCTTTATGATTGATCTTGTCTGTTTTGTTGTTCTTTTTCCCTTTAAACTCACCCTGCTGTGACTTATAAACAGCTAAATAAAAATAAAACCTCAAAATCCACAAAGAGCATTTGTAGAACAATCCTAAATAAATGCCCAAACCGGAAACAGTTCACTGTCCATCCAGACGCAGGCGTGATGATACTGTACCTCCGCTCTCTGACTTCTTGAAAATCCACACCACATCTCTTACTAAATACTCGCTGTGTTAGTACATGTGTATTTGAGAGTAAGTATAAAATAAATCATGAGCTGTGTTTAGTAAGTAGTTAACTGTGAGTTAATTATGATTGGGCCCCCTCAAGTAAAGTCATGTTACAATTTTAACCAAAGACTTTTCATTAAGACCTTAAAGAATCATATCAACTTGTGGAAAATGGGCATCCCATGACCCCTTTAAAAAAAAAAAGTAAACACAACAAATTCTTTACAAAGTTTATGAATAATATGCATTAAATTACAAATAATGTGTAATGCATGTTATACATATCATTATGAAACCCCTAGTGAAAAATATCCTAAAATGTATTGGAAATAAATTTAGCTCATGCTAAGTATACTACAAATACATTTACATATTTATGTACTTACTAAAAATACCCTGCAATTGTACTTTTAGTATACTAAATTGGAACAACTAATTTTGTACTTAATGCATTTTAATTGTACGGAAGTAGTGCTGAAGTCCAACTAAAGATATACTGAAGTATATTTGAATGTGCTAAAGTGGAACTATTGCAAGTATACTTCAGGTGCACTTTAATCTTGCATTTAAAGACCAATATTATTCAAAGATCGTCCAATCCTCATCAATAGTGACATTAAAACGCATTTTAGGCTTAATATTAAGAAATGTGCATTGTGCACAAGTAGTACTCCAAATAAAGTTTAATTATAATTTTCCTGCCTCCGTTGCGAGTCCCTATCAAGCACTTTACCAATTCAACTACTCTCTACTTCTCCTCCTGCCTTGCTCTTTGGTCCGCATCACTCACCGCAGAGCAAGCCTGTTCTTGATAAATCTCCTGTGAAAACGTGGGAAAAGCCAACGAGGAAGAAGTTGGGGGTGATGCAATCTTTATATAGGCGGAGCAACATACTTCATCGCTCCGTCTATAGCGCATTGTGATTGGATGGTTTAAGCTGTGTATACACCATCCAAGATGTAGACGAGTTAGTTTCTTTTATTAGAAAAGATTTGGAGAAATTTAGCATTACATCACTTGTTCACCAATGGATCGTCTGCAGTGAATATTTGGTTTAAAACTGTTTTGGGCTGTTGAATTTGAATTACGCACACGGTACACTGTAAAAAACCCAACTTGAAAAAAGTTTAGATGACTGGTTTTGTAGTGTTGGGTCAGCAAAAATCCATGAAAAAGTCAGTACAACTAAGTTTAATACATTTATTCAGCTTAAACCAAGTTTTTTTCCATAAACTTAAAAAGATGAGTTTTGTGAACAGCGCTTTGCAAGTTCATCCAAAGAAACTTCTGCTAACTTATAAAATTGAGTTAAATCAATCTCATTAGGAAACTGCCCACCCATATAGTAAAAAAACAAATGCTAATTTTTTGAATAAAATGTAAACATTTGTTTACTTCAGGACAATGAAGAAAAATAGTTAGTGATTTTTAAAAGAACTAAAATGCTCCTTACTGTATAATTGTAAGATCATAATATTGTACAACAACAACAACAATAATAATTCTGTACACTTTATTAGAATTCCAGAGTAAATAATAATAATAATCCTTATTATTATTATTATTGTTATTATTTACTGCGTATTTCTTAAAAAGTGTACAGAATTATTATTATTATTATTAATAATAATAATAAGAAAACGTGCCTAATGTATAATTGTATACTATATTATTGTACAATAATAAAACAATTAATATAATAGTACAATAATAATACTAATATAACAGTACAATAATCATACAATTAAATCTGCAGGAAGACTTTTTTATTATTTTCTCTCATGCGTTAAACCACGCCCTCAGTACGTGCCGGTTGCGTATAGTACGTCAACGTTTACTTTTCAAGGCTTTGAACTTTTCAACGCGGGAGAAACAAGTGTTCAGCAAGCGGCAGAAGAAGAGTGTTTATGAAAGAAGAGCACATGGCAATAATCCAGAGGAATGTTTTTATGGTAAGTGTGTTTTTTTTGGTTTTTGATTGTTGTTTTTTCTTAAAGTCACACTTTCCCCAGTTAACTTAGTTGATATTGGTTATTTAGAAGAAAAAAAACACCACATTTTCTTTAAGTTATCAAACATTACTGGATGTTTAAATCTAGCTGTATTTTAATCCTGTTACATGAAATAATTAAGTTTTTGTTGCGATGGACTTCGCTGCACATTTAAGTTGCCTTTTGAAAATAGTGCATACGTGTAGTTTATGATGGTCACAGACGATTTTTTAGCTTCAGACTCTGATTCCATCCAGTCGGAGATCAAACATGTTTGATATTTTGAGCCGATTTTAGAACACACGTTGTTTTCATTTGTCACGCGTCTCAAGGCAACAAGGCGCATGTTTCTGTTGATCGGAACTTCTTGTAGTTTGTGATTCTCAGTTGTTTAGTAGTGGCCTGTGTTTCTTCTGTGACTGTTTACAGAGTCGGTAAGTGTATGATGCCTAACGTTTTAAAGTATGTGCATTAATTTGCATTTTATTAACCTGATAATTCACATTTGTGTATTTCCTTATACAGATCCTGAGAGCACACTTAATTAATTGTAGGTGCTGAAACACACTGGGGCCAGCCAAAATCTGCTGCTGAAACATTACAGGCGCTACCCTTGTCCTTGAACCCTGATTCTGTCTGCACTTTCAATAAACCAGGTGCGTTAAAAACTCAACTACTTGGGGTCCACGTAAATTCTGATAAAAGGGCAGTGCATGCAACATTTAACTGTGACCTGTGAGATTTTCACAATGTTTGTATTTTGGAAAACTTAAAGACAATTTTCTGTATTTTTTTTTCTTTTTCTTTTTTTTTTTTTTTACACATGTGTTTTACCTGTGTTTTGAATTCCGCATTGCATGTAGTGTTTTAAGGAAATGTCCGTAAATTTAATGGAAAATGTACTGGTAATTTTTTGCCAAGACATTATCTGTTTTTCTGTGTTTTGTGTTTTATTCTTACAGTGCACAAACAAAACTTTGTTGTTGAACAAGTTGAGTTTGTATTCAGTAGACAAAAAAAAAATTGAAATGAGAATTATCCTGAACCATTTTAACGAGCCAGTATAATCCCTATGCTTATGAATCCCTTTAAAAGTAGCGGTTATACACTTTCATTGACAGTTATTTTGTCTACTTGTTTTTTTCCCCTCATAAATTGACTACTTTTTTGTCCCAGCATTACAGTTTTTAAAGATTTTTACAGTCAGTTTTTGTGGATTTGTTGCCCCAAGCACTCCTCCATTTCTGACCCTTTGTCCATCCCTAATACATTTTCAGTATTTTTGACACTCAGTTATGATCTGTAAGGAATCATACAGAAGTGAATTATATTTTTTCCCCCTCCTACAGACAACAGACACCCCATCACAGACACAACATGGCTCTATGGAGACCCCCGTTTTACCTCAGGGAACCAAATCTCCAAGATTTATTTGGTAGGTTTTCAAATTTTGTTCTTCTCATATTTTCATTGATCACCATTTATTTATTAAATGTGTGGCTATATTTAATAAAGGTGCTGACATGGTTTTCATGTGGGTTGTTTACATTAGGTTAGCACATAATGCACCATGTTTTGTTAGAAATAGCGTATTTGAGCTTTGATTTTTATATCTACACTCTTGCTCAACCAGTTTTCAATAAATTTACATAATTCTTTCTTAGGACACTGATAAAGAGGAGTGAAACTGGGCATCCTTGAAGTCATGGAGGATGACCTCTCACAGAGAACTAAGAGATGACTAAACTTCTGCATCATCCTGGAGGAAACTGTGGTAATGGAGGACCATCTGACTTTCCCACTGCTTTAATGGTACTCTTTGGACTTCTCTATGTGCTGATTATTGACTTTCCAAAAGGACTAAAATACACATTTGAGTGTTTTGCAGATAGGTGCACTTCTATTTTATAGACCATCCTTCATATTTTGAAAGTTTGTGTTCCTCATGTACATGCTACTGTTTAGTCATGTTTCATATTTAGTGGCAGAGTTTTGTAAAACTGTTTTAACTGCAGTGTTTAATTTCACTGTTGCAGTGTTGCATCACTTTGGCTTAAATATCTGTGAATTTAAAAAGCATGGAATTACAGGATTTTTATATTATGACGATAGCAGTTCTAATGTATTGATGCAGGTTAGTGCAATATATGAAATTTTGTTTCATGTGAGCAATATTTAAAGAGAGAGTTTACCCAAAAATGAAAATGTATCATCATTTACTCTGTTCTATCTCAAACTCATATAACTGCCTTTCTTCTTTACCCCCACCTACAATCCCTGCCAGTACCGAGACTCGAATCTCTGATCTTTGGGTTACAAGTCCAACTCTAACCATTAGGCCTTGAATTTTTTGGCAGTTTAGACTCGCCCTCCTCAATGTGTATGGTGGTTACAGCTCTGACTTTGAGAGAAATTGATTGTAATGATGGGTATACATGCCTGTTTAATTGTCTTAAATAATGTTTGTCTTAAAAAATTGCTCTTTTGAATAAATGTTTTATTAATATTGTGTCAGTGTTTTCAGTTTTTGACTTGGACACTGTTATTGCAGTTTTCAGTTGTAACATATTATTTCTTAGTACCAATTTCCAGTAGCATTTTTTTGTTCAGTCAACTTCAGGTATTTGAGTTCTACAGACAAAAAATGTTGAGTTGGCACAGCTTAAAAAGGTTTGTTATAGAATCGTTGCACATCTCAAGAAAACTAACAATCTTGAGTTAACTCAACTAAACATTTTTTGTATGACTTGACAACTTTTTTTCAGTCAGTATAACTGCTTTTTTACAAAAGTTGAGTGAACAAGAAAAAGCTAAGGGAAATTAGTACTAAGATTTTTTTTGTTGTGCTGGCTTAAATTTTTTTACAGTGTATGAATTTTTTAAAAAACAGCTTACCTGTCCAAGTGGCTAAGCAACGTAGACCGCACCGTGAATTGAGAGGCACAGTCAGTGGAAAAACCATGATAAAACGTAAAACCATCAGAATCCTAAAAGATCAAAAAGTGAGAGATTTTTGGTCAAATCACCCAGGGGTGCGTTTCCCAAAAGCAACTATGGTCGCAAGTTCCATCGTTATCAATAGAGTTCAATGGAACTTAAGCTTTGATTGGCCATCTCAATCATTTTGACATTGACAACATTGCTGGTAAACTGCTGAGGCAGACCAGCCTAAAAATTTAACTCGCAAGTTCCATCGTTATCAATAGAGTTCAATGGAACTTACCACCATAGTTAGTTAACGATACTTTTGGCAAACGCACCCCAGCACGGTTAATGTTAATCCCTAAATATACTATTGTTTATTCATAATACATCACCTAATGTTAATTTATACAATGTGAATATTCAAAAATTAAAAATTCTGTAGAAGTATTGTTAATTGTAGAGTGTTTAGTATATTACTTTTTACTGTGGTATCAAATCAGTATTGAGAATCATCCAATTTCACTGGGGAAAAGTTAGTATTTCATGTTCATTAGTTGTTGTTTTTTACTGTTCAGTGCACAATAGTTTTGTTTTTCGCCATACAGTTTGCACATTAATGTGCATCCACTTGATTTAAGATGGTAATCATCCTCCTTTTAATGCAAATGAGAAGAACTTTGTTCTTATTTTGGACAGGCCTGTATATGATAAACCAAGTGTTATTAATGCAATATATCTGATGAAAGATACATATTTAGTGTAAAACCGCATGCTCTTACAATGGCGTACCTGCAAAATGTAATTTATCTTTCTTAATTAATGCTCTTTTGTGGGTTGGAGACATGTTCAGTAATCCCTTATAGACACACACATGCACACACACTGCAGTAATTGGATTTAAGTTTTTGTTATTTGATCGGCACTTTCCTCAGGCTGTTTAATTAGAGCTGCAGTAAAGCTTCAGTGCATATGCATTCTGCTGTTATTATTGCTGTGTGAGTGCAAGCATTTACTCACGTTTGTGTGTGCGTCTGGTTGTGTTGGGGTAATTTAATGCACATTATTTATGTGCTAAGGAAATAATTTGCTCTTTTTTTACATTCTATGTATGTAGCCACGTCTGATTGTCTTGCTGGTTTAGCATTATTTTATTTTATTTTTTAATATGTTGGATTTGATAATCAAATGATTTAATCTGTTTATTTATTAATTGCAAGTAAATACTAGAAAGTTTCTAAAATAATAATAATGTTTAGACAGATGCTCAGCCCTATCAAGAACTTAAAACTAAAAGCATTTAAAATGGTGGATTTAAATGTCAGTCAAGAATGTCTGAAAGAACTGAAGTGTCTACAGTACAGGCAGCACAAGTTGACTCCTCTGAAGCACTCCAGTTGTTCTCTGTGTGAATGTGTATTGAACTGCATGTGCTTTAGTGTTAAACTGACTGAAAAGTGAAAAGACCGCAAGAGTGATGGATGTATCTGTATGATTAGACTCTAATCTAATCTTAAATGACTCATTGTGCTTCGGTTGTGAGCTTGCTTTTGCATCAAGAAAAAAAAAAAAGATATTTCGTTACTCTAATCATTAGAGTAACGAAATATCTTTTTTTTTTTTCTTGATGCAAAAGCCAGCTCACAACCGAAGCACAATGAGTCATTTAAGCGCCTTTATTAAAGGTGAAATGTGTCCGTTTTTTTATGTTGAATTGGTGTAAAATACTACTTGTATCCCAGTTTAATGTGAAGAGACTATTAAGCAAGCCATTTGTAGGCTGATTTCCCTGAAGAATATAAACACTGGCGCTTTGCAGAGATGGGCACAATTACATCAAAAAGTATTTAGTTACAAATTACAAATACAAGCTCATCAAATGTAAATTAAAATACAAAAATACTGGTGTGAGAAATGTATTTAATTAAAATGCAAGTAATTTGTCATTTGAAAATACAAAAATACAATCAATATTTACAAGCAATCAAGTGCAGGAGACAGTGCCATTACATTTGCAGGGCTGTACAGTGCGACGTATATGTATTATATATATTATATTA
>NW_015542382.1:2679410-2681113 GCF_001515605.1 Sinocyclocheilus anshuiensis
TATATATATATATATATATATATATATATATATTTTTTATCAGATGCAGTACAGGCACCTCGGTCTGTATAATATACTGTACAACGCCACATTCACTTCAAATGTTTACTCAGCAGTAGAGTTACACTCACAGGACACTGCACTTATTCACAATCACAAAAGTACATTATTTGTATGTGCTTTAAAGCCTTGCTGGTTAAACATTTTGCTGTTCTGACATGCGCTTTTTCTCAGCGTGTACACCTGAAGCGCGCGCACAAAAGCCTGTCAAACAGCGCCTAATTACTGGACTAAGTTGGCTTTCGCATCTGATTAATTTCGCGTCTAATACTGTCAAAAACGCAAAAGGTTTACATATAAACACAGTTGGTTATGTCTAAAATGAAAGTAAACATTTGAGAAAGAAACGGATGCGTGCAGCTCTTAAAGCGACAGTACTAAACATGCTGCAGACTGTCATTAAAGGAATAGTTTACTCAAAAATTTTATTTCTGTCATTATTTACTCACTCACATGTTGTCCCAAACCTGTATTAATTTCTTTCTTGTGCTGAACACAAAGAAGATATTTTGAAGAATGTGGATAACCAAACAGTAGCTGGTCCCCATAATTGACTTTGATAGTAGGAAAAAAATACTATAGAAGTAACTGGGGACAAACTGCTTGCTTCAAAACATTCTTCCAAAAAAAAAACATTTATGTTCAGCAGAAAAAAGAAACTCAAAGATAACATAATGACAAGGATTTTTATCTTTGCTCATGCACTTTGGCCTAAATGTCTGCCATTTTTTTATTTTATATTTTGTTGAGGTGTAAGAGGTGTTATGTTTCTGCACTCTTACATTTTTATCAAATTAAGAAAAAACTTTGTCTAAAAACAATTTTTGTGATGGTTTGTATTTTTTGTGGTCTGTATGGAACATCAATGCCCGTTTAAATGATGAACTCCGTTACTTGTGTTTGTTTTCAGACATGATAACTAAGGATGTGCACGACGACTAATTTGACTGACGTTTAAAAGAAAGTTTTGTATCCGAAAAGCAAGTCTAAAAGCAAGAAACCCCCAAAAGATAGTAAGAAAAAAACCTCTGTGCGTGCGTGTAGCATATATAATAGCCTATATTTGAAATACTTAATCTATGAATCACACTGTCAAATCCCTCAATGAATTCCGCTTGCTGCACACTTGCCTCGCGTTATCATCATTTCATTTTAGGCGGTCGTTAAAAAGAAAAAAAAAAGAAGAGCATACACTCAACGCCGGCCAAAGCATAGCTTATTTATTCAAATCAGCTGGGGAAATGCAGAACAATGCAAAATCAATCAATGGCCTGACAGAATTCTTCATCTTCATATAACGTTAGCCAACATATTAAAACACAAGTCAAAAACAATAGGAAGGTTTATCACGAAATAGCATTAAAACGGCTTTTAAAAACGTACTTCGTGTAGGCTATATTGTCTAAAAAAATTTTTACTTACTCAGACCATGCGTTATTTGTTTAGTGAAATTATCAACGTGGTCTGGTGAAAGACGGGACCTGAGGCGATTAACAATAAAATTCCTGCACTTGAAAAAACGCGCTCGGCAGGAACTGAAGTCGCAGGCACGCAGAGATAACGAAAAGCAAGCCGATAGAGTTTCAGAAAGCCCTGGACATCCCGCACCACCACCGAAGTGGGTCTTCGTTAGAGGAATAGAC
>NW_015542382.1:2681969-2711818 GCF_001515605.1 Sinocyclocheilus anshuiensis
TGAGAACCACTGCTCTAAGCTAACGCCTACGTGCCTGTATTGAATATGATTACGCATCGCTCCAGTAGAGTTATTGTAAGACAATTTGACATTACACAGTTTACACAAAACTTCTCCGTTTCCTTCTAATTCAAAATAATCCCACACCTTCTCGTCTTTCGCACTGTCATTTTTGAACTCGCCGCAACTGACACGAAGAAAACGCATGTGAGGTCTGAGCTAAAAATGTAGTTTCCGCCCAGATAAACTTTTAAAAATAATGTATTATTTTTCAAACATTTTATTTTAACTTGTTATTTAAAATATTTTAAATGCAGTGTTAAAATGACGGTAATTTGAATGATAAAATCATGTTTGTTTTTTTCTGTCGTGTAATCGACTATTGTTTTCAGTGTCGACTAGTAGGAGCTGTACCGTTTAGTTGACTAGTCGACTAAACCCGCACATCCCTAATGATAACAGACGTTTTATACTTGTGCTACAACTGTTTGGCCTGTGCTATAAAACTTTCAACTTCTGTAGCACCAGTGCTGTGCGCAAAAACAGTTAACGTACAGCCCTGATTTAGATGCACATATAAGAGAAAGATAAATGCTTTCCCCTCCTTGATCAACTTATAAACAACATTTATATAAACAACATATTTTTTAACCCTAGCACTACACAATATATACAATATATTGATCAATATTTCTTCTAATTTCTGTTTACTTGAATACCATCAAGCATTTCTACACTTTATTTTTCTTTATCGCTCCTTTATTGTTTCTTTATAATCATGTAAAAAAAAAAAAGTAGTCCTGCAAAACTGTCATTCAACTAGAGATGCACCGATCGATCGGCCAGGGATTGGAATCGGCCGATTTTCCTCATGATCGGTCTGGATCAGTCGGTCAGTCTCACTTTCCGATTTCGAGCCGATCCGTTTTGTTACTAGCAGCACAGGCAATAATATCAGCCGCGCATTCTCACTCTCATCTCTCCGACGACCCCTTCTCTCTCACACGTCTCATTCGCTCCGGTTAAATAGTGCTTGTATTGCGCATTATTTTAGTCATTCCCGCAGGTTTCGCGCTTATACCAAAAGCGCGCGCACCACCACTGATCTATATTAGTGGAGCGCACAAGCCGCGCTCAGTCTCAAACAGCTTGTGAGCCACAAATACCAAAATGAGTGGCTAACTGCGCTAAAACGTTCAAATACATACAAAATTATGTCAAAATGCCCGTCTTGGCGAGTATCCAGTTAAACACAGTCAGTTTTGGAACGTTAAATAGTTTAGAAAGAGAACGCATGTTGTGTAACAGTGTATTGGGTCCGTGGATAAACTCTTAAAGGGCCCGCAGTCTGTCATGTTAATCAAAGAACAAAAGACAAAGAAAATCATTTTCTGCTCTTGACTGAATACGTTTTATAACTTTAATGGTAAGCATTAATCTGTATTTAATTTTTACAATGAAGACTACAGAAATTAAAGTAATCAAATGTGAACTGTAAACTGGATGTGAACTTATGTCATTTCACACCTGTAAGACCTTCTTTCATCTTTCTCATGAAATCCCTCCATAGGCACCAACGCAACTTACACATTCCCAGCCCAGAACGGTAGGAAAGACATAAAGTACTCCATGTGACTTCAGTGGTTTAACCTCAGTTTTATTAAGCAACGTGAGTGCTTTGTTTGCACAATAAAACATAATTTACAACTTTATTTATGAAAATATTGATCTGCATTGTGTTCACGAGAGCATTAAAACGCATTTGTGTTGTGTTCATGCCACAGAAGACTCGCATCAACACAACGCACATGAGTGAGTGTTCACTAGAGTACCACAACACATGTTTGAATAATATTTTTGGAAATAAAGTGGAAAATAAGGTTTTTGGGGGTTTTTTTGTGCAAAAAAAAAAGCACTCATGTCACTTAATAAAATGGATTACTTAATGATATACTTAGGCTGCGTCCGAAAGCTCTAAAATCCTGCCTTCGGAGGCAGCATTCCAAGGCAGGAAGGCATCAAGGCACGTCCGAATCCAAATTCTGCTTCACTTCCTGTCTCTGTCTTATATAAAAAATATAAAGATGGAAATGAAGCATACACATTTTTAACGCGATTTTGGACCCGTATCCGTTTTTTAAGTTTTCTTAGGTTTTAAGGCTGCGTCCGAAAGCCTAGGCAGCTGACTTGCTGCCTCGCTGCATTATGAGGCAATGACTTTGCAGGCAGCGTTTTTGCATGAAGGCACCTCATGAAACTGATTTCGGACAGGCTTCTGAGGCAGCGAAACGGTTTAATGATCTACAACAAAATAGAACGAGTTTTGATGATAATAACATGGATTACTTGATGTCTTTCCTACCGTTCTGGACCTTGAATGTGAAAAAACCTTGAAAGTTTCATGAATGACTGTAGAGGGACAGAAAGCTCTCGGATTTCATCAAAAATAGCTTAATTTATGTTCCAAAGATAAACAAAGGTCTTATAGGAGTGGAATGACACATGTTGAGCATTAACAACAGATTTTTTATTTTTTTTTGGGTGAACTAACCCGGATCCAAGAGGACATGATTCACTTGCATCTAGCCAAAAACTATGGTAGGCTATAGTTGGCAGTACTATTAACACAGGTGAAGAAAGAGCTTTATTTCCAGGTATGTTTACTCATACAAGGGATTTGTTATGGTGACAGAGGCTTCCACAGCACAAACTGAATGACAGTGACAAGACACAGATAATAAAAATAGAATAAGTAAATAGGAAATAATATATAATTTTTTGAAAGAACACAATATACAAAATAAAAATTATATGGTATTTGTGTGTACAGGTGGTTTGTGTACAAATGCAAGGAAATGTAAATAAGAAGCTTGGTATGTTAAATAAATGCATGTATAAATAGTGTTTTTTTTGTGTGTGTGTGAGAAGAAAGATATTGTATTATCTGAGAAAAAAATTAACTAGGCCTACTTGATTATGTATTTTGAGTATTTTAAATACAAAATACTGTCTCAAAGTATTTAATTACACATTACGTTTGATTTTTTTTTTGTCCAGCAAAATACAAATGACAAAATACGTATTTAGTAATTAAATACGTATTTCAAATACATTTAATTGAAATAATGCCCATCTCTGGTGCTTTATTACTACTGACGCACAAATTATACACATCAAGTTTAAGGCACTTGTTTTTTGTTTAGTTTAGTTTTGTTTTATGCAGAAGTTCCATTTGCAAACTTAGTAGCAAACTAGTTGTGTTTGCTTACTAGAGAGCACTAATAGCTTTTCAGTTGCGACCAGTCAAGGAAAAACCAATTTATCTAAGAAGTTGTAATAATTTGTTTGGCAAACTGTAATGGCCTATTAAGTGGGCACAATATTACAGAAACTCTAAAGAGCCTTGAGAACATGCCATAGTCTTCACAAAAATGTCTGAAATTTGATCACAATAAGCGTTATGTGCACTGTGTTTAGGAAAGATGGTTCATTATTCTCTTTTTTTTTTTCAATATAATCACCATTGGATTTTTTTAAAGAATGGGCACTTGAAGATAAATGAGTGAAATCCCAGTCTCTCCCCTCCCCCCAAATGTTAGACAAGTGCACTAGAGCAATCTTTAGTTAAGTTATGATTTGATCCCCAAAGAATCAAAGAACGACTTTGAAATTCTTCTCCGTTTCTGTCTGAGAAGAAGGAAAGATAATGAGAGACAGACTTTTTTTTCCCCCTCTTATTTGTCAAAATGTGACTTATTGTCCTGAAAATTATTTTGGGAATCCGTCAAAGTCATTGAATATCTTCCTTGTTTTGCGTTTGTGTAGCTTTCAGCTCTTCTAAAACTTGACAACACATTTGCATGGGTCCCTAAATGTTAAAAAGCAAAAACATTTGCTCAGTGTTAAATGAGAGATTAGATATTTGCTGTTTTTAACATGGCAAATAGTCAATCCCTTAATTGTCAGCTTCTAACATTAGATCAAGGCTGCAACACTTCAGTGCGTTCAGTCTCAATTAATCCTCTCCAGTGCCTTTTCAACAGTTTGGTGCCAAAGCCGGTTTCCAGTCTGGAACTTGTGTGTTTTGACTTTATAAAAATGGTTGTGGGTTGGAATAACAGCTGGTTTAACAAAACTAGATGGCACCCATTGTATTTAACAAAGCTATCGCCACCAAAAAATGGCAGATGGGACAAACCTTGTCCAATTACTATATATTTTATTCAGTGTGTATATATAAAACTATTTCTGACTGTTGCATCAAAAGTGATTCAGAATCTTTATGCAAACACATTAATTTGCTAAAATGTCTTCTAAAACTCAGACTCTGATGCAGCATGTTTATTTGTTGTCCACTTACGTAGAAACTTTCACTTACGTCATTGTTTGGCTCAGTGGAATCAAGGGTCAGGCACTGGCCCTGCCACCATTTTTGGTGGAAAATGTTTTAAAGTTTAATTTAATAGTGACAGAGATACACCACACATTTATTACAGGCTTTCTGTTTTGACACTAAAACACTTTGTAATCAGTGTATTATATTTATATTTGTATGTATGTGTCTTATGCTTTTTGTGAGTTTTGTTTTCCCCAGAACTGATCAAACTTTTGGAATTCTTTCACCTGAAAATGAGGAGATGCAGAATTACAGAATGATCTTTAATGTTTCAAGCAATCAATAACGTTTTAATGAGAATGAAATATCTTTTGAACTTTTAATCGGTGCATAGTTATTTTTAATTTATTGTTAAAAAGTTTAAATAACTATGTTTTGGTTCCTCCTAGGGTTGTTAGCTGACTAGAAAATTAATTATTCAGATGAAAAATTGATTACATATGCCAATTAATCACAATCAGTATTTTCTGGAAAAAACTCCCAAATTATTATATTTTTTAATGAATTTAAGTTGTAAGAATATTTATGGGATTTTCTGTGCAGGTCTGATGAATTTTGTTAAAAGAAATAAAGTTGTTAAATTGCCCAATTTAGTTTGTGTCTGCATGCTGCAGCCTATATTTTATACTTAAATACAGAGTCCACAGCTGTTCTGTTTAAAAGTAGTTTTAAAAAGCTAGCGGGCGTGCCATGACATCAATAATTGATATGATATTCGCATAAGCACTTTTTATCAAACTCTATGATGACTCAGCTTTTGCACTCATGCTTTAAATGATGGCAATGAATATGCGACTCAATATCTGGTGTCCTTCTCTTTGTCACAGTTTGCCTGGGTGTACTGAATGTCCCCTTGGGGATGAATAAAGTTTCTATCTATCAGACTGTCCGTCTAAGAAATAGAAGTGCAGAGGTACATTCCATACAGAAAAATGTGTGACATTACTCCAAATGTTAAGAATATGTAAATTAGTCTGCACTTTGCAGCTCTCTGACAAAAAAAAAGATTACTTCTAGCAACCTGGAGAACCGAGACTGAAATGCAATCCGTTTTTGCATGATCATATAGCAGCACTTCCAGATGTTATTACATACAAAACAGGGAGTCAAAATGGGACAGATAATGTGGGATTAACTGGATTTTCAGCGCTTCAGTAGTTTAATGTTTTTTTTGTCATCGTACTTATGAAAGATTTATCTGTAATAGTTTCCACCACTGTTGAAATACTGATTGAGGAAGCATATGTTAATGCAAACTTGCTTGCATCCCCGATGATTGCTGGCTTCAGTATTTCACTTAAATTGTTTTATGCAGCTGGAGGCATGAAAAAAGCTTGTATCAAATGTAAATGTACTGAATATTGAATGCTTTTCTTTCTAATTTAATAAAATGTGTATATTCCCCAATGATTCTCACCTTTTTTTTTTTTTTTTTTTTTTTTTTTTAAAGGTTTCTATATATTCAGTTAATAGCAAGAATCCTGGAATATTTTGTCTTGTCAACTGAATGACACTCGCAAAAAGCCGCATTGTTCAGCCCACTCTTCAGTACTGTTAAATGACATTTGGAAAGTGTCCCAAATTTTAACATTAATGTAGATTTTCACAAGTAGATAAATAGTTTGTTCGTGGCACTTTCACCCTCATAAAGTTGAGAACGTTCATTGAAGGCTACATATATTTAAAGAGCACACTGACTTTTCAATTGCCTAAATGAAACTAATTGCTAATCACCTCTTCGGGAAATTAATAACTACAAGAGCAAGCGTGTAATTATATTACCTTGAGAGAACCAGATCCCAGAACTGTTGACTTGAACGAAGGTTAGATGAATGAGGGCTTGTCTTAGCTATTTCTGTTCACTTTTACATTTAAATGTGCATTTAATCAATTGCTTTAACTTGAGACAAATTCTTGTACTTGACTTTGAAATTACTATATTTCTGTAGTACAGCAGTGCTTTTAATATAGAATTCAATTCAGATTTTTAGCAGCTTGCTATCATATGAATAAGGCAGTCTAGTCTGTGTGTGTGTGTGTGTGTGTGTGTGTGTGTGTGTGTGTGTGTCTGTGTCTGTGTCTCAATCACAGACATTCAGATGTTACCATTCACACACAAACACTCCAATAAAATGTTATGGTCTTTTCTAATGTGTTGTAATCTGTCAGTTGTGACACATTGATTGTAATTTTAAGCAAAGCATGTTGGCATTGAGTGCTGAGTATTAACAGACAAAGAAATATGCATGTAGCCTTGAAGTTAAACTTCGGAGACAACTGCTGTCTCTCTGTTCATTAGTTTCATGTTTAACCATGGTTAATAGTTTCAGCAGATGTGAGTAAAGTTTTTAATTAGAGTTGACGTTAATACTGTTCTGAGCTTTTCTTTCATTACTTTCATCAGTTACTGTAAATCATGATGTTAGAAAATACTCGCAGGGGACACAAAAATAAAAAATGAAGTTTTTAATCCTAATAAGTGCATTTTGCATGAGTTTATCTTATCTGTTATTTTTTTATTTTACGGATAATCGTGTTCATTATTATTACAGTGCAGAGTGATTATAATCAGCTGTGTAATACTGTGTACTGAATTGCTATAAGGTTGCTTTGATATTCTGATTTGGGATTTTCAATGTCTGTAGGACTTTTTTGTCACCTATTTTATTGTTTGCTAGTCCAATAACTTAGAAAAGTAATGGCACACCTCTCATCGAGCCACACTATATGAGATACTGTTCATTTCTCTTGGACAAATGGTGCAGGGCGAGTTACTCTCCAAAGTTTAGCTAATACTTAGGGTTAGTGGTTTAGAACAGATTTTGTCCTCTAATTGTCCATTTTCTTTATATAATGAAACCTTGTTATCCTCTCAGTGTGACCGTGAAGAGAGTCAACCAAATGTTACGGGTATATATTTTTCTTCGAAGCCCTTTTGGTTTACTGCATTATCAGGCTTTGCAGTGACTCAATACAGTAACTGAATCTGAGGCAAACTTCAGTCCAGCTGTTAATTCTAGTTGCGGGCGACTCCTGCAGATAAACCAGTTTGTATTGATTGAGAACATATGGAGTATCATCTTAACGTCATGTTAGCTTGGACTCATCGTAGACTTATTGCTTATGAAATTAGATAAGGGCATTCTGGGTAGGCAAGAAACTGTGGTCAGAAAACAGTCTCTTTTTTTAGTAATTTACGTTTTCTAAACCAGAGGCCAAAGCACATACTGGTCCAGTAGAAATTGTTGTATCGTTATTAATGTTTGTAAAGACTTGCATAAGAATGCATTTGGGTTTATTGGTATTGATCAATAATTTTTAATACTAATATTTAATTGTGCATGCTAATTTTCCCTATTTTTATATTTAGATTTTATTTGCTGTCATCTTAACACTCAAAGTCATTAAAAAAAAAAAAAAACAGGAACAATTTAATAGGTGTAATCTAAACCAAATATCAAGCCATTTTATTTAAGTTTTTTATACTGTACATTATGTAAGGGATAATGCATGGCTATCTGTGCATTAAACAATTTTAAGGCACGACGTGGAAGCCAAGAACCACCCGACACAAAGCGGAGGGTGGTTGCCTCCACGAAGTGCATAAAATTATTTAATGCACACTGCACAGCTAGCCATGCATTATCCCGCTTATACCTTGGTCATTTGCCAGCATTTACAAGTCAAAGCTGTTAATGATGTTTTGCAGCGCAATATTTGAACGGAAGAGTGAAAATGACTGTTGTTTTCATCAGTTACGGCTCGTTAGCGCTAGAATTCTGCCTGCTTCAAATCAGACACAGAGATGAAATAGTGCGTTAAGATCACATTTATTTGAATTAATTATAGCATTTATTTGAATTAATTATCAATCGAGAGAGAGAGAGAGATGACAGTTGTGTGTGCGTTACCTTTCTCTGCGCGTCTCTCTACAAACAATGAAACTGTGTTACTTAAAGCGGTTTTACACCTTGTTGCTGAGGAATATAATGTAGCGACCTAGTATCTAGGCTATTTTATTAATAAAAGTCACGGAGAAGCGTTGACAAGTTTGTGTGTGTGTGTGCGTGCAGTGCAATCTGCGATCTCCAACTCTCTCTCTCCCTTTCTCTCAATCTCTCTCTCTCTCTGTGGGTTTGTGTGCATCAATTAAAGCAGCACATTAATATAGAACGCTGATTAAACTGACTTGGAACTACTTGTGCATTAAAGAGTTTTAATGCATACCTGCCAGCCAATCAGAATTGCGTATTCAGGCAGACCATGGTATTTTAATGCTTAAATTCACTGTTTTTTAAAGTATTTACTTAGAGATTAAATAAAGTCAGTAATCTGACAATATAATCTTGTTCAAAAACATTTTGAATAAAAGATTGAGACTTTAGATCGGTTTTTATAGTGGGATAGCTTTTTTTGCTACTGTAAAAAATGCAGATATCGCTCTTGTTCAGAGGTTAAATCATTCATGATCATAGTATGAACTCGTTGATAATTGACACGTGATAAAACTGACCCAAAGGCCTCATATTTAAGTTTTATTTGCCCGTAATTCCCATAAATCGATTTTCCTTCAAAGAGCTTCTAAATGCCATGTTTCAACAGTTTACATGCCATGTCAAAATGAGAATAACAGTCGATAACCATATTCATGTAATTATAATTTAAGCGTGAATAAACAGTTCAGAAACCGAACAAATACATGTCCATAATTATGCATACTCAATTTTGTTTTGCTGGTAAAATCTGACAACCTCGAAGCCACTCTTTGACAGGGATTTGACATGAAAATAACTGCAAAGTTTCGATTTGCAGACACGCACACATAGATTTAACCATAACCCTCAATCACAGGGTTAATTTTAGCTCTCCAGTGTTTATCTGAAAACAGCCGCCACCTATGGAAGCATCCTCTTCATTGCCCAGCAGTGTTTTGCAGTTATTTTGCCATTCTCTTATCGTCTCCTAATTCGGTTTCAGTTATTGTCAGGCCAGGTTGGTCGCCGGGATTGCTGCCCTCAGCTATGTTTTCAGCTCCAGTAGTAATCAGAAGTTTCTCAGACGCAAAACCAATCAGCCTCTTTCCCTGCTGAGCTCATCTCAACAGGGAGCCAGGCAGAGAAAATACTCAATCAATGGTCACAATTAAAAGAGGAATAAAGTAGAAAACATGAGCCAGTAAAGAAAGTGTCACAATGATGCCACAATCTTTTAACTAGTTTAAACTAGTAAAAACTAGTTTAGGGATTAAACCCTTCTTCCCGGGTTTGGCAACAATGTAACAACGTTCGTAGATCGGGTAGAAGGAGGTGGGAACCGGTGAACATTTTAACATAATTTAATAACAAAATAAACACAAAACTGAAAATAGCGTGACAGCCCCTCACGGACGACTGCCGCGCACAAACAGAACTAAAACAACAAAAATAGTCCAGGCCTAGTCCTCTCTCGTCCTTCACTGTCGTCACTCCTCCTTTTATCCTTCCGGAGCTCCTCCATGGGACTCGAGACCGGTGAGTGGCGCAGGTGTCCCTCATTATCTTTCACTCCACCGGCCTCACTCTGCTCCCACGGCTCTCGGCCCCGCCCCACTCGTCATATATTTATATATATTATATTTATATTATATTAAATATATTATATTTTCAAATTATACTATGGTATAAGGCGTGCAGACGCAGGCAACGCACACACAACTGTCTTTCTCTTTTTCTCTCTCTCGATCAATAATGAATTAAAATAAATGCTAAAATTAATTCAAATAAATGTGATCTTACCACACTATTTCATCTCTGTCTGATTTGAAGCGGAAAGAATGCTAGCACTAACGAGTCGTAACTGATGAAAATAACCGTCATTTTTACCCTTCCAGTCAAATATTGTGCTGGGAACATCATTAACAGCTTTAACTTGTCAATGCTGTCAAATAACCATGGTATAAGCGGGATAATGCAAGGCTAGCTGTGCATTAAACGATTTTAATCCACTTCGCAGAGGCAACCATGCAGGTTCTTGGCCTCCACTTTGTTCATTAAAATCGTTTAATGCACAGCTAGCCATGCATCATCCCTTAAATATAATAGAAAATAATAACTTAGAACGTAAAGCAACTGTAAACAATGTTAAAGTAACCATTTGGAACGCCTTGTCAACTGCATTGTAGCACCTCAGCAACCATGTAGAACACCTTATCATCACTGCAGCAAGCTTTTTCTCTGAAAATGTGAAAATCCAGTTCTATATTACTTTTGCATTTTTCATGAGCATAGCAATAACATGGACAGTTCCATCAAAGGAAGACTATATACTCTGTATCCTCTCATCTTTGCTGTAATTAGTGTCTCTGTGCTTTGATGGTGGGTACATTTGGTTAGTACCATACAGCTTCTGTTTTCACATAATATTACATTAATTTCATCCTCTATCTAACATTTTGTCCCCAATAAAAAAATGTACCTTCAAAGCACGGATAGGAAAAAAGTCTAAATTTCCTTTTATCTGCGATATTTAAGCCATGCTGTATGTCTCTACTCAGAGGGATGAAAACATAAACTGAATGGAGCAGAAAAGGCTCCATTCTGTCTAGCGTGCTTATAATTTTAGTGGACAGTCTATTCCCAGCACACTGAGCACCATAGTCATTGTGCAGCTTTGATAAAACGTTCTTTGTTCGTTGCAGTGTTTAGCATAAGAGCACATTGGTCGTGAGAGCTCTCACTCTATTCATGCCGGAAATATGCTTTTGCGTGGGTGTTATTGGAACAGGGCATCAAGTCTGCTTTTTAAACTCCTCAAAGCCCTATCTGCCTATTTGAGTCACATCAGGGAATGAAATGTGCTAGGTGTAGGGGGCCAAAAAATTAATGTCTCTCTGTAACCACTGAAATATAACTTGATTTGTGCATTATTTGATAAAAAAGTGAGTGGTGCTTGCCTGTGCTAAACTTCCAGCCACGATTCTAGTGTTCTGGTTGCCAGGGCATTGCTAGGGTTTTCTGGTCTGTTTGTAGGTGGTTGCCCGTTTTATTACACAGGTCTCTAGAATGCTTGATTCTGATTGGTCAGTCGCAACATTCCGAAGTGTGTTATTCCCCAATATCAATATCAACCGTATTCATTAGCAATTCTGAATAACATACTACTCATCCGGGTGTTTGAGGCCGGCTCTTCTGTTACATCTCTCATATCACACCACCACATTCTTTCTACTTTCATCCAAACGCAGCTGCTATCATCTTGCGCCTCAGTTATCAACTCTATTTACTGTAAAATGACACCAGAGGACTTCCATATTATTTCTGTAGCAGGTCTGCGGTAATATTGTTGAAGTGTTTGTCTTCTTGCCAGAATGATTGTTTTGTACACTGTAATGGATTCAAAATATTAAATAGGTAAGCTAGCATTTTATGCCCTTGTCTTAATTTGTGTGGTCAAAAGCGGTGTAATTAGTGATATGACTCTATGCCTTTTATGTCCATCTTGTCTGAACTTTGTCTAGGCTCAAAGCTGTTTGAACTGTTTTTCTTCGCAGCTGCTTTGTCTCATATCAATATTTTGTGTGTAAATATTTACTTATTTGGCAAGTAGCTGTGTAATAAGCAGGATAATGTACATCTGACTTACATATTTACCTGCCAGATGAAAATATTTTCTCCAATAGTGGTCAGCCAATATGCCCAGGCTGATATATCGGCCTGTATTTGCCTTTTCTTTTGAGGAAATATGCTTCCTAGTGTGCGAAAAAAAAAAATAATAATAATTGCCAGAATATGGTCACAGTGTTTACTTCCATTTTATTTGTTTTTTACTTTGTCTCTTTTTTGTGTGAAATATGGTCTAATAGGACTACAGAATAATGAAATTTCTATATGAAATACAAATGTTTATTTCAAAGATTTTTATCAAGTTCACATTTTTTCAAATTGATTCATATTAAAATTATTTCTTATTTTTTGGTAAATATTGCATAAAATAAATATCACTTTCTTTGTATGTGTTATTTGCTGTCTTTAAATTGTGTGATATAAGCCTTTTTATTTAGCCATTTATTTATCGGTCATCAAAGAAAATCCATATTGGTCAACCACACATTGGTCTCCAATCGTTTATAAAACAGCACAACAGCAAACTACTTTTCAATAGGTAACATGGTTTGATGTGTCCTTCATGTCCATAGCACAAAGAGTTGCATGCTGAAATTTAATATGTGCATTTAGGGATTTGTTCAAATCCCTACACCTAAAGAAATAGTCATTTGCATATATGAGAAAGTTATTTGCATAAATTTGTAATATTTGAAATGAACCTGTTGATGCTTAATTATCAACAGTTTTCTATTCCAATAAGACTAGAATTCACTTAAAGTTCATAGCCGATTGCTGTGTCTCAAGCTTTGACCTGTATTCATTATGTTAAGCATCCCCATAGCCTTTATAATGGCTTCACAAATGTCATCCTCTGAGCCTACACACACTGACAGTTAAATGTGTCCCTGTGTTAACCTTTGCTGGTGCAATGTCTTGCTTTAACCTCAAAGGTTAGGATGACGAAGATTCCAGCTTTGATAATCTCCATGGTAACAGTAGGGCCGCTCTGATTGTCGACGTTGGAACGGCAGGTGTCTCTGTGCGTGTTTTGATCAGCGTTCTGGCATTTCCTCTCGTCCAATCAGGGGATGATTACACCTTTTGATGGACTCGCTGATTAAACTCACTGATGAGCTATTAATGAGAGTGAAATCAAGAATATGTTTGCAAGAGAGCACATGTAGTGAGGGAGCTTCAGAGAACTGGTAACAGTACATGCTCTAATTTATGACAATAAATCAAAGGCGTAAAGTTCACTTTGCAGGGTCAATACATTTTCTTTCAAATCATTCTCCGGATCATTTACTTATGAGCAGCTGCACTTTTGAGTTTGAAGTCTATTTTTGAGGGTCTTAAGTCGTGTATAGATTTTGGAGATGAGCTCCAAAAGATAAAATAGCTTTGATAGATATAGATGAACTTGCAAGTGTCCTGCAAAAATCAGTTAATGCAACTTTTATTGCAAATGTTCTATAACTTTGTTAATCTCGTTGTTGTTGTTTTTGCCTTTGTTGAAGCATTCCCGGCAATCAAATTTGCAACATTGCCGCTGTCAGAGGACTCTTTAAGATTTTCTTCTCTATGTGGTAACATATGTGGATTTTTTTTTGTATTAAGCCACAAAATAGGGAGAGAAAGATACACACAGCATGTAGACACTTTTTTATTATTATTTAATTTAAAAAAAGTGCAAACTACATTTTTATGGCAGGTAGGAAGTAATAACGGCTGGGAAATTTTATCAAGTCACCCACCATTAGCAGGTGTGGCAAAGTTAATTTTGGACCCTGCCTGTGCAGTTGATTTGAAGAAGTGAATCTCAGTCTCCTCCTGCCTGCCCAGCCACAGTCAATACACTGTTGTGGACTGTTTAATCAGGTTCACTACTGCTGTGTTTTGGACGAGTTTCTCTTTCTCAGACTGAACTACTTTCTATCCTGTATTGACCAATAACATTTGCATTCACAGCTTGAACTCTGAAATAATTTCATGGATTCACTGTGGTGCCTTGAACTACTTCTAACACACCAGTGATTATTATATTTATTGCTTTCCTTAGCTCTTGATGTCATACATGTGAAATATGTAGACTTAAACACCCCATGAAATCATAGTTAAAGTTATGGAACTTTTGCACCATGTGTATTTGCTTTTGAGGTCATCTGTATGCCACCGTATTCCTAAAATTTGACAAAAATAGCAGCTACATATAGATTTAAAATGTACTTCTTTTGTGCTAATCAAATGCTTTCTAGAACCTCTCTAGAATCAGACAATCTGTGATTTCTAAACTCATTGAAGGTCAAAAATATCTTTGACAAAAAAAAAATGTTCCAGAGTTTCAATATGTAATATTTTATTTATGTATGGACATTTCTGTAGTTAATATTTATTTATTGGAATTTTATATCGGGAGTTTTACAAGTTATATATAATGTTTTATATATATATATATATATATGTATGTGTGTGTGTGTGTAGATTGTATATATGTGTGTGTATAGGTGTGTGTGTGTATATATATATATATATATATATACTGCCGTTCAAAAGTTTGGGATCAGTAAGATGTAAAATGTTTTTAATGGAGTCTCTTGTGCTCATCAAGGCTGTATTTATTTGATCAAAAACACAGAAAAAAAACTAATATTGTGAGATATTATTTTAATTTCTAATATTGGTTTTCTGTTTTAATATACTTTAAATTGTAATTTATTTCTGTAGTCAAAGCTGAGTTTTTAGCATCATTACTCCAGTCTTCAGTGTCACATATCCTTCAGAAATCATTATAATATGCTGATTTATTATCAATGTTGGAAACAGTTGTGCTGCTTCATGTTTTTTTTTTTTTTTGGAAACTGATACTTTTTTCTGGATTCTTTTATGAATAAAAAGTTAAAGAACAGCATTTATTTAAAATTAAAATATTTTCTAACAATATGCGTCTTTACTATAACTTTATCCATTTACCACATCCTTGCTGAATAAAAGTATTCATTACTTTCAAAAGAAAAAGAAAGAAAAAAATGTACTGACTAAACTTTTGAACGGTAGTGTATATTGTAACACAAGATTCCATTTTGAATAAATGCTGTTTTTTTTTTTTTTTTCATAAAAGAGTCCTGAAAAAAGTATCACAGGTTCCAAAAAACCTGAAGCGGCACAACTGTTTCCTACATTGATAATAATAAATCAGCATAACAGAATGATTTTTGAATGATCATGTGGCACTGAAGACTGGAGTAATGATGCTGAAAATTCAGCTTTGATCACAGGAATAAATTATATTTTAAAGTATATTAAAATAAAAACTGTTATTTTAAATTGCAATAATATTTCACAAAATAACAGTTTTTTTCTGTATTTCTGATCAAATAAATACAGCCTTGATGAGCACAAGAAACTTCAGTAAAAATATTAAAAATCTTACTGATCCCAAACTTTTGAATGGT
Organism: Sinocyclocheilus anshuiensis; assembly: GCF_001515605.1. Lineage (NCBI taxonomy): Eukaryota > Metazoa > Chordata > Actinopteri > Cypriniformes > Cyprinidae > Sinocyclocheilus > Sinocyclocheilus anshuiensis. The sequence continues at coordinate 2,697,401 of NW_015542382.1, forward strand.
AGTGTATGTATACATACACTATATACTATATATATTTATTATTGTTTAAAATGTTAATAAAAATTACTAACAAGATTTTTTATTTTTATTTCTGTTTTTTTTTTTTACTTAATATTCATGTATTTATTTATCCTTTTTTTATGCTCAGCTGTAAAGTCTTTCATCTATTTGTTCTTCAAGAATATCTGTACAAGGTACAAAAGTCCTTATGGAAATTCATTGGTCAAAAGGTGGGAAGACTGAATATAAAATGTGCCATTTTCTATCCTATTTGCATATCATGTCAGATAATTCCATGGGATTTTAAAGTAAATTTGACCTGCTAACCTTCTCATTTTCATATTCTTCTTTTTTGATGCAAAAAAAAAAAAAAAACTCCATACAAGTGTGATTTCAGGCCTTAACAAGGATTTGACATACTGTCTGTGATTTCTCAGAACATCTGGTCAAGAGCAATCCATGCGGAACATGTTTATAGATTCAGCTAAACATACAGCGTGTGCATGCATGCTCATGCGTGAGCTCTCTCTTGTGTTCTAGTGAGAACATGAAATGTTCTGAGTGGATGGGGGTTTGATTTGATCCCTAGAGACTGCAGAGTCTATTGAAGATCGAATGCCTAAACTAGCAGACATCATCTCTGTCCATCACAGCTGTCGAGTGGAGAGTTTCCTGACAGAGTTTGAGTTCTATTCCATTTGACATTCTTTCCCAGTCCCACGCTCGCTTTTATTCCTTCTAGTTCTCTCTCCGTTCATAAAGCATATGTCAGCCGTCATGTTAGCCTGTCATGACAGCAGAAGTTGTTTGTGTGTGCTGGAGTATCATGGGGAAAGAGGTTTGTAAGGACAACAAGCTCTTTGTACTGATGCATTTTAATTTGCTTAGACTGAGGATACAGAAAAACTCAGGCAAGAGAATGTTTCACAACTGTTGTGACTGAGAGATGCAAATAAAGAAAAAAAGTTTTTAAATCAGACGAGAGAAGATCTGACAGTTTCATAGAAGATGAAAAAGAAAATTAAGAATATAGTAGAGCAATATAGTAGAAAACTTGCATCTGAACTGTAAATCATGCTTTGTACAGTTATTTTAAGGTTTGATATGATACCATAGATATCTCCTGCTTATATGGTATTAATTTTATTTGTGCAGGTCTTAAAAAGTCTTAAATTTGATTTTAGAAATCCTTCAGATACCCTGTATCCGGTTGCTACGTGTTTTTATCATGTTATTTGGTTGTTTCTTATTGACCCTTTTTTCCCAGCTTGTTTTTATCATCAATCATGTGAAAATCCACTTTGTGGTATTAATGCTGCACTATTTTTTATCATACATGTCTGTGGGACAAATGGAAAAGATGCATGATTACGTTTATCACGTAGTTCAAATCCAGTCACTATGTTCAGACATTTCAGCCAGCTATTTTGTGTTCATGGTAAATTACAAAGTAGAAATAAAGTTTAAGAAAGTTTAGATTAACTGGTGAGGAAACCATTATCTGTTCTTCTCTCGTTGTCTCGCAGTCTAATCCACAGATGTTCTTCTCTGCGTTTTATGTTCTTGTGTGGTTTCTCACAGATGGTGGGTGAAGTCTTGTGTTTGCTGTACTGTAACTCTCATTTCTATATGCTCTATTAAGCATATAGCAGAAAACATAAATAGACCAATATGTATATAGAGATGGTACGTTTTTTCAAAGGAGAATCGCAGTGTTTTGTTTTTTTTTCTACTTTGGTCCAGGACCTAATAATCACTCATTCTGCTGTCCTTTTTTTTTGTTTTTCATTTGCGTATTTCTGATTATTCAATTACATCTTCTCTCCTCCAGTTGGAGAGGCGGTCCTTCCCGCAGTCCCTTGGCTGACGCTCATTCAGTTAGGAGATCATAAAGCACTCGCTCTAGATACAGCAGAAATGTTGCACTAACAAGAAAGCCAATGAACCTTTTATCCATGTTTTTTTCTTTCCACATTTCAAATTCATGGCAAGTGTAAGGAAAATAGTTGCATTCACATTTTTATATACTGTTAGCATGTTTTTTATGGCTACATTTAGATGCTAATTTTATATGATTTGTGGATCTAATTTCCTGAAAGCCAATTATCAGAAATGTCTAAATACTATTAAATAGTACTATTACTATATACTAAATAAATAAATAAAATAGGCAAAATGTATTTATTTAAATGAATGTAGCTGGTTTGGGACCAATTGTGTTTGCAGTTATTGTTAAACCTACATTTTCCATACTTTTAAAGATATATTTGTTTCAGTCAAGTTCACTTTGATTTTGGGCATGCAAGTACTAAAAAATAAATTACATCTTAAATCAACAGTCTGCATGTCTTCATGGACACCAAGAACTTCACTATCAAAGCCACATCTGCGAAATGGAGAAAAATGTGCATCTTTTCAGAATTTCTTAGAAAGACACTAGATATATTGCATCTGTTGTCAGTGACATCATAGATGGAGCTTTTCCCCTCTAAACACATCTGTTGTTTTTCTAACAAACTGCCTTACACTCGTCAAAACAGCAGCCTTTTTCTTGTGAATATATTTCTGGGGGAAAAAAAACTAAGTGAAGTCCAATTCATAAGTACTTATGAAAATATTCAGATCATATTACATGTATTATATCAAAACTATCATTACAGTAGCAATTGTATCATTACAACTAATACATCAAAATGTTACAAATGTGGCACCTAGCTTAATTTTGATAGGTTTACTACTATCTTTTTTTATTATTATTATTTAATACAGTGACATACATTGTGGCATGTCATATAATGTCATAATACCTTTTTTGTGCCCACTTTGTACTTCTAAAATGTTGGTTTCCTAGTCTAAATATGCCAAATTTAGTGTGCAATTTAGTAGCTAATGTAGCTTTTTATCTGCAGTGCATGTGCTGTATCTCATGTCATGGATGTGGTAAAGCACGATGTGCCGTTAGCAAGGAGCAGTTGGCTAATTATACATCTGCCTAATCAGTAGCTAAAGCTAATTTAACAGCCAATTACTGCTCTTCACACACCTCCGCCTCACACTCGACGCAATGACAGCTTCCCGTTTCCTCTCTTTAAGCTCGGCGGGGTGCTCTCGCACCAACAGACGACTCAAAGATTCAACTGGATCATAAATTTGTTTGTGTGTATGTGCTTTCTTGGCTCGTTGCAAACTTTGTATTACTTCAGCTGTTTGTTTTTTGTTTTGTTTTTTTGAGTGTGTGTTTTTTTTTTTTTAAGTTCTTCCAACTTACCTGTACTATTTTTTGGTAGCACTTTAGTATTCGGACCAATTCTTACTATTAACTAGTTGCTTATTAGCATGCCTATTATTAACATATTGGCTGTTTATTAGTACTTATAAAGCACATCATTCTGCATGACCATATTCTACATCCCTAATCCTACCCAATACCTAAATTTAACAACTACCTTACTAACTATTAATAAGCAACAAATTAGGAGTTTATTGAGGCAAAATAAATATTTAATGGTTTGTTAATAGTGAAAACTGGACCTTAAAATGAAGGGAGATTAATTTTATTAATATTTAAAAATTAAGTTTTGTTTTTTATTTTAAATTACAATGCAGTAACAACAACTGAATAGCTGAATAACTTCACATTGTCATATAAACACCTGATCAGTATGATAGTGAGTCAGATGTTAAAGTTCTTCAGTCTTTTTGACCATTTTATTGAAATAGTCTGATGCACAAACATTTGTTTGTGAATCGTACTATACTGGTAAAAACTGTATTTTTGTGTAATTTTGTGTTGCAAGGACACAGAATTAGAATATTGCCTGTGGTACCTAGTATTTTTTTTCTCTCATTCAGACTCTCAACAACATTTTAAATTCTTAAACATTAAACAATGGTATATATTTTTTGTTCTGCTGTAGTACGAGTGGTGCAGAAAACTACTTCAGTGTGTGTGGATTGATGGCTTCAGACAGAATGTATATTGTAACATCTCCTCCTGAGACCAGCTGTTTTTTACTTTTCTTGGCTGTGTATTTATTTGGTATTTGTGCTGGTGGCGTTTCGTGGTGTGTGTGATTCTCTCTGGATTTGTCAGGAGATATATAGGCTGTTACAGTGTAAGTCCCTGGAAGCTCCTGAAGGCTGAGTCATTACAGGTGTCACTCCATGTACAGAAATGCATCTTGAGCAAAGTCTAGGCAAGCATATTTTTCTTTTTCCCTCTCTGTCTGTCTTTTTCTCCCCTTCTTTCTCTACAATATGGCGTAAACTGTTAATATGCATCCCTTTTTACATCCTTAGAGAGAAAACAGCTGTTTGGGTCAAATGCAAAATGGTGTAGTTATTCACTTCACACCCCTTCGGTCCAAACGCTCCATTTTACAAACTCTTAGAAGTGAGGAAATGAGATGGAAGGAGTTGGTCCTCTAGAAAGAAAGCTCAGCAGGAGATGCCATTGTATGAAGTTACGCGAGCTTGACGGATTTTAGCTTGACAGTGTTGGGAACGCCAAAATAACTGGGTGTCCATGGAGAATGGAAAGATGAAGAAGCAGCAATAGAAACGATACTAATTTGAAAACTTCTACCATTGTCTGTTTGCCCAACTGTTCCCCAAGTCAATCATTTTTCTCTCATTTTATAATAGTCTTTGTCTTTTCTCTCATTTGGACTTCAGGGAAGGTTTTAACATCAACACAAACTTGTTGTTAGCCAAAAGGTCAAATATTGTTCATAACACCCTTTTGTGACGTTGGCAATACAAAAACACATTGATAAGGTCACAATCTGAATAACTCCATCTCAAAAAGAGAGTGAAAAAATACCGGCTGACCTTTTATTAAAATGTGATCTGGGAAAATAGAAAACAAAACCAAGTTGGAGACAAAGGAGAGGCATTTTCATATGCGCCCGGTTTGCTGGGACAGGTATTAGAAGGTCTGGTGTCGAGGGGGTGCTTTGGTGTTATGAGGCAGGAATGCTATTACAGTGCTTCATAAATCACAGAAAACTGCAAAAAAGAATAAATCTTTACTGAGAGCCCTCTTTTCTCGAGCCCTCTAAATGTAAAATATATTTGATGCTAACTTCTCCTTATGGAGGTCAGACTTAAAAAGATTTGACATGGAAAGCACCATTGTGCATTGATGCCCTCATTTTGTGTTTGCTCCCTTTTGGTTCTACTCTGGGCAAGCAATTAATCACAGACTCACTGCTTTTTTTCTTTGAAGTTTTTGAGGGATGTATGTATACAGAGAAACAGAGCGTTTTATTGTGCGTTTGGCTTCATATTATAAAGGATAATATGACTCAATGTCTGACATAAAACTCAAACAATGTTTGAGTGAATTTTGTTACTCAGTGCAAGCTGTTTAGGAGAGACTATTAGTTGGTTAGCTAGTTAGTTAACTAGTATACACAGGTAAACAACATTTTAGTGTGTCTACTGCTTACAGATTTTCATTTGCAGCTTGACAAAAACCAAACAATGTTCGAATTGGGGAATGTTGATTAGTAGGATTTAGTGACTTTTGTTACTTAGTACCTGTTAGTGACTGATTTTTTTTTTTACTAGTTAGTAGTAGCTATTAGTTGGTTTGTTTCTATTTCTTACTAAGTGCTTATCATTACAGCTTGACATAAACCCAAACAATTTGGTGAATGTTAGTTTTAGTAACTTTTGTTACTTAGTTCCTGTTAGTTAGTTAGTTAGTTAGTTAGTTAGTTAGTTAGAGACTATTAGTTTTGTTTTTAAATAGTCATAAAGTAGTTTGTTGGTTTGTCTATTTCTTAGTCAGAGCTTATCATTAATTGAAAGTTGACTTGGTGAATGTTAGTTTTAGTTAGTTCTGTTAATTAGTTCCTGTTTTAACTATGGAGTATCAGCTAGTTAATTGGTTTGTGTCTATCACTTACTCAGAGCTTATCATTACTGGCTGTTTGACATAAACAGTGTTTGACTTAGTTTTAGTGACACTTGTTACTTAGTTCCTGTTAGTAGTTAGTGACCGTAGCTAGTAACTATTTATGTAGCAGCAGTTTGTTGGTTTGTGTCTTCTGCTTACGCAGAGATTATTATTACTCGCAGCTAGATATAAACCTAAATGACTAGTTAGTTTAGTGAATTTTAATGATGAGCTATTGGCTGTTAGCTAGTTAGGAGTGACTTAGTTAGCCACCGGTAGTAGTTTGTTCGACTGTTTGTGATGTTTTGTTTGACTTAAACTTGTTAACTTTTTGTTAGTTTAACTTTTTTGTTTGTTACTCTACCTTTGCAGTTGAAGTTGTTTTGTTTGATGCTTGCTACTTTGATTTGTTTGTAGTCTGTGTCAAGTTACAAATGTTTAAACAGACCTCTCTCCCGTCTCTCTCTCTCTCTCTCTCTCTCTCTCTCTCTCTCTCTCTCTCTCTCCACCCCATTTCTGCCATACTGATTGAAAGACATTCAGGGGGCTACAAATAGATTGAAAGAGAGAAATAGAGGGAGAGTGAGAATGTAAGTAAAGGCTGACTGTGTAGATGAGAAGAATGGAGCTATTCAAACAGTGCTGTGAGCTACAGGTGAAAGGCTAATACGAGTTTTCAGGAGAAGAAAGAGGGATCTGCATCTCTTCCATCAGAAGAGCATCCCAGTGTTCCTCAGCGCGGTCACCATCGAGCTGTTCAGCCGCCAGACTGTCACCTGATTTACCTGTCATTGCTCGACCACACAGTATTCAGGGAACTCTCTCTCACACACTCTCACACACACAGCAAGACACTGACATCTACAGAACTCCTGGCTGTGACAAGCTGATCATTTTTAATTTGCATTTTTACAGATTAAGCATTTTATAGTTGAAGGTCATCAAAGCATGACAATCTGTATGGCAGCATTTGAGTAGTGTAGTGATTACTGTGTATTTTTCCTTTTACCTATAATTCTGTAAACCCAAATGTATGCAAAATAAACCTAAAGATGTGCAGTCTTTTTTTTTTACAAACATCTTTCATGGCAGTTTATTTGCCTGTATTGAAGAAAAAATAAAGACGTATTAAACTTTCCAGTCTATTGTTTGTATTGAGATCTAACGGATTTCAAAACATTGTCTGTGTTCAAGAGAATAATGATTCAGTTAGAAGCTTGTTATTGTGTTTTACTTCAAACAACTCAAATAACCTAGTGATTATTGTTATCAATTCCTCATTGAATTGAGGATAAACTAATATCCCCATTGAAACCACAATAGTTGCCTGGAAGCTCGGATGCGAGTTTTGTCTTTTAAACATTTGCTTTGTACAATTTGGCACCAAATCCTAGTGGATGTGGGAGTATTTAAATTCCCTGGCCGTTTTAGCTGGCAGCAATTATTACTTTTTCCTCCCTCCTTTCTTTCTACTGTCTTTATTTGAATGCCACATAAAATGCCACAGTTTCATATCCTGCACACATTAAGTTTAATCGGATATGACTCAGACTGCTTTCAGATTAATTTTGTCTCAAATCTGTCGCACTAGCGATGGAAAGTGCCACTGTGCCAAAGCAATTAGCAAAGAATGTTACCCTCATCCTGCATCCGTGGTTTCAGGTAGTGTGCAGAGGCCTTGCCAGTGTCTCTGCTTTCTTCTCATGCCAGAGAATACATTGCAGATGCAATGTCCCTGCTGTTAGCTGTTCCTATATGCAAACTCAGTCTTTGGCTGGCAAAATCAATTCAGAAAAAGCTACTGTGCACACACTCTCAAGCTGGTCTGCTCTCTGTCACTTTTAGCCTCTGTTGTTTTCACGCGTTTTCTTACTTTTTCGCTTCTTTATTTAATATCATTTGTTTAACAATTCATTGGGTCAGGCATCTTTGGCCTTTAAATTCCCGAATCCCCTTTACTTCTATGATACCCATTTCCTCTCACATCACACATTTTTATATTTGATTAATTTTATCATTTATCATCTGGAGTCGAATAAGGTGGCCTCTCATTGGTTATTTATGAACGTTTTTGTTTTTTTTATTATCGTTCATTATTTAATTCATAGCTTTGGGGTGGAAAAGGCTATATATGCTAATGAGGAGCTGTAAATAGATAAATAATGAATATTTGAGAAGCTTTAGACCAAACAACGACACTGCAAAAAACAAAAAAAACATATGGACTCTAAGGAGAGATAAGCTTGCATTGTCTTTGATTACAAATCCAAACGTTTCTATTCGGTGGTGAACCGTGTGAGATTATTCATTTGTAGTATTGATGTCATTGTCTTTAAGATTTAACATTTTATAGATTTCTTTGGAAACACTTTACTTACAGCCTTTATGTATAATGCATTACAAAGTGTTATTAAAGGGTATAATGCATTATAATTATTCATAATGTGCGTTGTAATACATTATATGGGGGAAGTCTCTAATGGTTAAGAGAGTCGGACTCGTAACCCAAAGGTTGCGGGTTCGAGTCTCATACCGGCAGGGATTGTGGGTGGGGGGAGTGAATGTACAGCGCTCTCTCCCACCTTCAATACCACGACTGAGGTGCCCTTGAGCAAGGCACCGAACCCCCAACTGCTCCCCGGGCGCCGCAGCAACACACTGCTCCGAGTGTGTGTTCACTACTCACTGCTGTGTGTGTGCACTTGGATGGGTTAAATGCAGAGCACAAATTCCGAGTATGGGATGGGTCACCATACTTGGCCACATGTCACGTCACTTTCACTTATATCTTGTCGTAAATTATTATAACTGAATTTAAAATGCATAGTGTAACAATAAATTGATGTGCTGTAATGCATTAACTGTGGTTACAATCATTCATGAGATTGTACAATGCATTATAAGGTGCATTAAGGCACAATTAATGCATTAAAACTACTTTTATAATGCATTTTACATAAAGGCTTTACATAAAGAGTTACCATTTCTTTTTCCTTAGTATTTTAGTCTTGAGAAAAATGTTAGCTCCAGGAAAAGGTTCATTTTTGCATACAAGGTACTCTTAAAAGTTTGAATGACATTGCATTAAGTAAAATTGTATTTAATTGTGTTTAAAGAAAATTTTGCATAATTTATGTATTTAGCATATTAGCAGATACTAAGAGAAAGGAAATCTATAAAATGTATGTAAATCTAAGGGAAAGGCAATATCAATATTACAAACACTTTTTTTTTTTTAAGCAAAATATTTCACTAAACAGGTTTTTCATACATATCAAAAATGTGTGTGTGTGTGTGTGTGTGTAATTGTATGTATAGGCTGATACTATCAGAAACAGAAACATCACTATATGACTATATACAACACATTAAAGATATCAAGGTATTAAACATACATTAATTTGGAGATTCAATATGAAAATGTTTCTGATTGCAAATTTTAATGTTAGGCAATATAAATTATTAATTTCTTATTAAAATTTAGTTTTTTTTATATAACATTATATTATAGTAACATTCTGTTTGTACATACAATTTTTGGACAATTTTTTCCATCCATGTTCTTTTTAGAGTCACTGTATTTGCAACAATTCTTTTTGTATATAGATAGTAAAGGGTGCCACCTTTTTTTTTAATTTATATATATATATATATACAAAAAAATGAAACATGAAATTAACTTAATTCAAAGGAAAAGTAAGCCTTTCTTGTTTTTTTCTGACTCCTTTGGCAGATATTTGTTCTTGTTTTAAGCATAAACTCACTTCATTTTGATCAATTTCTCTCTTTTTTTTTAATTTATATATATATATATATATACAAAAAAATGAAACATGAGCAGCATAAAGTGTTCCAGTCCCCTTACTATTGTACTGCCGTGTACAGTATGTCAACATTTATTTCATGCTAATTATCTTTTGAGACCAAAAAGAAGGTCACAAACCGTTCGCCAACATGTGGTCTCCCATGCTGGGAAAATTATCCATCTGTCAAAGCGTCCGTGTGTTTCTTCATAGAGGTTTGCTGGTTGCACCGATGAGACTGGCGATATCTCTATTGTGTGCCTTATCTGTTCTTAGTTTGCCATGGCATTTGAAACTGGAGTGAGTGTCACGCTGGGTCGCTCCCTCTTGCATTGCCACAGAGACGAGCATTGAAGCAGACAGAGACAGGTTCCCTCGAAAGACACAACCCCTGTCACTCAAACTGTGTGTGTGATAAGTGGTTGATTTGAACAGGCTTGCTACGTTAGGGTATTTTTAACTAGTGCAGCTCGAAGAGTGAGAATAGGATTTTGGTAAAATAAAGATTTATGCAGTGACTAGAAAGTCTGCCCGTTTGCTTTTGGATCTCACTTATCTTTCTAGATAATAGTGGGTAGAGGCTTTTGCTGTATTTGATTCCTCTTAGGCTTACAGAAAATGGCCTACAACTAGATAACAGTACTTGTGATTATATTAGCAGCCATAAATCCTCCACACTCAACCTCTTTTTTCAATCTCTATCGCTCCCAACATACACACAAAGTAATGTTAGATATCACTAGTCCACAATCACATTAGCTCTCATAAGCTCGGCTAGCCAATCGTGGCGGTTCACCATGTTCCAAAAGAGGTTTGAAGGGGTGTTAGAGGCACCCTAAAAAGATTACAGAGCCCCAGAAGGAATTTTCTTCATCCTTCATTTTTCTGCCTTCCTGTCGTTCCTTTTGATCTGTTTACCATTTCCTTCACTCTCTCTGCTGCAGGGCTTTATTGTCTGACTGTACCGAATCACACTCCGTCCGATTCAAAGATTATATCCAATGAAATGACGTTGGAGGTTTCTAAAGGAATCTGTAGCACATCCGTAATGTTATCGTATGTCTTTCAAAACAGCCGAAAGTTTGAATCAATGTGTTTCTCATGATCTTCGAAATGTGGAGGCTTGAAATTGATTTTTTTTGGTATTCGAGTCAGCCCCCGCTTGTTGGATATTTTGTAGTGTAACAACAAAACCATCTTTCTCCATTGGCTGTTTAAAAAATATATAAACATTAAACAACTGTTTTCAACAAAAAATTGTTCTTGAGCAGCAAATCAGCATATTAGTATTATTTCTGAAGGATCATGTAACACTGAATACTGGAGTAATGAAGCTGAAAATTCAGCTTTGCATCACAGGAATAAATTACAATTTAAAATATATTCAAATAGAAAGCCGTTCTTTTAAATTGTAATAATATTTCACAATATTACTGTTTTATTGTATTTTTAATATTACTGTTTTACTGTATTTTGGTGAAGCGCCTTCTTTCAAAAACAGTATATACATATATATATATATATATAAAATTAAGAGCCATTCAAAAGGAAAAAAAAGAAAAAATTTATATACACACAAGCATATTATTTTAGAGGGATGAATGAAGAGATGGATCTGTACATTTCTCTTCTAATGCCAGTGGATATTCAGCATTTCAAATGCATTGCAGAAGTGAACGTGCACTGACTTTTTTTTTTTTTTTGGTCACTACATAACTCAAACGCAAGTATGGGGTTTTTATGATAACAACACAGTATGATTGAGTTTGTCCACACAAATTAATGGATCCAGAGAGTGAATGAATACTACTGTGAAAATGAGCCATTACACTGCAAATCTCTCCATTATTCCAGCTCATTCTTTAAATCTTTTGTTCAGATTTATTAATGGACAGACTGTCTTTGTGTGAGGATTTTATGCCGGGAATAGTTTGGGAAGCTTAAAGGAATCAGCAGTTGATGCAGATTAAAATAATGAAATTAAAGACTCTTGCAGCGATTAGTGAGGGTATTCTTACAAAGGAATGAAATGCTTCATTTTAGCAATTAGGTATGAGAGGTGTGCTATATTTTGAATATAGTGATGGCTAGAGAGCGTTGTTAGGCATGACCGGACTGTGTTCACGAAACAGTGTTGCTGTGGGTCTTGACAAGGACTTAAAAGGTAATAATTCATCCTTCCAGAAATTAAGGCTGTAAAAAGGTCAGAGTAGAATGTCTTAAATTGAATTTTGCATGCACTCAGTATTTTTGTTTTCCAATACAATTATCTAAACATACAAAGATAATGATGTTTATTTGAAATAAAACTGTAAAATTGAACAAGATGAGGTGAGTTTATGTTTAAAATAAGAACAAATATCTGCCAATCGGTTGTATTTTTCTGATTTCATGCTGGGCAGATACTTGTTCTAGTTTTGATCATAAATACTTCACTTTGTTCAGTTTCACTAAAAACAAGACTTCTACAATTTTGCTTCTAGTTTAAATGTATCTTGATTTAAGAATCTTTAGACATTTACACTAAAACAAGACCAACCTTTTTTCAGTGTGATTTGAGAATACAGTAAAAGTTATTTCCATATTCTAATGTTTGGGAACAGAACTATTCAAGCCTTAAGCTAATATTTTCTTTATTTATATTTACATATAAAGTTAATTAAAAATGAATAGAGATCAGTTTTAAGTATTTTCAAACTTTGAAGTCTTGCTAATACAAATCGTCTGTTCCCTAGAGATTTATGTTAAGAGAATATATTAATTCCTTTTCATTTATTCCTCACATTTTGTACTTGTCCAAAAAATGTCTTTAAAAAGTCTGAAATATACCTTCATAAAACCTGCAGAAACCCTGCAATACTTGCTTTTATATAGCGGCTAATGCTTAATAAACTTGTTTATACATAAATCCTCATAACTAAACCATGTTTATGCTAATTTTGCAAACATCATAATAGCTTTAGTTTGAGCTGCAGTGCATCGATATGCAGGTGCTAAGCTTTACAATTTTGTATACACCTAACATTGGTCTCCTCAATATCTGCTTACGTCCAGTCATTGTGCTTTTCACAACATTTCAGAACATGAAGTTCTGTTGAGTTGCCATCTTCAGCTCTCTGTCTCAGCTATAAATGAACTCAATCCTGACAGTGTCCGTCTCATACTGCGTTTTGGCTCTTAATAAGTTCGTCAGATTGATTGGCCAAGGAGTGAGCTCAGATGGTGTTTGTATTAAAGGGGTCATATGATGCGATTTAAATTTTTCCTTTCTCTTTGGAGTGTTACAAGCTCTTGGTGCATAAAGAAGATCTGTAAAGTTGCAAAGACTAAAGTCTCAGATCCAAAGAGATATTCTTTATAAAAGTTAAGAGTCAACTATGCCTACCTAAAACAGCTCATTCTAACACGCCCCCACATGTCTACGTCACGATGTGGGAAGATTTGCATAACACCGCCCAAATGTTCACGCAAAGAAAGAAGGCGTAACTTTTATTCTCGCTGTAGTATTGTTGCTGCCGCCGCTATGTCGTGAAGACCCTGTGTTTCGTTGTGAAAGTGAAACCACTTTGTTTGGTCTTCCAAAAGAGGACGATATCCACTTCGTCATGCCTAGAGCTGATCCGTGCTGGTCGCTGAGGAAATACTTCAACTTCGCACTGTGGATCGCCGGATCGGCTTTCACCATGGACGAAGCGGAGTCCAACCCGGGGCCGTCACATGTGGTTGCCGCAAACCTGCCGGCCGCTCCTTCGTCAAATCCGCCAGCCGTTCCTCACTCAAGCCGCCGTGTGTTTCGTTGTGAAAGCGAAACTACTTTGTTTGGCCTTCCAAAAGAGGACACGACTAGAAATAAAATACAATAAAAAGGTCTTGTTTTAGCAGCTCCAACTCTTAAGGTGGACACAAAAAACAATTTACAAAGAAAGAAAAAAACAAATTATTTTGCAATATCACACAGAGAACACTAAAATGCATGGCAGCATTTAAAAAACGTATATTTTATTATAATACTACTCCACTAGTTGACTGTATGTATGTAGGTCACTTGCTACTATTGGTATGTACTATATATTTCTTTATTTGTGGGGAATGTTTGATTATTGTATGTTTGTTTCAGAGTGATACTGTTTAAAGGGAGTGTGTTTAGGGACATCAGTGTTTTGTAAGGTGTGTGTGTGTGTGTGTGTGTGTGCGCGTGCGTGCGTGCGTGCGTGTGCGTGAGTGTGTGTGTGAGTGTTAAATACAAAAGAGGGCATTAAGAATGATTGGTGACTGTCCTTTAGCATGCAGCACTGTACTGTATGTTCTCTTTTGGGGACGGATCAGGGCTGCTGTTGGATGTATCACAATTTTCAAAATGTCTTGTAATAATTGACATTGGGGGTTTTAAAATAAAAGTTTTATGAATATTCCATTTTTGGATAATTACGTAAAAAAATTTGCATATAAGCTGCCATGGCAACAGCTGGGACACTTTTAAGATATGCTTGGGTTGTATATGTGCTAGAGAAGCTCTCTATTCTAGAACAAATAAGCTTTAGTGTATTATTAAAGGCTCATCTTACTCAACCCAGTAAATTCATACATAAAATGTTGCCTGTACTCACCTGAAATACTTGATTCTCATCGGGCTCTGAAATACATTCATATTATTGTATTTGCCATTGTCTGGTATTGCTACAGTGGCTTGCGAAAGTATTCATACCCCTTCAT
>NW_015542382.1:2711975-2788210 GCF_001515605.1 Sinocyclocheilus anshuiensis
TTTTTTTTTCAAATTCTGATGTTTTTTGATGTAAAAATCTTGATAACATTATAAGTGGACATCAGATAACAGTACAAAATAAAAAATAACAAAGGCAGTTCACTTTTACAGCCTCAAGTCTTTTTGGGTATAATGTGACAAGCTCTGCACATCTGCATTTGGCAGTTAGCTCTGTCAGCTTGGATGAGGGCTGATAGACATTTTCAGGTTTCTCCAGAAATGTTTCAGAATCAGAAAGAGCTTTATTGCCAAGTGTGTTTACACACAAGGAATTCATCTTGGAAGGTGAACCTTCTGCCCAGTCTGAGGTTCTGAATGCTCTGGACTAGGTTTTCATTAAGACTGTTTTTGTGTTTTGCTGCGTTGAGCTTTCTTTCTACTTTGACGAGTCCCCCAGTCCCTGCTGCTGAAAACTAGAGTGACCATCAGCATCTTGATCACCACTCTAGCCAAGGCCCTTCTCCACCGATTGCTCAGTTTGGCCAGGAGGCTAGCGCTATGAACATTGGTGACAATGGTTCTACGATGCTTTCAGGAAATGCAGCATTGGTTGTTCCAAACTTCTTCCAATTATGGTATTATTCAGTGAACCTTCAATGCAGCAGATTTTTTTCTGAACTCTTCCCCAGATCTGTGGCTTGACACAATCCTGTCTCTGAGCTCTACAAGCTTGGTTTTTGCTCTGATATTTCTTTTCAGCTGTTAGACCTTTAATCAAGAGGTGTGTGCCTTTCCAAACCATACCCATTCAATTGAATTTGCCACAAGTTAACTCTGCTTGAAGTGTAGTAACATCTACAAGTGATATGAATGCTCCTGAGCATAATTTCATGTGCCCAGAAAAGGATATGAATACATTTGCAATGTAAGCATTTCAGTATTTTATTTTTATTTTTAATATTTTGTTTTTCGGTAATGACCAGCTGACTGTATATTACCTACTGTATATATTACCTCTGAAAAATTTGTACATAATACATAACATTGAAAATGTTATATTGTCAGTGCGTATACTTTGTTTAATTTAGTTGTTGGATTTTAACGAACCCTAACCCCTGAGTTTCCGAGTCATGCAGCATTTGTTCTAGAAGCAATACAGCATGTCTTTTTGAGTTGCAAGCAAATACACTACGGCTCGAGCATGATCGGTGCTGTTTACAAGCCATTGTGAGATTTTAAGCATGAAGTGTTTATTTAAACCTTCCACCATTCACTTTATGTAAATATCCACGATCCTCATATGATCCTATTGGTGAGGATTGCATTGTTGAGTAATGCACCCATTTGAGGTTTCTGACTGAATAGAAATCGCTACAGTGGATTATTCCCTTCTGTGTGCCTTCTGATGTGGCCTGCAATATTTCATCCGCGTTATACTGACCTTGAGGAGCATTAGAGCCATGACCGTCCCTACATTCCTGCCTAGCTCACCAAAGAGGGATAATAATGAGGTAATCAGACCATCTATTTATGTACAGAATCGGTCACACATCAATTATATGGGGTGCATGGCCCATTTACTGTAATGTCACACTTGCTTTAAGTTGGCTAGTATTCCCCAGCCTTAGTATTCACTGTAGCAGTATGTTCAAAAAATCCTTTCAGATCTTTTTTTTTTTTTGTAATACATTTATTTTGCATTTTTGTACATTACTATACAGCCTAGTGTAATGCCATTTAGAGTTAAAAAATGAAGGAGCAGTATGATAACACAGCTTTCTCAGTAGAAATGTGTCCTTCCTGTTGCTCAAACAGTAAAGCATGCAGCTGGCAACTCCGAGGTCATGGGTTTGATTTCCAGGGAATGCAAGAACTGAAGAACCTTGAATGCAAGTGTCTGCAAAATGCATAATGTAAGAATCAAACGTTCTTAAAGTCAACATGAATTGGTATTTGCATTCTGCAACATACAGTGCTTGCAGAATTTGACGAATTTCCGTATTTCCTGAAATTGTAACTTTACAAAAAGGTTTGAATCATACTACAGTATGTATGTACAGTGGTGTGAAAAAGTGTTGGCCCCCTTCCTGATTTCTTATTTTTTTGCATGTTTGTCACACTTTAATGTTTCAGATCATCAAACAAATGTAAATATTAGTCAAGGGGGCCAACACTTTTTCACACCACTGTATATGTATGTGTGTGTGTATGTTTACATTTAGAAATGAAATGTATTTTATTTTTTTCTCACAATTTTGACTTTTATCTCTGAATTCTAAGTTTACATCTAAGAATTCTGACATTTTTGTTTTCACCATGGAATAAAAAAAAGGTAACTGTGACTTTATCTCACAACTCTGCCCTTTTTTTTCTCGCAGTTGTGAATTTATATCTCACAATTGTGAGTTAACATCTTGCAAGTCTGACTTTTTTCTCATATTTACAAGAAAAAAGTCAGAATTGTGAGATTAAAAAGTGCAATTGCCATTTTTATTTTTGATTCTGTGACGGAAACAAGTTTCCATAGAAATGGCATTAATTTTGATTTAATTTTTTACTTTTTTGGCTTATTTGAGGTCATCAGGCTTGTGCTGGTTTATGGCAGTCTACCAGTTCTAGAATGCGCTACAAGTACTGCCGATCAGGGGTGCGTTTCCCAAAAACATTGTTAGCTAACTATGATGGTAAGTTCTATTGAACGTCGTAACTTGCGACCATAGTTGCTTATGGAATATGCAACCCAGCTTCATAAGCTGATATCCAAAATTGACCAGTTTTAACAAACTCTCAAAGTGTCAGTCCTTCTCTTACCCTTGAAACTGATTCTTGATTCTTTTATTCCAGTTTTCCTGCTTTCTTCCTTCACTTGCTTTTTACTTGCACACATGCATTCCATAGTTTGGCAGGAGATCATGACACTGATCAACCTTAAGCAAATTAAACCCTAGCTAATTAGCCAGACTGTCAGTCTAGCTGCCACATGTTTGTGTGTGTGCATCTGAGAGAGAAAGATTGACCGTATTTACATCAGTGTAATTCAGTTATTGTAATTCAGGTAGACACGTCGCCCCTCCTGCCTCGCTGACAAGAGTCCGTCTGCTAGACTTCATCATGAAGTCATCTCAGATACCCTTTAGATAAACCCTCATTAGCTACAGCTGTGGTAATGAAGTTTCCATATGAAGAAATGGTGTAGAATCAGCCAATATATTATTAAATGTAATTCTGAATTAAGGAA
The DNA here is from genome assembly GCF_001515605.1 of Sinocyclocheilus anshuiensis. Classification (NCBI taxonomy): domain Eukaryota; kingdom Metazoa; phylum Chordata; class Actinopteri; order Cypriniformes; family Cyprinidae; genus Sinocyclocheilus; species Sinocyclocheilus anshuiensis. The sequence goes on from NW_015542382.1 coordinate 2,715,154, forward strand.
TTCATATTTTATAACATCCTGTGATTGGCCCAGTGGTTCACCCCACTTTACTCATTCCTACAAATGCAAAAATTAAGAAGATCCCCGAGTAGTTAACATCTTTTAATTTCTATTATTTATTTGATTATTATGATTACATTTTACCTCCTAAACCTCCTTTTTTGACAGGTTTTCTTGTCAGATTTTTACATTTAGCAGAAGCAACTTCATTATACATTTTATCAGTTGATGCATTCCCTACAATATATTCATGCAAATATATCCTTTAAGAGAATTACAGAATTAATGTAATAGTTCACCCAAAAATGAAAATTTGCTGAAAATGTACTCACCTTCAGGTCATCCAAGATTCAAGATCCAAGAGTTTAGTTCTTCTTTGAAATTGATATGGAGAAATGTAGCATTAAATCACTTGGATCAGTGGTTCCTCTGCAGTGAATGGGTGCCGTCAGAATGAGAGTCCAAACAGCTGAAGAAAACATCAAAGTAATCCACAAGTAATCCACACCACTCCAGTCCATCAGTTAATGTCTTGTGAAGTAAAAAGCTTTGTGTTTGTAATGAAAAAAAAACAAAAAACTCATCTACATCTTGGATGGCATGAGAGTGAGTACATTTTCTGCAAATTTTCATTTTTTGGGTGAACTAAAGATAAAATATTGACACTTGAGGAAAACTCTATTTCAACTCTAAACTCTATCTCTAGCACAGTATTTTGCATATTCATTGCCAAGCAATTTGACTATCGAGAATATTTGAATAATGTGCATTCATCAGTTATGTTGGATATATATGCAACACTGCTCAAATTGATATCAATATTTTAAGATGGGAAATGTGTACTCTTAACTAAAAAAACCCCAAAAAGAACATTTTGGAAACGTACTAACACCAAACTGTGTGTTGAAATGTTAAAACGGAAATAATAAAATGCCATAGTACAATTCATTGCTGAACTACAACAATAAATTGATAGTACAGAGTCTGAGGTTATGTTTCCCACACAGATTAAGCAAACAAAATCTTTCCTTGGGGCTCTCGTGGTTTTAGTGAAAGTACAGGCTAATGGTGAGCACAGGCATTCAAAGAGTGTAATTAGGTAGTGATTACCGGATTGAATCTCACTGAACCCCATGATGTGAACTCCTACTGAAGCCAGTAACGAGTGGCAAAAGGTCACTGTCTCTCACAGCATATAGTTAAAAAGACATCTTTATCAGTACTGACTGGAGGCTTTGTATGCGAATATATAGGGATGTACTTTTAGACCTCAACAGCCTGATTTGATTTAATGGATACAGTGTGTAATTATAAGATAATAGAGGATTAAATTTACACCGAGCAATTTTAATCCAAAAAAAAAAAAAAAGAATATTACTTTCACCAGATATGATGATTAAAATGTACAGTTTTAAGCATGTAGTTAAAACTGATGCTGCTTTTACACTGAAATGTGACAGTGTAAGTGATAGTGAGTCCAAGCCCACTGTTCTGTATCCTTTGAGAATATTACTTTCACCAGATATGATGATTAAAATGTACAGTTTTAAGCATGTAGTTAAAACTGATGCTGCTTTTACACTGAAATGTGACAGTGTAAGTGATAGTGAGTCCAAGCCCACTGTTCTGTATCCTTTGTTTAGGAAAGTGAATAAGAACCATTGAAAATAAATGGATGCGTTCAGATCAACTGAACTTAAATGAACTTCACAGGGAATTTGCTCAGATAAGATTCCATGGTAATATACTGTATATGGGAAGTGTGTACACTCAGTCTGAAGGGCACTATACATGGAACAAATACATAATTTTATCACAGAAAAAATACACGTTGATGTATAATATATATCTATTTTTCAAAACTATGGGGTCAGTAAGATTTTTTTTTTTTTTAAATGAAATGAATACATATATTTTAAATTGATCAAATGTGACATAAAGACTTTTAATATGTTCTAAAATGCTGTTATTTTTAAACTCAATTTATCAAAGAATCCTGGAAAAAGAGATCAGTTTTCAAATAATATTAAGCAGCACAGCTGTTTATTAACATTGATAATAATAAATATTTCTTGAGCATCAATTATGCATAGAATCATCAAGACTGAAGCAATTGCTGCTGACAATTCAGCTTAATAAATGGCATTTTAAAATACAGAAAAAAAAGATATTTTAAATTGTAATAATATTTCATAGTATTGCATTTTTATCAAATAAATGCAGCCTTGGTGAGCATAAGATACTTTCTAAAATATTTAAACTTACCAACCACAAAATCTTTAACAGCAACATTCATTTATATCTATTATATTTATTTATATTTTAAAACAAGTGTTTCATCATACTTAAAACATTTGTGATTGATGACATTGAAGAGCATTGAATGAATTGGACACATGCAGACATCACCAACTGACCATGTAAGAAGCATTGAACACTATAGGGACGCTGTTAATCAGAATACAGCTAAGTACAAAAAGATTTATGTTGTTATAATAGCACATCATAATTTGCATAGTGCACTTTATGTTGCTATCTTTTGTAAGCCCAATGTTCTGTTGGGTGAAAAAGCAGCAGCAACATAAATTAATGGGGTGTGTCTCCATCTGCTCCCTAGTTCAGTAGTCACTGCCCAGGGAGTCGGACGTTTCTACAGACTGTCTTGTTATTAAAATCAGCATCCCAGTGTTTAGTGAATTAGTGACTATTGCTAGTCTCTGAATTGGTGTTCATAATATATAGACTTACAACATAGGGAATGGAATGAGACACAGCACAAGTTGTTGTTTTTTAATAATGCCTGCTTTAAAGTAAAAGAAAACTCATGGAACACAGGAGTGGCTTTCAGGTGCGCTAGCAGAGCTGCTATGCTTTTCACACATGACAGTGTCATAGGTGTGTTGAAAATGCTCCATCACTCCATTAAAGATGCCTGCAAACAGGCTGTGATGGAGGAGGCCAGTGCAGGGTTGCCATGACCTCTTCTGAGTGACAGGTGCAGTCGGTCAGCCACCAGAGTGCTTGATAGAGTAGTGATGCCGCATACCTTCCCGTCATCTCCATCAGGAGCTGCTAACAATTTGACATTGAGCGCATACAGGTGCCTCGTTTAGATAATTCATGCTTTTTGGAGAGATGTGTTTTACATCCTTTTAAAGTGTTACTTTGAGGCACTTTTACATTTACGTCTTCTTTCAAAGCAAAACTATAGAAAAGGGGTTTAACAACCACATTAAAAAAAATCGATGTTTTTTTGAGATTTGAGCTTGTCTAGGTAATTCCATATTCAGAGTCTCACTGGACTGTGAAATATTACAGTTTATCACATGTAATCAAATGTAAATCACCCAAATGGCATTAATCCCCCGTTATGAAATTCTTGCATACATTTCTAAATGTTCTCTGGATGTTCAAAAGCTCAAGTTTTTTAAAAACGTTTTTTGTTGTTGTTTTAAAAACTTGTTTTAATTCTGTTTTATCATTTTGACAACATTCTCTGAAGTAGTGACATTTACGGTCCAACTAAAATGTTTCAGAAAATGTGTTCTATGATGAACTATGTATAAATAATGTGTTTGTGCTATCGTTTTATGACCTTGATTAAAGACTAAATAACTTTAAATGATCAATATATTAACATCTCGTCATAACTTCGAGAGAATTAGCTAGATTTGCACATTTTCCCTGACAGTGTAGACAATTTTTGTCAGCAAAAAAATATAGAATGAGAGCGGGAGTGCTGACTTTTCTTATCATAGCAACTTTTTAGATTGTTCATTTACATCAGGAGTGCAACTTCATTGACATTATGGGTGGCAAGTTTATATAAGGTCTGAAGAGTAGCTTTGCTTCTGCAGTATTGTTTTAAAGATTTCTGCACATCAAAACAATGTGCAGTGAGGCCCAGAAGTCTGAGACCAAATGCTTCTATTTGTATCTGTTCATTTCATTGGTTTGATATTATCACCATGGAAATTGAGCGAAAAGCAATTTGAAAAATGCACCTGACTCCACAAGTTTAAAACCTGATGATCATGTTCTCAAGCATAATTTGAAGAAGAACATCATACATTCAGCAGCAAGGAGTCCACATGGTCAGTCACAAAATTTCTTATTGATAGTGTAGAATCTGAAATGTTTCTTATTAATATTATGTCTTAATGTTTCTACAGTTTTTGATTTCCAGGTTTATATTTGATTTTGAATACCAGATTTTCAGCACACACTTTTGAACCCCATTGTTTATGTTGTTTGTTATATACCCTATTGATATTAGCTCATTTCTTCTGGTATGCAAGTCTCTGAGGCCCAGTAGGTATCTTATAGGACATGCAATTACATTTCAGCCCACCTCAACGTGTTTGTGCTGTTCTCACAAAAACACAACAGGGACTTACCTTAAGCTCCACAGCTGAACCACGGCTTGAGGCACAATATGTCTTTGAGAAAAAAGTATTTATTCTTTAAGAAATAAAACCATTTTTATTGTGCTCTTTGATATTTCCACCAGACATGAAAGCCCTTAGATCCATTCGTTCCCTCTTACAAGCAGCCCATACATGTGGCTGTTTTCAGGCTGCTCTACATTCACCAAGTAATTTTCTTTCAGCTTACTCTCAGTGTCCATGGAAAATCTGGAGTGCTACAGTTTGCAGTATAAGAGATGACAATCAACTCAACAGACCCGTTAATGAGATACAGGGCATGTAAGTTGAACCTTAAAAAGTATGGATTTGCACTAGGGACATGTTTTTCAAAGAGTTTAATAATCAAATATTTAAAATGTATTTACTCATAGATTAAGGAAAAGATGCGAGAAATCTTCTGGTGGTTTAAAGAAGACCCCCATTTCATTAATTACACAGACATTTGGATTAAATAATTATTTTGTCCCTATTATCATGCATTAGTCCTTGTAGGCGTTCATTTAGCTCAGAATGACCTGGAATCGCCTAAACCTTTTAAACTTAATTATGTAACAAAACAGAAACAATCTTCATTAGGTACAAGATGACAGTGAATGTTCAGGACTAGGCAGCCACAGAGAAACAATCTCCAATTTCAGTACAATAAGCAATAAATCAGTTCAACAATAAGTTTGATAATGGCATTTTCATTCATAAAATCAGTTGGTGAAATGAAATTTCCTCCGTAAATGGCACACAACCTGATAAAATTACAAACAATCTACCCGTGTTTTGAGACGGTGGATATGATGGTTTAAAAACAACACTATGTGCACTTAATATTAATATTAACAGGGCTTAATATTTGGTTGACAACTTTTCTGTCAGACATTTGACATGCACTTTGATTCAGATATCATTTAAATGTCATGTTATTTCACTCCATCAAGCAGGGTATTATAATGTGTGGTTTCACAGTACAGGTCTTAAAATTTGTTTCCTCCAAATTTAGAGGCCAATTCCATTGTTCTAATCAGTGGAATCTAAATTGTCTATGAGCATTAATGGCGGTGAGAAAAATTCGGACTGCCTAGATCAGCACTTTAGACCTGGCTTAAAAGCCATAGACGACATAGCTCTGTTGAATCTCAGTAAAAAACAAACCCCAGGACTGATTTAGCAAGGTCTTGGGGTTCACAGTGGTTTAAAGTAGGCATGTAGTAGCAATATCTTTGACTGAGACAGAAATATTTCTGAAGGTCTTGCAAACAAGAATCGAACTGGGTTTAAGCTGAACTAAGCCCCAAATATTGTAAAACTGATATCGGAGAAAAATAGTGTTAACACGCAGTACATTCATTCTCCAGTATGCAGGACTTGTGTTGAGTTTGTGGGGTCAGTTTTCTTAGTAGCACTGCTTGAAGATCTGTTAATGAAATACAATAGAAAGCCAAAAACAGTTCTACCTGCACAGCTGTGTCTGTATGTAATCACATTGCAGGTGCAAGTCTTAGGACTTGAAACATTCCTTGTATGTTTGAAAATGTAAACTTTACAAAAAAGAATGGAGAACGCATTAAGAGAAGCTTTTCTTCTGAAAAGTTGTTGTTTCAAAATCCAGTAGAGGTGTGCTTCTGTAGCAAATTCAGCAGTTGTCGTTGAACAGTCGCTAAGAAGAAAAAAAGAGTGTTTTTAAAGTTGCACAGTCTGTATAAAAATCTAAGGTTAGGGAGAACAGTGTTCGGTAGACATTTTGAGTTGTATGTTTTTCCAAGTACACAACAGTCAATACTGTCACAGGACACGGCCATGCGATAACCAAAGATTAATTGTAATAAGAAGAAGAATCAATCTTAACAGTAATACTACTAATCAATGATGGTCATGATGATGAGGATGATGATGATAATATAATAGTAGTTTATTGTTATTTCCAATATATAAAAATCAAATGTTGAGTTGAGGTTAATACTGTAAAAATGTTCTATTCTTACCACTTGGCACGTACACTCACTGCAAGATCTACAGTATCTCGTATTTTGTTTTCATTCTCAAACAGAATGATTGAAAAGAGCTAGCAATACTTCTAAGCTATTTCTCTAAAAGTGAGTGCTGACTTGTCACTTAATCATTGATACTGGCTGGTTTGGTCCAGAGATTTGTGTGGTCTTCTTTAATCGAACGAGCTATAAAAATGGCAATCATGATTTCTGCTGAGCAGAGACTCCTTTCCAGTAGTCCAGAATGTCATGTAGGTCCTCATCTTTGGCAAACTGTACTTTCCTCCTTAATGCATGACCTGCTGCAATGTACTCTTCCTCATCCCTATGGCGTTTGCGGTGGAGTTTAAAACGTTCCCACAGGCTAAGAGAAGGCCTACAGCTGTACTCAGGACTGGAGTAGCCACTCAGGTTGTGGTACTGCGGTGAGAGCTGTGAATAGGACAGCTCCCGTGGTCTGGAGCGCGTCAGCGGCTCCAGAATGGATGACTTCCGGCTCCCCGACACCTCTATCGACTCCTCTATATGGTGGGGACCAGGGTAGGAGTGCCTGTGTTCGCTGTATTGTCGAATCCGTTCTGCCTCCGCCCTCAGAATTGCAGCAGCTGGAGTGACTGTTATGATTCCTGACTCATCGAGTGGAGATGCTTTCTCAATATATTTGGACTCTGATCTGTAAGCTCCTTCGGAACGGAAAGAGCGTGGACTGCGCAACGAACCACTCGAGGATGTGCTTGCACGCTTTTGCGGGGCATCCATACTGTGGTGCCTCTGTAGAGGATGATGGTACCCTCCTTTGTATACAGGAGACAGAAACCCAGACTTGCCCGGTGGGTGTTCTGATATAAGGACCAACTGTGGCTCCGCTGTGGACACGGCGCCGGATTTTGCAGCCTGGAATGATGTTGAATCGGATTTGAGTGCATCGATGCAGTTGTTGATGATCTGGTTTACTTTGTCCACTTCTTTTGCAATAGTGGATATCTCTGCAACAGATCCCTGGCTGGTTTCTGATGGAGGAACGCTGCATTCCCTAACGCTGCGCTCTGGTTGCTCTGATCTCACTTCCATGTAATTCCCTTTTGTGGTCTTTGGTGTCCCAGAGATCTCTTGCATCTTATACTGATCTGAGTCACTGGCAGTTGGCAAGTATGGCATCCTTTTTACAGTCTCACTAGCGGACAGAATTTGTTTCTGGGACAGCTGTGATATAGTCCCTTGTTCCAGTTCAGTTCCATATTTCATCTCAATCAAGTTTCTTTTCATCTTTTCCAGCTTCTTGCTCTTTGGCTCGTCTTGCTGTTTGCGCTTTCTCAAGCAATGGAACACTACACCCAGAAAGATCAGCATCCCAAAGAGACAACCGAGGATGGTCATAATGTAATGAGTGGCGGTTGAATCATTTGCCACATGTTCTTGCAATGTCCTTGGTCCTGTGGAGATGGTCAGGCAGGTGTGGTTGAACCTCAATGAATTACGAATGGATGCCACACAGTAAGTGTAGTTAGTGTGAGATTTAAGGTTCTGTAACTCAATGTCTTCTCTCTGGCTTTTCAGGTTTTGGATATCAGTGAAGAAGCTGTTATTGTACAAGACAAGGATGTACATTTTTCTAAACGGATTTGGAATCTGAATCGAGATTGTCGCACTTGTGTGGGTAATGTCTTTTAGTTTCATTAGAGGACGTGCATCTGGATCCACAAAGGTGGGGCTGATGCTTATGGTCTCCTCCTCTGTTCCTGAGGAACAGTCATCCAGTCCGCAAGGGCTTAACATTGTTGGAGTGCACTCGTCTGAAGACCCTTGAAGATTCGGTGTCTCATTGTCATCGATGCAGACAGAGGAGAGTGCATGGAAGGCATTCCGAAATCTTGGCATCCTGGGGTTCTGACTCAAGAGGCTGTAGCCTGAAAAGCCAGGGGGCGTGTCGCACACCATCCGCTCACTTGTCCGGTTTGGGAATGCAACAAGCCAGCGCAGGAATCCCAACAGCTCACATGAGCAACTGAACGGGTTTACATAGAGCTCACACGTTGTAAGCTTCGACAGACCACGAAATGTAGCACCATCCAGAAGCTGAATCCTGTTCATGGAAAGGTCGATGTTTTCAATCGCAGGACACTCCCAGAAGGCATTGGCTGAGACGGTCTCGATCAGGTTAGCCTGAAGGTACAGGTACTGTAAGCGTCCCAATCCTCTCAGCATTCCCTCGGTCAAGTTCCTCAGCTTGTTAAAGCCAATCTGCAACACTTGAAGATTAAATTGGGCTGAGAAAGCCCCATCTTCAATATAAGAGATGTCATTCTTAGTCAGGTTCATGTATGTGAGATTGCCGAAGCGACTTAAGGAAGAAAAGTGGATGCTTCGAATCTTGTTCTCATTGAGTCGCAGGTCAACAATTGTGCTGTTAATATGCAATGGGATATTTTCATATGGTGGCTGGTTCTGGCTGCAGATTGCCAACCATACAAATCCCTTTTCCCCTTCAATCAGCCAGCAGTCACCCTGAACAACAGGCACCCTTGTCAATGAGAGGAACACAAGAGCCATTGCCCAGCAAAGTAAGGCACTGGTCACCATACCTCCTCCATGTCCACTGGACCCAGGTGAAATAGACATCTGTGCTTCAGCCATAGCCACAGCAGATTTTTGTTGTTGTTGTTTACACACGTTATGATCTTTTTAGCAGTATTCCACAGGATATTCAACAAGGCTTTGATTGTAATTGAATGTAACAGTTCTGTTAGGAACATCAGCTTGAGAAAACCGATTTTTGTTTTTCTCTGTTCAGTGTACGCTTGGTGTCTTGTCACACTGGAAAGGAAGCTTCATTTACGACCAGAGTCTTGTTTGTGTGCAATAGCTTTTCAGATAGCGAATCTGAGCATTCCCACGCATAGCCTCCCACAGGGCAGGAAGTGCTTGTGTTTTCCGAGGACATAATTTCTCATCAGATACCCGCTCATGACCAGATTTTCATATTGCGTCCTGCAGAAATAAGAAGAAAGAACATGATTATTGATATTTGAAAAAACTAGGTCAAGTCGTAACAATGCTCCCTCAGAGAGAGTAACAAGAGTACAAAATTATATAAATGTGAATATTTTGCACAGCACATTATGAAATAACCCACTTACCCAAACTTAATGCCATGGCGCTTTACAATTAAGTCCAAATGAACACCCACTACTTCCATTGTACCTTAATTTCCAACTATTAACGGTGATACAGAGTGCAGAATATTGTCTAGTGGCATTTTGGAGCTATTTTTAAAAAGTTAATTTTTGTTTAGTTGACGCCATGTTTTTCATGTGTATATAATCATTACAGTTGCTCACCTACTGAGAGCAAAACTTAGCACAAATCAATCACACAGACACACTCGCACGCTCTCCAAGACCAATTAACGTCTAACAGCTTACCTCATCCTGATAATGCAAACACACACTCTATACAGAAGAGTTTACTTTTACATCTATCCACCTTATTAGCTTATGAGACCCTCTCCACTTGGCTAATGAAGGGAAACCCTTAAAATAGACTGCTTTTTTAATTACAGTGCGACCTAAATCAAACAACTGCTAAAGATAGAACAATATACAATAACTTAATGGTTGTTTTAGATATGGAGAATATATTGCATGTGACTCTCTTAAAAGGAAATTGGGTTTTGTTTGTACTCAAATATTTCAATAATTACTCAGAATGTATTGGATGATTTTTTTTTTTACATATCCAAACAGAGCTTGTTTGCATTTGTGTGCAAGGGAATAAAAATATGCTGACCCAACCTAACCTACAGAGTAATTAAAGTACAGTGAAAAAACAACATATCATCATCAATTAGATAATACTGGGGCTATTATCTAGTACATGATGATAAATTGGATTTTCACTCTACTTTGATTCATCTTAGCTGTTTTCAATTGAACAACTAAATTATTTACTATGAAACAATATATAAACAGTCAGTATTTAAAAAAAATCACTTGAATAAAGAAACATTGCAATTGATTGCATTTTTTACAGACTTGACCTGGCTTTGGTTTCTAACAGGAGGGAGGACTCCTGCATATACAGTAGCTGTGGAAAGAGCTAGGAAAAAGTTACCACTAGAACACTATTCCTATTCAAGAAAGGGGTGGATGGAACAATCTTTTAAAACTGCCGTGATTAAGTGATAGATAAGCTGTGCTTTGGCTAGTGCTGCTCTACAGATTGTACATTGTATTGCCGGTGCACTCCATGCTGCTTAAATGGACCAGTCTGATGATGGTGAACATTTTTCTTCCTTTAAATCCTACTATAATTACATTGTATATGTATCTGTCTGGGCTTCAAATTGACTGGCATCAAAGTCCTGATGTTCTCCATGGCCAGTGTGCGTGTTTGCAGGCCCATTTCATGTGGACGGGAAATGGGTAATGCTGTCTGGTTGAATTCTGATTCTGATGCTTTACAAAGTGCTTGTTTCGCAAGAACATTGTAGACAGTAGAAGAGGCGGGCAAGAGAAGAGACAGGGTGAAAAGAGTTCTGTAACGTCAGTCTTTCATAGCATTCAAACTGTATGTGCCCTTACTTCACAGTGTGCTAGGAGTTACACACCACAGTACACTGCCTCAACTGCAAACAAATCACTGTTCCCCCAAGTACCCTTCCTATCACTACCAGCATTTTAAATATTCATGTATTTGTTTATATGCTGTCATGTGAATAGCGAAGTTCTCACATGCTGTGTTTTACGTTGCTAGGTATATTAATAACATATGCATGCGTGAACACACTTATGCACATATCGACTACCTCAAAGCTGAATGTTACATCACTGTTTTACTTTTTCCAGAATTACCATTAAATACATGTCACGGTCTGTCACAGCAGTTTACTACAGAGAGACCCAGATGCAGAATGATCAAGGGAGTGAGGTTTATTGACAAGACAAGGAACGAATGAGATGTCCAAAGAGTAGGAAAGGGCAGTCTGCAGGAGAACAGGAGGATGGCTGAGGTCAGACCTGGACAAAGTTAGGCTGGAGAACAAGGATGATAGAGCGGCCCCAGATAATGAGAACACTGGAGATCAGGCAGCAGCTTGAGAAACCAGGGCTTGATACTTTGAGCTGTGGTGAAATCAGTCCAGTCAGATAGCCAGGTCTTGAGAACAGCAGCCAGGGGAATCAGGACACAGAACAGGAACAAACACAAGACCACAAGAGAGAACAAGCAGCAAGATAAAACTCTGACTACGCACTATGACTAGAAAGAAAAGAACAAAGAAAAACAAATTCAAACTGCAGAGAGCAAATAAACAAAAGAATGAACCATAAGGCAAAATCTAGGAATCGATAACTAGAATAAAAACAGACGAGATCAAAATAAGGAAAGAAGCCAAACAAGAGGTTTGATAAAACTAGAACAAAAATAAAGACAGGAACTAGACTAGAGCAAAACATCAAAAAGCAAAGAAAACCTAATAAACCTCTAGAAAACTAAATGCAAAGCTAGACTGAAAGGAGTGTAAAATAACACTACTAATACGACTAGTAGACTGACAAAGAATTCTCTTGACACAAGGAACTAATGCAACGAACCAGCAGAGACATGAGGGAAGAGGCACACTATAAAGGAGCAGAACACAAGAGGAACAGGTGGACACAATCAAGTTAACGAGGACTAGACTAGGACCAAACAAGGGGGCGTGGTAGAGGGAAACAAGGGGGCAGGACGAGAGGAGCTCAGACACAAGACAAACAAGGAAACGTTAAACAAAGACAGAACAGACATGACTGTCAGGGCAGGACCCTGACACATATGTACTGTACTTATTCATTCATTCATTCATTCATTCATTTGTTGTCTTTTAAAAAAAAAAAAAGTAAGATATGCCATTTGGTTTAGTATTTGAATGAAATGCAGTGACATTCATACATTTGTAAGTGTATTGTGGTGCCCAAATATTTTGGGGGCCACTGCAGCTGTGTGTCTAGCATAACACACACACAATTCAATTCACAGGAAGAAATTTGTACTGCAAATGTATCTGTAATTGATAAACTTGACATTCGGCAAATGTGTAATGCAGTTCAGAATGAATAGAAATAATAAATCAAGGGGACTATTACACTCTGTCAGAAATATGTTGTTTTATTATGCATGCTGAAGATATCTTCTATATGAAGTATTTGTTCTGAATGTTTAAGACTGATTTATAACTGACAAACCATGTTAGTATCACAATAGACTGTTTTAACAGTGCAGTCTTCATGAGAACAAGCCTTTGGCTCAGTCATTCGCCCCAAAACACTTAACCTGCATGTCAAACCATTCATAAACTTCAAAGGAAATGGCTTATTGTGTTCGCTTCCACACTCTCAGAAAAAAAGGTACAAAAGCTTTCACTAGGGCGGTACCTTTTCAAAAGGTACATTTTTGTACCTTTTAGGTACTAATATGTACACTTTAGGTACTAATACAGTATGTACCTTTAAGGTACCAATATGGACTCTTTAGGTACAAAGTTGTGCCTTTTGAAGAGGTACCACCCCAGTGACAACTTTTGTACCTTTTTTTCTGAGAGTGCATGAACTGACTTCGATACACTACTGCACAGCAAGAGGCGTTCAAGCAGTCAGACTAACATTCAGTACTGTGTGTCTGTGTTCGAGCGTCAGAGAGGAAGGGATTGATTGTGTGTGTGTGGGGACTTGAATGTAGTTGCTTCTGGCTTAAAATAACACACTCCCTTTTTATGATCAATAAACAGCTGTGTGACTCTGTGATATTAGATTAAGCCACTCGCTCTGGGCAAACATAAGAGAAGCTGTTATCCCCATATATTTTCTTTCTCTCTCCCTAGCTTCTAATTTTCTAAGTGGAAATCCCAAAATCTCAGGTTTCTGGGTGCAATTTGTGATATTGGAGACATTAGTCTTCCAAAAGTAAACAGACTGTAAACATGTCAAGATGAATCAAAGTGATATGAAGTGATTAATGTAATATGACATTCATTTACACACTAATAAAATGCAGCATCAGATATAGAATAGATGATAAACACATATAACATCAGTTAAATTATCTTTATGTACTTATCAAGAATATGCACTGCTTATTCTGATTTTTTTTTAAATATATAATAATGCATACAACAACTGCTCAAAGTTAAGGGTTTGAAAAAAATCTTTAACATGTATTCATATTTAATGTATTTGTTTAATACACTCTAAATAAATGATGTAACTCATGCAGCTTGTTGAGGATAATTGTTTTATGTATGTTTTGTATAGTGATTAGTCCAATTATGATTAGACATATGTTAAGTTGTTAATTTTGAGTGTATGAATTCAAAAATTCTAAATAAATTTTAAATGAATTAATTGCTTTTAAATTGTCAATACAACTACAGTATGTATTAAAAATCCATGTTTAAAACAATGCCGTTAATTACATAACTTCATAAATAAAGCTTTTTTTAAATTACATTTTTACAAAGCATTCACAAATTGAATGCCTTTTAACTGATTTTTCAAGTCTAAAGTTCATTGGTCAATCCATGTGTGAACTGTCCCATGGCTTTTTAATGTAATTGATAAACCTATAAAGAGAAATCTATTTATGGATGTATTTTTACTGTTACATTTAAGTACTATTTTGAACATAAATAGTGATTCAAATATGTCTGATTATTTAGTTTATTTTAAAAGGGATTTGTGTTTTTTAATTATTGAGTTAGTAATTGCAAGAGAACCCAAAACATATTTAGCAAGACTTTTTTTGGTGGTCTTCACGGCAGTAACTTTTGCAGAAGCATGAGCCACATTTCCTACAAAACAAGATTTTCATGTCCCAATTGATCTGATTAAGAACATTAACACCTAGTTATGTTTGATTAGGCAAGATTTTACTGTGGCTTTCAAAGCAGCAACACACAAATCTCCAGAGAAAAGACAAAGGACACGATTATACAAGCACTCAGGAAATGACTTAAAACAACTTCCTCTATGGGCCTCCAAACGTTCCGATAAACACTGCAGAGTGTGGCATAAATGGGCAGTTGCTAAGTTGTTCGTGTGTAGATGTGCATTGGAGTGTGTTTGTAAAGCTGAAATAATTGTGTAATGGCCATTGTTTAGTGAGTGGGTGTTCAGTGACACATAATTGGACAGGGTTCAGGTAGCACAGCAAGCACGCGTACAGTTCACATCTGCTGAGTTCTCAAAACACCCAGGGGGAAGCCTTTTTGTGTGCCAATCCATCTCTGTCTTCATCTGATTAAGAAAACGGAGAAATCCAAATGTTTCGGTGACTCAGGAAATGCTTTTGAACACAAGACATTGTATAGGGGCCTACTTGTCTGTGGGGACTGTCTCCATGGTTACCCTGCTTCTGGTGACAGGCGCTGCTGCCCATAGGGCTATCTGATTTACACAGTTATGATTAGACTGAAACTACAGATGGCGTGGAAATTCCTACCTAGTTGATGCCACAGACAGGAGACAAACATGAAGCAGTGGCGTGTATACTGTAGATGTGATTGAGCGTCTTGTATGTAGCATGAACTGTGGGAAGGAAGAAGAGGTTTATGGACTGATGTGGCAGACTTTAGGTGCATTCACACCTCACAGTACAAGCGATCTTTGACCACCACATGAAAAGCATCAAGGAAGGCTGATTTTACAAGGTTGCTTGGTAGCAAGAAGGTGGGAGTTATACACGATAGTTAAAAAAGCACATAACAAAGGTAAGAATTTGAGGCTTAGGACAGAAAATGTCATTTTGGAATCAATGTTACTTGTTAAATTTAAACCATAATATTCAAGTTACTTTTCTGTTAATTTCATCTATTTCCTGACACATGTTGTACACTACTGTTCAAAAGCTTGGGGTAAGTTTTTTTTTAAGAAATAAATGCTTTTATTCAGTGAGGATGGATTACATTAATCAAAACATTAGTCAGTAAAGTAATTTATAATGTTACAAAAGATCTTACAAAAGAAATCCGGCATCACAGTTTCTACAAAAATGTTAAGCAGCACAGCAACATTGATAATAATTCAAAACGTTTCTTGAGTATCAAATCAGCATATTAGAATGATTTCTGAAGGATCACATGACACTGAAGACTGGAGTAATGATGCTGAAAATTCAGCAAGAATAAATAACATTTGAAAAAATTTTAAAATAGAAAGTACTTAGTTATTTTAATTGCACTAATATTTCATTACTGTCTATCTATTTAAATCAAATACATGCTAAAACATTAAAAACCTTACCAAAATGTCTTACCAATCCTAAACTTTTGGATAATACATTTCTGCACACCCATAAAAATATGGAAATAAACAAGACTGAAAACCTCCACCTTGCATATAATAAAAGAAATTGGGGTATATTTAAAATATGTCAACATTGTAGCTGTTAACTGATGTCATGACACATTTCATTTTCTGTTGGTTATGTATGAGACAAAATCACTATTAATATTAAAAAAATTGCATTTTTAATCCTAAAAAAGTACCTTAACGCATTTCATAAAAAATAAATGCTCTGCTTGTTCTTAGGGTCGCCTTTTTAAGCAGTAGGCTACACTTATTTTCATCTCATTGCGTCCCAAAAAAAATAATAATTACATTTTTAGAATGATTATCCAAAAAGATGGACTTCAGTCTCTACCAAAGCACAAGCTCAGTCTCTCTTCCATCTTTTGATTTTTTTTGCAGCACCTCCCATATAATGATACACCATGTGGCTAGTTGTCTGATACTCATTTGCTGTGCTTTCTAAGGTCAGCAGCAGGAAGGGTCAAAGTTGAAATTGTTATAAACTTGACATGCACGCAAGACAACACTGGCGGAAGCTTGATGCTTGAAGCTTGTTCCATTGAGTTTAATGCATTGGAAGTGTTGACTTTAAGACGCATGCTGAAGACGTCTATGTTGGAAATGCATTTTAAGTATGTAATTACTTGAGAGAAATTTTTATTTGGGTGTGCGTGTGTTTTTCAGAGTTTTCTTCTGGTGTGGTTATGCGCTCATACTAGAAGATTAGACTGCACATTGGCTCCAAGTAAAAGTGTCAGGTCTATTCACTGCCAACTTTGAGAAAGCTGCATAAATTTGCACGTCTTTCCACAGCGTGGAGCTATTTTTGAACTTGGCAGCCATTGATATAGAGTTTATCCTGGAATAAGAGGGAGAAGAAAAAAAAAAAAGGAAGCCATGACATACAAAGTGCAGATTGTGCAAGACCAAAGATCTTCCCTGATGAGACCACCGAGGATTGCCTCTGCACAGAGAGCCTAAGCCTAGTCACATAACATTAAAGAGAGCTCACTCGAAACTGAAGCTTCTGTCATCGGTTACTCACTAAGCTGTTAGTTTTTGGTGATAAATGCGTGCTGTTGTCTTTTGCGGTTCTCTTGTTTTCAGTTCGTGCGATGTGCAATATGTCATTTATTTACAAATTTGCATTAATTAACACAGATGATTTACTATGTAGGGCAGATTCTTTCACTTCATGTGAAGTCAAATATTGTGTAAATGCTGTCTGATCTATTAGTATGTAGCATGTAGTGCCCTGAAGATTAGTGATGTGAAGCGCACCGGATTAAAGCGTCGCTTCATTGTAAATGTGTTTGTGTATCTGTTTGAGAGCGAGGGTGCTTAAGCATATGAAATTGGCCCTGGGAAATTTTGATGCTTAATGACGTTCCTTCACACTCCAGAAATCTGTTCCATTGCTTTGCAGAGCACAGATCGTGAAAACAGGCAAAAACTAATATGCATTATTACATTTCACAAACACCATGCTACAAAGCGGTAACTATGAAGGTAGAATGACGTCAAAAAGATTTGCATACGCAGGGTAATATTTGTGGAAGTGTACATAAGACTGTAAGCGTAAATTAAATTTGCATGCGCAAGAGAAGCTTTGTAAAGGTGTAAATCGCGTTTCAAGCGCAAGAAAAAATTATTTGCAGCATTTTACTGTTATTCGTAAGTGTAATTCATGTATTGTGAAACTGCAGCTTCATGCTAACGCAAATTAAATATGATCTGCATGCTTCTGACTTCCATGTTCCTGCGCTTACACTTTTGGCATGTTTTTTTCGCCAAAAGACGGTCAAAAGCACTGCAAGCCTGTGAAAAGCTGCAGTTTCACAATACATGAATTACACTTACGAATAACAGTAAAATGCTGCAAATAATTTTTTCTTGCACTTGAAACGCGATTTACACCTTTACAAAGCTTCTCTTGCGCATGCAAATTTAATTTACGCTTACAGTCTTATGTACACTTCCACAAATATTACCCTACGTATGCAAATCTTTTTGACGTCATTCTACCTTCATAGTAACTAAAGTTGCAAGGCAGGGGAGTCTGATTAATATTTGGTGAAGTCTGAAACTGCAGTGTTAGTATTATTTATTATTTATATACTATTATAATATGTATTGATATTTTGAACTAGCTTTTATTTTCATATTTTCAGTTTATATTTTAATTTTGTTATGTTCTTTTGTCATTTTTATTCGTTTTTGATTTTTTTTTTAATTATTTCTATATTGCCTTAATTCGTTGTTATTTCAGTTTTACTTTTAGTTGTTTTAGTATTTCAGCCTAAACATATTTATTTCATTAAGTTGACAGAAATATTTTTAATAAAGTTTTCATGTAATATTTATATTCATTCACCTTTATTTCAACGATCAAAAACAACATTTAATAGTTTTTGTTTATTTGTGTATTCTGTGTGGGTCTTCCATAGTTTCAGAAGTCAAAAAGCCTCTATAGTTTCTATGATGTTTTCTAGATATGGCTTTATTCCGTATAACAGCAATAGCACACAACTTCTCTAAAAGACACAATATTTAGAGTTATCATTCATGGATTCCACAGAATCACTTATTTTAGTATATTAGCAGTATTTTGCAATAATACTTTCACACAAATGCTTCCTCTATTTCTCTCAGCGCATTTAAGCAGAGTTGAGAGCCGGAACAATGCGTTTTATAATGTTGAGTGGAGTGTGTTTAGGATGCTGTGTAATACCTGAAGTAAAGTTTTCTTGCATGTTGTTATTGCATGCTGATGCTGTTTAGATTCCCCACTGACTCTTTCTCAGCTGGACCTGACAGTGATGACAGCTCTCTAATTAAAGAAGAATACATTACCTATAATGAGTAAGAAAGAGGAAGAGAGAGAGAGAGAGAGAGAGTGTGTATGTGTGTGTGTTTGTTTTGTCATTGAGGCTCTACACTGCATGCATGGATTAAAAGTTTGCATTTGACTCTTTAAGGATGCGGTCCCAGAATACAATCATCATAATGTATTAGTGTTTGAAGAAGATAGTCACAAGGAAACCGCCGCAGAGGTACAGAGTTAAACTGAGTAGCGTGGCTTACCGCTCGGCATTTTGGCAGTGTGAATATATTTACTGAAGGATATGAATGCTTGCTGTAATTTGGCTTTTGTGTAAATCTCAACTGTTGTTACAAGCTGACTGCATTTGCTGTCTGTTAATACTGTCTGTATTCTTGCTGTCAGCATTGTCAGACCCAGACGGATTTTCTTCATATTTACTGTGCTGTTTCAGGGCAGAAAAGCTGTGTAATTCTGCAAAATACTTTTTTTTAAACACAAAACGTAATCTCGAACAGTTGACAAGTCTTACTGGTCGCTGAAAACATCAAAATACCTAAAGTATTTAATAAACAAACACACAAGGGCTGTACAGTATGTAGCCTACTGTAGATACATGCTGAATGCTCGTTGTATAGAATGTCTAAAATGTTGAGTTTAAAATGATGTTTTTAAGTGTAATTTGTTACCTAATAAATACATTTTTCCCTGTGTTCAGGATATATATGGGGAATGATTATTGATAAAACAATATCAAAAATACAACAGCTAGCACTGTAATAAAAATTCAATTTTAAAAATATTTATATACATGTACATTATTTATATACATTCAAGATGTTTTAATGTTTTTGAAAGAAGTCTCTTATGCTCACCAACGCTGCATTTATTGGATTAAAAATACAGTAAAATCCAGTAATAATGAGAAATATTCTTACAATTTAAAGTGACTGTTTTCTGTTTAAATTTATTTTCAAATGTAATTTATTCCTGTGATGGCAAAGCTGAATTTTCAGCATCGTTACTCCGGTCTTCAGTGTCACATGATCCTTCAGAAATCATTCTAATATCCTGATTTGCTGCTCAAGATCAAGAAACATTTTGTGTTATCACTGTTGAATGACATGTCTTTGCTATCATTTTTTATTTATGCATTGTTGCTGAACAAGTGTACTAATATATATATTTTTTAATCTTACTGCCCCAAACTTATAAACAATACTGTATAAAACCCTAATGAAATCTATAAATATGAAAAATGAATGAATTATAAATGTGCACAAAAATATTAAAAACTATCATTTTAAATTATAACTTAAGGTAATATTAGACAAAATTACTCTGTTGAATATATTAAATCAGTGGTAAATTCCTAATTCAAACAGACCAAAATAGTTTAGTCTAAATATTCTAAAACCTGACTTAAATGAAATCTAATTTAATTTACACAACAGCCATGAAAGCACCCATAACAACCTCATCACATGCTAATAATTGCTTGGCTTGGCAGCAAGTTTTGCACGAGCAAGAACCACTCACATTTTATTTAGACAGTCCATTTAAACTCAGCATGAAATCTTCACAGCATTTACACTTTTTAGTAAGATGGAGGAACATATATGTTATTTAAGAGCTCTAATAAGAAAAATAAGAGCAGTCCTTTATCCTCAGCTGCCTAATGAATCCATACACTGTGAAACTGAGAAATACTGCTATTAGGAGCAAGGACCAAACATGGTCTAAAAGGAAAGGTACAAGACCAGCTTCCTTTCAAATATTCACTTCCTCTTTCCTGTTTTTACTCAAAGACACACATCTAAAGAATAAGAGCTGACAGCATCTCTCTTTATACACATGAACAAAACCTGCAAACTAAAGGATTTCTCACATAAGCGTAGAGGAGGAATAAAACAACCAGCTCAAGACACAGATGGCGGCCACCCCTCCCTTCTTCCTCTTTCTCTGGGGTCTGCAGTGCTCTTGACACCTAGTCATCATGACATTCTCCATTTAGCTGTTCAGCATCACCAGCCAGATGAGAATGTGTATAAAAGATGAGAGGCTAACTGACAAGATAAAAGGATGTGCAGAGAAAAGATGAGGGTTTTGTAAAATCAAACACATGCACGCTCTGTCTCTTTAATGCCCTTCATTTCAGTTCTCTGCTGTGTTAGACTTTTTTAAGCTTAGAAGTTTTAAGAGGACATGTTTTAATAAAGATAAAGCAAAAATGCAGAGGCAGCTGATGGTGACATTTAAAGGAATAGTTCATCCAAAAATTACAATTCTGTCATTATTTACTCACCCATATGTCCTTCAAACCCCTTTTATTTTTTCAGTGGAACAAAAAAGGGAATTTTTAAAGAATATTCACATACACCACTGTGCAAAAGTCTTACACCGTTAGTATTTTCACCAACAGAAAATGGTTTTAAGCCAGTTATTTCTGTCTTTTGCTGTAGTGTGTCAGTAGGAAATATCAGTTTACATTTCCAAACACTCATTTTGCCATTAATTGTAATAATCCAGTGAGGTTTTTGTTTGACAACAGCAGTGCTTCATCCTGTCTGTCTGGAATCACATGAAGAAACAGAACAAACTGAGACAGACTAAATCCAGAAGAAC
This sequence comes from Sinocyclocheilus anshuiensis, assembly GCF_001515605.1. NCBI lineage: Eukaryota > Metazoa > Chordata > Actinopteri > Cypriniformes > Cyprinidae > Sinocyclocheilus > Sinocyclocheilus anshuiensis. The sequence goes on from NW_015542382.1 coordinate 2,736,326, forward strand.
TGTGGCAACATCTCCAAGATGCTTCAAGAGTTTTTACCATTTAAAAAAAATAAATAAATAAATAAAAATACTGTTAATGCAGCCTTGACGAACATCTCGGTGAACTTCTTTCAAAACCATTAAAAAAAATCTCCAAACTTTTGAATGATAATGTATTGTATTGTATGTAATGCACATGGATATTAATAATATCATGAATAGTCTTAGCTGAACATTATATTTTGGGTTTAAATATTTCAATTCATTAAATTTTATACTGTTTTAATGCTATTACATTGAATGATCTGGTAATTCCAAGCAACTGTGGACTATGAAATGTGGAGGAATGTAAAGCTGTTGTTGAAATATCTGGTTTCTTTATTTCCCCCTCCCTGCGGTAAAGTCTATAACATAATTTCGCCTTTTTTGGGTTCTTTTAATTATATTGTTTTCTTGTTGAGTGTTATTTGAGTCCTCTGCGGCTGTCATGGTGTTCGTGGTTTTGAGTTTTGTTGTTATTGGTTTTCTTTATCTTCTCTTATTATTATGGTCTGCTTGAGAAACCACAATGCAGTCCATAACAACGCTATTATTTCTTTTTACACTTTTATTGTTATAGTGCTCAGGGCACAGACCACGTGGGTTAACCTTCGTTTTCATCTCAATGAGATATTGCCCATCCTTATGCTGCTATATCCAAACTATACCCACAACCTCACTGCCGAAAGCGTGAGGACATAATTACAGCAAATTCAACAGTAAACCATAAAAACATGAGCTGAATAGATCAGGAGCGATGCAGTCCGCTGTGCAGTGCTCAAGGCTTTCATTCAGCACAGCGTGATCGGAGGACACCGTCCGCCACCTGTTAGGAAAGCAGGGAATAAGCTCAGTTTAATACTCGTTTCTCCTCCTACACAGAGGATCCCGTTTTTGACCCTGCTTCCAGGTCTCACACCTCAGATCGGTCTCTCGCCCAGCTCCAAGACAAGTCATCAGTGTCTTTGGTGTTGCAATTCACTCAAAGAAAGCGCGTAGACTATGCAGCTAAGTCAAGTGCTAAGGTTAAACTTTGAGAGTGGAGAAGAATGCTGGAAAAATGCAAGGAAATGAAAACATTGCCAGTTCTGGTTGAATAAGACCAGTCTAGTGTCACGGTCGTGTCGAGGAAGGCACACGAAGATGAAGATAAACTCAACAAGCAGTTTAATAGTATCCAGGAAGAAGATAATCCACATAGATGAGGAGGTGATACACACCAATTCAAACGTAATACCGGACAAAGACTAGAACCAAAGAGTGAGCTTAAATAAGGCAGGCAAGCTGATGACAAACAGGTGATGGGAATTAACTAATGAGCACTAATGAATCAATGAACTAAATGAGGGCACAGAAGAACTAAATTAGCCAGATCCTGATTAGTGCGATGATATCATCTTGGATGGGACATTTCATCTCGGATGTAATATGCGACGTACGAAGAACGGGCCCCAGATGACTAAACAAAGTGAAAACACAACAAAAGAGTTCATAACTGTTACATCTAGACTCTTAGTAATTGTATTGTAATTGTATCAATTGGATATATACACTATCATTCAAAAGGTTGGGGTCAGTAGTTATTGATTTGTTTTTTTGAAAGAAAGAAAGAAATTAATACTTTTATTCAGAAAAGGAGCCATTAATGGAGCCATTAATTTGATCAAATATAAAGACATTTCTAAGGATAGAAAAGATTTATATTTCAAATAAATGCTGTCCTTTTGAACTTTCTGTTCTTCAAAGGATCCGAAAAAATGTATAATGGTTTCCACAAACATTAAACAGAACAACTATTTTTAACATTGATAATAATACGATTGATTTCTTTAGCACTAAATTAGCATATTAGAATGATTTCTGAAGGATCAGGCTGGAGTGACCCTGTTACTTTAAATTATTAAACAATTTAAATGGTAATAATAATTCAACAATATTAGTTTACTGCATTTTTGATCAAATTAATACAGACTTGGCGAGCAAGAGATTTGAAATATATACAGTGGGTACAGAAAGTATTCAGACCCCCTTAAATTTTTCACTCTTTGTTATATTGCAGCCATTTGCTAAAATCATTTAAGTTAATTTTTTTTCCTCATTAATGTACACACAGCACCCCATATTGACAGAAAAACACAGAATCGTTGACATTTTTGCAGATTTATTTTAAATGATTTTAGCAAATGGCTGCAATATAACAAAGAGTGAAAAATTGAAGGGGGTCTGAATACTTTCCGTACCCACTGTACATATCTAAATTATGGTATGCAATTAATTTAAATATATGCATTTCTACAAAAAAACAACATGCATTCAATTCTGTCATCTAATGAAATGTAAAGCAATGAGTATGTTTCATGCATGAGCATGACCAATTATTCTTAATATCTTGACAATGTGTAGATGATTGCTCATGATTTAGCGCTCCACTATTTTTTTTTTTTTTTTGTGGCTTATTCAATGCGCCCGTGTCTATTCACATTTTGACATCAAAAACGGCAAAACTATATGATTTCAAACTCTCATGTCAACACTGAGCTATATATAGAACACATGATGCACTCAATGTAAATGTAAAACAAATTTGGCTGATAGACAACATTATTATATTTATGCCTGATTTTTCATTAAACTCTAGCAAATAGCATCATATAGTAGCATACAGTTAATGTCTTTCAAACGTGATTGAATTGCAATGAAAATGATTCAATAGCATAGATTCCAGATCCAAATCCAGAGGTTCTGGATCTGGTTCTTAGACAAATGAAGCCCTTTGCTTAAATAAATTAATTAGATGTATTGGGTGTGTTTTTCCCTTCGGATCTGCATACATTTAAGTTGGGATAGAGCCAAAGCAAACCTTAAGCCTTAAGCTTATACATCTATCAGCAGCTGATCCCCCTCATTATGGAGCTTGACTGATATGGGCAGCTATCATTCCCTCGAATAACATACAGCCATCGTAACTGACCTAGCGTGTTCCACGGTGATCAACAAGACCTTCTGATAGAATGTGTTTACTTTTGAATGAAAAGAATTGACAGACAACCTGTACACCTCTCGGCGGAGGTGAGCAAATGCTTGCTAGGTTTCTATTAGCTGTGCTAAGGAGGGATTATGTTGTCTTGGGGGAGTCAAAGCTTTGTAAGCGAATGAATCCCAAACCTCTAAATCCTATTATCTGCATACGGAGGTGAGGGAACACAGAGCCATGGCTTAACCTTAAGACTGACAGATGCACAATTGTGTTTTATTGCATCTGTTTGTCCTCTCTCTTTCAGCACAACACAAACACACACCAATCGAATAGAAATGGTGAGGGTCTCTAAAAACCTGATTCATATCTGTTGCCTTAAATGATCTTTTCCCTCTGGTTTCTCCATCCCAATCTAACGTGAAACATGCTGTCGTCACCGGCTGTATACAGTGATAGGAAGGCATTAAGACCCGTCTGAATTCAGTGTTTGCATAACATCCTGTCTAGATGCCTTCAATCGCTTTTTGAAGGCAGAATATATTTCCTTTGCTGTCGGTGGTTTTGTGTGTTTTTTCAAACTTATGACTCATAAAAAAAATAAAAATCAGCATTGTACTAGTTGATATATCTTTGCTTGGTTATTTCTGAAGTTCACTTGAATATATTGAATATATGATTATCAGACCTTGCATCCACTGCCTTGCTATAACACTATAGCAAGCCCTCTGCTATAGTCTGTCTGAAATCAGTCTAAAATGTTGGGGTCGGTAAGACTTTTTCAATGTTTTTGAAAGGCAACTCTTATTTAATAGTAACAAGTAAAAACAGTAATATTGTGAAATTTTATTACAATTTAAAATAACTGTTTTAATTTATTTTTATGATGGCAAAGGTGAATTTTCAACATAATTACACCAGTCTTCAGTGTCACATGATGCTTCAGAAATAATTGTAATATGCTGCTAATATGCTGATTTGCTGTTTAAGAAACATTTCTTATGATTATCAGTGTTAAAAAAACAGTTGTACTGCTTAATATTTTGTTGAAATCATGATGGTTTTTTTTTAATTTTTTTTATTAATTTAAAGTTCAAAAGAATGGCATTTATTTAAAATAGAAATCTTTTGGAACATTATAAATGCTTTTACTTTTGAGCAATTTATTCACTGCACTTGCACACTTGGATATTACACCTCCATTTTCCCAAATATTAAGCTGATTTCCCTGCATTATTCAATATTTCCCACATTATCATACAAGTTAACGCCTCAAGCATCTGGTTTACCTTTACCTTATTTTCTTGTTCACAGTTGATGTTTCAAATTTAATTTGATAAACCTAATGCCCTATATAACCTATACCCTATGATTAGACTTTCTAGTAGACACCAAAACATCCTGAGACCACATTAAAAATCTGTTGCATTATGTATTAAATTAAAACCATGCAAAAGACATTTGCATTTGCAATATAGGTCTTAGACGTTTGGACCCACTGCATGTTACTTGCATAAGCATGTATCTCTGTGTGTGTGGTTATACACGAGGGAAAAAGAACAATGAGAAGAAATGAGCTTTCTTGCTCTATTTCTTTCTCTGTCCATTTTTCTTTCCCAACCTCAAAATTAATCTGCTGTTCTGTTACAAAAAAGGAAAATAAAATAAACTTTTATTGGTGAAGGAGAAACAGGCTGGTTGGAGGGGAGGAGGAAAGAGGAATGGATAAAGATATGCATTAGTCAGAGAACGGGAGTGCAGGAGAAAGCCCATGAATCTCAATCGAACTTTATTCAGCTGGGACCAGAAAAGAGCAAGCTAGCAAGGTCATCTGAGACAGAGTGACGCAACAATTACAAAAGCCTGCCAGGCCCATTGTGATTGGCCATCTCGCTCTTTGATCAATGTCAAGGAAGTTTTTTTTTTTTGTTTGTTTTTTGAGCATGTCGTGATTTCTGCCCTTAACTCTCAATAGTTTAGTATGAGAGAAGTATAGCTTGCATTCTGATTTATGGTGTAGGTGTCAACATACATTGTATATGAGGGATTTTCATTAGAGGGAGATAATGACGTAATTAAACATGGACATTTATTGTGGATATTGTCCTACTAGGACCTAAATACATTGCAGATATGCTCACTGAAAATAAACCTAGCAGACCACTCAGATCATTAGGATCGAGTCAGTTAGAAATACCAAGCGTTCACACAAAACAAGGTGAATCCGCTTTTAGCTATTTTGCCGCCCGCAGTTGGAACTGATTGCACTGTATTTTATGTATAATCATTTTCTATTTTTATCTGTCTTACATTCATTTTAAATCAATTTTTAAATCATTTTCAAAGTTTTTAAATTCCTTGTTTTATTTTTTTATTTTTATTTATATTTTTAATGATTATTTTACTTTCTTTTATGTAAAGCACTTTGAATTACCATTGTGTACGAAATGTGCTATATAAATAAACTTGTCTTGCCTTACTATTAGAATGTGGTATTATATTTTGCAGGAAATATTTCATAGCAAATGTACCATTCAAAAGTTGTATTATTTTTAAAGAAATTAATACTTTTATTCAGCAAGGATGCATTAAATTGATCAAAAGTGACAGTAAAGATATTCATAATGTTATAAGATTTCTGTTTCAAATAAATATTGCTCTTTCAAACTCAAAGAATCTCGAAAAAAATCCGTTTTCATGGTTTCTACAAAAATATTAAGCTACACGACTGTTTTCAGCATTGATAATAATAAGAAATGTTTCTTGAGCACCAAATCAGCACATTAAAATGATTTCTGAAGGATCATGTGACACTGAAGACTGGAGTAATGATGCTTTTGCCATCACAGGAATAAATTACATTTAAAAAAAAAAATATATATATATATACAGTGGGTACGGAAAGTATTCAGACCCCCTTAAATTTTTCACTCTTTTTCTGTCAATATGGGGTGCTGTGTGTACATTAATGAGGAAAAAAAATTAACAAATGATTTTAGCAAATGGCTGCAATATAACAAAGAGTGAAAAATTGAAGGGGGTCTGAATGCTTTCCGTACCCACTGTATATATATATATATATATATATATATTATTTTTAAGAGTGAATGTGGTTGTGACTCCCGTAAATAACCAAAATGTCAACCACAAATGACTGAAATACAGGACTGACAACTGTATTCTATTGCTGTGTGAATGTGGCCTATAAAACCTGTTCCTCTGTTTCTGCAGTATCCCTAACAGTTTTTGTACAGTTCTTTGTAGTGCTTCCTAAAGCATGATAGACAAACCCCTCAACAGATTTTCACATAGCATCTAAAACAATCACCAGGGGTGTATAATTTGTCTGTGAAGGACAGTCCAGCGCTGTGGAGTGTTTGAACATTAAGTTCCTGACTGTATGATATAGTAAATGCTTTCAGTGCCAGAACATTCTGTTCTGAAATCGAAGCTTTGTGGTTAAGACCACATCACCCAAAGGTACATTACAGCGAGAGACAATCAGACTGAAGCTACAGACGTTTAGACTTGACCTCGATGTCAGCTCTATCATCACAGCAAAACTAAGAGAAATTACTTTACATCTGACCATTTTGCCTTGGCCCTCAGTTGCTCAACACTATTGACTGTGTGTTTGCTTTTGTTAGCATTCCTTTTCTGTTTACAGAAGCATATTGAGCATAATCCAGTGTTTTATGTATATTTGTTAGCAAAGAAACAAGAACAGCCTATAAAATATGAAAATATATTTCATTTTCCTCCAGTAGCATTCCTCATTTGCAGCATCTACAACAAATGAGATGGAAACGGAATAACAAGTATCTCCTCTGCACCCTATTTATTGTATTTTTCCTTTGGTCATCATTTATCAAACTTGCTTACTATCATTAGGCCATAACTAGAGGTCTAAATTGTGTATCTGTGTAGATGTAAATGTCCTACCAACACAGCTGCAGAGATCTGATTGGTGCTCCCAGTTGCTCAAGTATCCAGTCAGATGTCCTTTGAGAAGATCTGCAAACACACATATAAGACTTGAGTCATTAATTTGAGACATTAAAATGATTCAGGGCAGTCTCGTTCATAAAGCATCACTATTTTTATTGTTCAGAACTTTATGTATGAATGAACATGAATGATAACCCTGCTCTTTTAGCCACAAATCGAACAGAATAAAATAGTATAAACTTATATTGAAGGAGGGACCTGAGCCATATCTATGCACCAGAATATCACAGACACTGGTAAGTGAGATATTTTGACTTTTTGCCCCACTACATTTAAGATTTATGTTTTTGAATTGTATATTAAATTTCCGCTCATTTGGATTACATCAATTTGGTGAAGAAAATATTTACACCAAGAAATTCCTAGTAAATTTCACAAATAATTGCAAAGCAACAAGTAACACATTAAATTAAACTAAAAATTTTAAGTAGAAAGAATTAAATAGTATTTTCTTGTACTCCAATTGAAGAAATCTTTTTTTTTTTTTTTTTTACATTTTACGTTTTAGCATGAACAAACTTAATGTGATGCACATTTGTCAGTCACACATAAAACAGTAAGGAAAAAAGCATGGGATATATTATTTTTAATTAATTGCATGTATATGAAATAGTTAATATTTAAATATGAAATTATTTAAATAATGATATTTTCAAAATGCATTTATTGAAATTGCTTAGAATTTACATAAATATGTTAATTGTGAAAAACAATTACTTTTCAAAAAGTATGAACATGGTTAAAATATAGCTAGCGGGAACAAGCAGTATTCAGTTAGTTAAAAAGTATGAGATAGAAACAAATTTAATTTATTGATAAATTTATTGATAAATATAATTATTTTGTTTTTAAAACTCATTAACTTTATTAGCACTATTGCAGAAATCTCAACTGTTTCTTTTAGGTTTGTCTGAATTATGTATTATTTTCTTCAGAAATCATAAAAATGCAATAGGGCATTGATACACGTGTTCAGAATGGCTTTTATCCGAATACTTGGCCTTCTAATTTTCTTAACCAGCAAGGATATCATTGCTTTATAACAGAAGTAATTTGACATGAATAGAATTGGGTATTGAATGAAGTGTGTATGAAAGTATTGGATACCATCATAATGCCTGCATTTTATTTATTTATTCTAAATTATCCTTCATATGGATTCATTTGAAGTAGAGGCCAGAGATCCTACAGTACACCCACAATGTCTATTACCATCACTATGGATCTATAATGAAATGTGCAGCCATATAACACAAATCATTTCCTCCGCTGCCTGTATAAAAGCTTTTGTAGAAAATCTATTGCAAGCCATGGTACAGACACTGTGTGTTCATTATGTTCACATTTCATGAGATGATGAGATTGAACAAATTAAAGAAGGGTTACATGCATCAGAATGCTTTCCATGGCCTCTGGATTTAAATATTAAACTGCCTTTACAATGAGTTCAAAAAGACAACGTGCCAAGAAACTTTTCACCTCATTCATCAAAGTTCTGGCAGCATTCCATCCTGAAGAATCTTTTCCAATTTAGATCTTGTACAGCAGCAACGTTACAATTGAAGATTCCTGTTCCTCTAATCGCAGTTAAATTCTGAATAATTGGGTAACAATTGACTGTAGCTGTAACCTTCTGTAGCATCTCCTAAGAAAGACGTAGTTGACATTAATTTATGTATTTATTCGCTTTTTGACAAGGAAAAACTCGTGCTCTGATCCACCCATCTGTGTGGCCTACATACAGAACCTACTGTTCCTGAAATCTGCTCTATTAAGTCACACTGACCCAGGATTGTGAGGCCTCTAAGGAATATGCTCTGTGGCAATCTCTCACTCTGTCTCCACAACCTGACACCTTTACAGTCATACGCACACAAAATAGGCATCACTATGAGAGATCACAGATCTGTGATGGCAACCATTAGACAGATTTCAATAGCCCTATCAACATCTCTGACAGTATCACAGCAGATATGTTCATGGGAAACTAGACCATTTGTATTCCTTTCATTCTTTCTTTCTGGATGTGGTAGCTAAGGGGTTTTAAGTATTTGTAAGTGTATTTATGCATTTGCAAAAATGTTCTGTGTGATTGATAGGTGTTTTTTTTTTTTTACTGCCCAAGTCTCTAGAGTCTTGCAACCTAATCAAAGCTGGTTTAACTGTCAGCATGTATATATTTGGTAAAACATGGTTTAAAGGAAGCTCTATCATCCCCAGTACTGTAGTTATTAAACTACATGCTAGCAATGCTTTGGCCAAGCATTCACATCTGCATTTGCATACTTGTATCCAAATATGAGTGGAATGAAAGAAAATGGAATTAATCAAAAATGTCCTAGTGTCTCGTTTACCTTTTCAGGAAAATTGAACTTGTTTAAGGATGTTCAGATGATTTAACTTCACCAAAGTAAGACAAACCCAGATAAAAGAGAACATTCTCGGAATGTTCTGGAAAAGAACATTCTAAACAAACGTTCTTCCAGTAATGTTATAGAACGTTTGTTTAAAGTTATCTGGCCTTTAACACTGTCAGATAAAAGTAGGAAAAATTAATTTATATGTTGTTCATGAAACATTTCTGTAATTTTTTTATTCATCTAATTCATCTAGCGAAGCAGGGCTGAGCCTGGTCAGTACCTGGATGGGAGACCTCCTGGGAAAAAACTAGGTTGCTGCTGGAAGAGGTGTTAGTGAGGCCAGCAGGGGGTGCTCACCCTGTGGTCTGTGTGGGTCCTAACGTCCCAGTATAGTGATGGGGACACTATACTGTCAAAAAGCACCGTCTTTCGGATGAGACGTTAAACCGAGGTCCTGACTCTCTGTGGTCATTAAAAATCCCAGGATGTCCTTCGAAAAAGAGTAGGGGTGTAACCCCGGCATCCTGGCCAAATTTGCCCATTGGCCTCTGACCATCATGGCCTCCTAATCATCCTCATATATACTGATTGGCTTCTTCACTCCTTCTCCTCTCCACCAATAAGCTGGTGTGTGGTGGGCGTTCTGGCGCAGTATGGCTGCCGTCGCATCATCCAGGTGGATGCTGCACACTGGTGGTGGTTGAGGAGATTCCCCCTTTCTATGTAAAGCGCTTTGAGTGCCCAGAAAAGCGCTATATAAATATAAGGAATCTAACATTAATTTCAACTAACATCTTGTGAAGTGAAAAGCTCTGTATTTGTGAAAAGCCAATCCATCATTAAGCCATTTAATTTAAACAGTTCCTTCTGGCTAAAATAAGTCCATAATCCATAATAACACTTCCAGTGAAAAAGTCCATCCCTTGTTGTCTTCTCTCATCAAAATCCACCCACGTTTGTTTAGAGCTGTTTTGGACTGTTTTTGCTTGATCTGTGCATATTTCTCTCCTGATTCAGACAAGATGACTGTTTCAATAGAGAAAGCAATATTATGGATAGAGGAATTATAGTTTAGGTGGAAGCAAAAAAACAAATCTTGTTTTGTTTTTGTGTTTGTTTTTGTTTTGTTTTGTTTTTGGGGGTGCATTCTGGGAAAATCAAGGGAGCAAATGTTTCAATGCACTGGAATGGTTTTGACAATGAGGCAGCCATAGAAATCCTAGAACTCCAGTGTACTGACTACAGAACTGATTACAGAGGATTGATACTGATATCTATTCATCCAAATGAAATGAGAGATTATTGGGTGTCAGATTCAAATCAGTCAAAGATGTAGTATCATATTATCGTGAGTCGTCTCACTTTCCCACTACACTCTCTCACTCTCTCTCTGTGTGTTTCCCCATTCAGTGACTGTTCTTTTGTCCTTTTAACTGGTGTTAATTAAATGAACAGGATGCTTATGGAGCGGTGTCTTTCAGTACAATTAACTTGACATACTGTGGTACATTACTGCCATCTTTGCTGTGACCTTAAATAATGTAGATAAACTTTCTTCAAATTAATTGCCAGGTTAATGAGTTCGCAGCGGGTTGTGCATTTCGGCAAATGGTTTCTAGAGTGCCAGTAGGAGGGGAAGTGTGTCTGTTTGCTCGAGAAAAAAAAAAGTTTTATCTTAATGTTCACATTTTTCATTCTTAATAACTTTTACATTATTGCATTTGGTCATTTGCATTTGTGTGTGTGTTCGGAAAATCTTTCACATTTTAAAGAATCTTCACTTAAATCCCTTCCAAGGATCACACAAAAAGTCTTAAGGGCTACTTTTATGGTGTTTTAATAGTTTTTTTTTCTTCTGTTTGGAGCTTGACAGCCTGTGGTCGATGTGTAGAAGGTGTAGAACAGGGGTGTCCAAACTACGGCCCGCGGGCCAAATGCGGCCCGTGGATGAATGTTAAGCGGCCCGCAGCTGTCTTAATCGAATCCGGCCCCCTTTAGGAAAAGTTTGGACACCCCTGGTGTAGAAGGTTCATTAGAAAAATTCAACGTACATTTTTGCAAAACTCCAAAAACACAGCTATATGATTACGGGGCAGGTTATCAAATAATAAAGTCTTATTTTTGTGTGGTTCCTTGTATAATACTATGTTATGACCTCAAAACACTGATGTAGTAACATTTTTCTGCTATGGTAAACTTGCTCGGTAGCTCACCTGGTATAGCACTGCACTTGCAATGCAGAGCGCTCAGGTATGAGTCCCGTGAAAAATAAAACACTACAAGTGCTCAGAGACTTGTAGAAGCAAGCAAATGCACTTTTATCAGACATTTGACACTATCAGTTAGGTTAAGTTTAGGTGGTACATTATTTTCAGCTGCAAAAGAGCAATAACCTTTTAGCTCCACTCACCAGATGTTTCATTTCCAAACTGCTGTGATACATACAACAAACCATCATAATAAAACATCGTGAGATTCACTTTCATCTGTTTCAAATAAAAATGAATGCACTTTTAGTGCCATTCACTGGACATTTCAGTTTAAAAGTGTAGCAAAACACGCAACAAGCAACTTAATATAATTTCGCTGACACAATCCAATAAGCCTGCGGCTTTTGTGTTGAAAGTTCCTTGTATGAAAGAAAGTCATATGGGTTTGGACCTTGAGTAAATAAATAATATCCCTTTAATGTACCTTGTTCTTTCTGGATATAGCAAGAAGAAAGAGGAAACAATAGGGAATGGCAGGAAATGTGAGGATATGAGATACTGGCAAGGACAGGACGCATTTACATTTCTAAGCAGAGCAGCATGTCTGAATCAATGTAAAAATGTGCATGTGTGTTTTTCCACGTTTGTGGGTCATGTGTGAGAGGTATACAGTCTGTGTAAGCTCCTTACTGTATTTTTGCTTTTTTATTCTCTCACACTCAAACTCACATGCATTCATCTCTTGGCTATTACATTACAGTGACCCAGAAAAGCATAAAATTGCATCAGTAAGCCAGAAATGACCAAATCCTGTTTCAGTAATCTAGCAGAACACAGGGAAAGCAAACATTTGGTAGAACAGACGCTATAATTGTTTCGACAGTGTGTGTATACTTTGTTTTCAGGCGTACGTGTATGTTTTGTGTGAGCGATACTTCACAGAGTGTTCTGCAGTTTCTTTCAAGGACCTCCTGGTTGCATCACCTATTTCAGAAATCAATGGGTGAATAACCAAACACTTATATATATTAATTTGTATTCCAGGCACAGTAGGATGAAGCAGGCATTCAGTACAGTGAGCACTACCCTCTGGGGTAGCAGGGGAGGAAATACGGCAAGAAAATACTGGGAAAGGGGCAAGTTGTCATGTGTTTTGAACCGTAAAAATGTAGAGTGTACAGTTTATTAATTGCAATATCTGTTGGCTAAATATTTTGATGATTTCATTTCTCGTAAATAAACAATATTAATTTACTTGTTTATTTATTTATTTTGATTCTGACTATAACAATTTTTCAGATTCTAAGATGTTGTACAGTATGTGCATTTTTAATTTGCTTTATATTTGTAAAAAATATATATATATGAAAATGCATTCACATTGACATTGAAAGCAGCCCACTCATTTTAACTGCATGGCACAAAAAAGATGACACAGTGTTCTGGTAAACAGCACATGGAGAAGCATCAGATCTGTTGAATACTCAAATGAAGCATCAACCGCCCACCCCCAACCAATTTTACGCCACTTGGAACCTTCCACACACCAGCAGAATCTTAATCAACAGAGGTAAGTAAAGAAAAGAGATTAACATGAAATGCAAAATTAATGACAGCATGCAGAGGGTTCTCCCAAAGAGAATTACATAAATAATATGCTCACTGCAAAAATCAAGTTCCTTAATCAGTATTTTTGGCTTGTTTCCCCATTAAAATATCCTTAAAATAAGATATATGTAAATGAGAAACCAAACTGCATAAGATATTAAGACTTGGTTTCAAAAAATATATCTTGAATTACGTTTATTTATCCTACCCCACTATCAAATGGCTTTTTTAAAGCATACATTTCAATAAACTTGGTCATATTTATGCTTGAAGCAAGAAAAGCAATTGCCAGGAAGGTAATTTGCCTAAGTTCAAGATATATTGCATGAAAAGAAGCCTTAATATCGTTTGTGTTTTTTCTACTCAAGTAAATGTATCTTTTTTTCAGGATGTTCAGATGTCGTTTTACTCGGATATAAAGATATAAATACTGTTGTATGTATGTATTTGTTATTATTATTATTTATTAATGTATTATTACAATGTTCCAGAGTTCAAGTAATCATAACTATATAATTTATGCTGCAAATAACCAATTTTGTTAAAATAATAGCTAATTGCTAGGAGTCAATTAGTAATGAGAATTAATAATATATTGGAGATTTTACATGCGCTCACAACTTCCACAAGGCATTCATCAGGACAGACTTCCATTATTGTATTCTGAATTAAATGTACTTATTTTAATAACTTTTTGTGGCATATAGCAGTTCCATTAAGCAGTATGAAGCTGGGAGTGAAAATAAAGGAGAGTTTAACTAAAGTATGTTTAAAAAGTCCATTGCAACAGATTTTTGTAATTATAAAATAATGCTGCCTGAATTTGTATGAGTAAAGAAAAAATTAAATTTTATGGCTGACCAACACTTATGAGACCATGAGGGATCCAATCAAACAAAAATGAAAATGACATATGACAAAAGAATTCACATTTAAATAAGTAGTATTATGCATCAGATAACGGAGGTCTGAGTTTTCAAAGCAACATGCAGCAACCAACAAATTGAATGAGCTCCAAATGGACAGAATAGTAAGTGTCCAAATTTCCAGAGCATCTGTCACCTAAACCACAACATAATTTCATCTGTCTAAAAATAATGACAGCATGGCAAAAATAAATAAACTGCTTCAGCGAAAAGGTATGGTAGTCAAAGCTCATACTCGGTGGAAGACTTCAAAGGATATTTGCTAAATGATGTTGAAGTACAAGCTCAAACATTACAACATATGTGTTTAAGTTTGTAAAAAACCAATGACACTTTATGGACAGTTCAGAGGTGCAGGGTGTAAACTGGAGTGCCCTGACAATCCAGTGGATTACAGGATTTGTGTATCTTTATACATATATATATTGATTAATAGATGTGTCAAACTTTCCCATGAAATCTAATTCACTTTATGAGCCTGCATCAACCAACACTGAGCTGACTAATGCAGCTGTTCAAACTTGCTTTGTTTGTTCTTCAGATCAGAGATGTTATTTATGTAAAGTTTAATTTACAACACTTATATGCATGCAAATGCATGCAAGGGAAACTTGCATGAACTTAAGATCTACAGACAAATAGTCACTGGACTCACTGCACTAGTCCTTTCATCTGGCCCTCCCATAACCTTTTATGTAACCAGAACCATATCCTGTAAATCTGTCATATCATTTAGACCCAGCAGGGGGGAGGCGCCCCCTGGCATTTCGGTAAAAAGAGAAAATATTAGGTTACTGGCTGAAGAACAAAAAGCATAACGCGATTGTACTTTGATATCAGAGGGAAAAGTTTTAAATAGTGTAGTTGAACGAATGTTTTACTTAATATAGTGTTTAAGTAAAAAGCTGGCAGGACGGAGTAGTTTGGACGTTGTGGAAGTTTTCTTGAGGAATCCTGACATTCGCGCATTCGTGAGTTCCGCATGTATAGCCTAATTGAATAAACAAGTGTTAGAAATAAGAATAAGAAAGTGTTTTACCTATACATTTTTTACATAGTGACTAATTGTGTTATAATGCAACTGTGTGCTGGTGGTCAGTGTTAGGCATCTGAAACAATGTTTGCTTTGCGTGGGGTCGTGCAAGGTGTTAACTTAGCTACTTTAAATTGGGCTGCTTTGGTGTTAAGCGAACGCATATATGTTTTTGAATGTATCTTCGAATTGAACGAATTGTTCTCGAGTCATTTTACGCACCGACTCGTATCGTTCGTTCGCCGTGGTCTCTTCTATTCAACCGCTGCTGAACCGCATGACTGCTTTCCTGTCTTATCATATCAAGAATTAATGCATTCGGCGAAAGTCCCAATTCGCATACATTCAGGGGGATAGTATGTGAATTGGATCACAGAGCATGATCTACTGAACGAATACACCCGCTTCACTAAACAACTCGACGAACGTCATGTCCGTCACGTATCTGGTTCACATCAGTGAGGAAACGGGAGGAATGTGTAAAAGTAACTGATGACCACATAAAGTTGCACTGTTAATAGAACACCAAGACCAAATAGCAATTATTATTCATTAGAATAAAGAAACTAACACTGCGTCCAAAATTAAGGTCCGGGTCATAACATAAATAAATACATTTACTATATTTTGTCAAATAATTAAAAAAAAAAAATGTTTCTAATAGAGCATAAATATGTCTTTGTATACTGATAAAAAAAAAAAAGTTGTGGAAATGGTTGGTTGCAGTGGCAGCTGTAACCAGTGTTGGGAAGGTTACTTTGGAAATGTAATAGGTTACAGATTACAAGTTACCCTACTTAAAATGTAATAAATAGTGTAACTTTTCAATTACTTTATTAAAGTAATGTAACTGATTACATTTTATTACTTTTCTAAATTTCTAATGTTTTCAACTATTAATCATTTTTAAACATGTAAACCCGGCAGGGTTAAACTTACAATATGTGCTCAACACTGATAACTGTCAGACTTTCGAAATAAATTAAGATTATAATATTTTAATTTTAAAGGAGACATTGGATGCAAAGTATCTTACTTTGCATATAAATGTCTTAGCAGTGTGTGGACACAACCACCCTACAATGATACAAATTCACTCCTTTTTTTTTAATCCCCCAAAAACCTAAACAGGATAAGTCTCAATTATCAAGCCATTTTGATTTTGGAGTGAACCTTCAATACCACGGCTGAGGTGAGACCCTTGAGCAAGGCACCAAACCCCCAACTTTGTTGGTGTGTGTTTACAGTGTGTGTGTTCACTGCTGTGTACACTTGGATGGGTTAAATGCAGAGCACAAATTCTGAGTATGGGACACCATACTTAGGCCCAATCCCAATTCTACCCCTTAGCCCTTCCCCTTTCCCCTCCATTTCGCGCGTTCACGTGAAGGGGTAGGGGATTCTCTTTTGGTTGGAGGGGTGAAAAAGAGTTAACCTTGAAAAAAATAAAGCATATACATAAACCCTATCGGATAAGCATGTTACAAACTTCTGAAACATTGGTGTTTCAATTTATGAAAGAACTCAATTAAATCTGTATGTGGGAGTGTGTGGGAAAAAATCAGATGTAACCCCCTTTGTAATCCTTAACATTTTCATAAGTAACTGTAATTTAATTACAAAGTTTTTCTTAGTAACTGTAACTGATTACAATTACTTTTATTTTGTAATTACATTCCGTAATTCCGTTACATGTAACTAGTTACTCCCCAACAATGGCTGTAACTTTAGAAACGGAGAAGCACAAATGTCTGCTATCGATGGCAAAAATTGTACTTAGCCTATAATCTATTTATAATTATTTTGGTGTCTGTAAATTTCCTCCAAAGCAGCTGCCCAACTATCAAGTTTAAAACTAAAAAGTGAACTTGACAATGCTGTATATTTTTATTTTATTTTTTTACAAATGCTAAGGCAAAAGACAAAACTATGAATTGAAGACATTGCTTTAGAAATTAAAGCTAATGCTTTATTCCCTTGCTTCTTGGCTGTGCATTTCCCCGGGCCCCCACTGGGCATGAGTAAAGTTGAAATATAACTCCAGCTCTGGAGGTAAATACCCTTTGCTCCTTTGAGAACATGAACTTTCACTCACACACTATACACATGCAGTAGTACTGTTATGGGAGTGAGCAGCAGGGCCAAAGAAGGGTAAACTGTGACTTATGTTACAACTTGACCATGATTTTAGCATGTCATGTTTCCAAGGTTTATGTAATGAAACTGGGCTGGCTTCCAGATTTTTTTTTTAATTAAATTCATTATACAGTATATATTCCCATTTAAAAGCACTCACGATAATCTCATTGACTCCCAGTGAATCATTGCTGTATAACTGAAATCTATGTTGTTCTACTACTTGTTTTTATGGAAGATATTCCAGGCCAAAATGAGCCAATCCTTTACATTACATTCAACATCAAAAATGAATAAACTATGTAATTTATTGCATTTTATTGTAGCTAATTTAATAAACTCATAAGCAATAAAGTTGACTACTACAGCTTGATAATACTTTCATATCATAGTGAAAAAGTATTAGTAAAGTTATTATTAATTAATTTTTATATGTTGTTTATATCCGTTTAGTATGCAGTACAGTAGAGCATGGTGCTAGCAAGATCAAAGCCATGGGGTCAATTCCCTGCTAATGAATGAACTGATAAAATTATGCCTTGAAAGTAATGTAAGTCGCTTTTGGATAAAAGCATCTGCCAAAAACATGTAAATATTAGGTAAAAATACTTGAATTTGATGGAATTGTGGCAGTCCTGATTCTGTACCACAGTTGTAACGTTAAATAGTAGTTCATTAACTACACCTCCACTTGGAAATGCTCTTTTCCCTATTACAGACTGACCAACCCTTCACTTACATTACATACTATAGTATTTGTCTTGTCATGCACATCGAGTCTGGAGAGTAAGCTGTACTTGTATTTCTTTGACTTATCTTACACTCAACAAAGGCTGACCTGGTAATGATTTTGCAGTCTACATTTTCATGGGTAAAAACATGTTTCTTAGTATGAATATGAACAGCATATAGATCTAGGAGCAATAGACCTTAATGTTGACCAGACTTATTTGACTGTCAAATATAAAGAGTCTTTCTTTAAGCTGTTTCTCCAAAAATGTGCAGTATATTTGAATTCTGTGCACATATTTTCATCTTTAATCAACATAGTCTTTTATTCATTGATTTTTAGATGACATGAACACTCATGGATCTTCAAATTAGTGCAGCTTTCCTGCCCCAAAGTAGCATTTCATTTTCAGATCACTTTGTCCATAAAGTGCATTTCAAAAGCAATATGTCTTTACATTCAATGCCCTGACAAAACAATAGTAGAAGGTAAAATATATACTTAAAATATATGTGGTAAATCTTGATATTGAAAAATATGTGGTTAATAATGAAGATGATTTACATGATCAGCTGGTTTTGAGGTCTTTCACTGGTTCACTCTTGTTCCCTTGCTTTACCACAGGTGCCATGAACGGACAGTTTTTTCAGTCATGTGGCCAAATCTTGATAGCCCTTCTACTGACGACTGTCCCAGTTGTTCAAAGCGGGAAGGTTCTTGTCTTTCCTGTGGATGGCAGTCATTGGGTCAACATGAACATCTTGATTGAGGCACTTCATGCCAAAGGTCACAATATTACAGTCATTCGGATGGCAGACAGCTGGTACATCAAAGAATTCTCACCTCACTACACATCAATCACTCTGAATTCTCCTGGAGGATTCGACGAAGAATTCTTTGAGATGTTTGCATTCAGACTTATGAAAATCCTGAGAGAAGGTTCCACCTGGGCTCGTCTGAAACTGGAGATAGAGACGTGGCAAAGTACTTTTGAGTTGACCAAAGTAGAATGTGAGATGATAAAGAGCATGATGGAAGACCAGCAGCTAATACAGTCTTTTAGGGATGCCCAGTATGATTTGTTTCTTACAGATCCACTCTTGTTTGGAGGTGTTCTTTTGGGCCACTTCCTGAAGCTGCCCATTGTCTACAATATCCGTTGGACGATGTATAGTGAAGCGCATTTTGCGATAGCTCCTTCTCCACTTTCTTATATTCCTTTTCCGATGGTGGAGTTATCAGACCACATGAGCTTTTTTCAAAGAGTGAAAAATGTAGTGATGTACACTGTAGCTGAAGCTATGGGCGCTTTTCTGTTTGCTCCAAATTATAATGCACTTTGCAAACGGTTCATTGGCCCAGGAGTGTCCTTCCTTACCTTAGTTCAGAGTGCTGATCTGTGGCTCCATAGAGTTGATTTTGTTTTTGAATTTCCGCGTCCCACTATGCCGAACATTGTCTACATGGGAGGTTTTCAATGCAAGCCATCAAAGCCTCTTCCCCAAGATCTGGAGGACTTTGTGCAGAGCTCTGGTGATCATGGTGTCATCATCATGTCTCTGGGCACTCTCATTGGTCAGCTTCCTGATGATGTGGCTGAGGCGATTGCTGAAGCTTTTGCAGAACTTCCACAGAAGATCATCTGGAGGTACAAAGGAAAGAGACCATCTGCTCTAGGAAACAACACCTTAGTGATGGACTGGATGCCTCAGAATGATCTTCTGGGTCATCCTAAGACCAGAGCCTTTGTGGCACATGGAGGAACCAATGGGATTCAAGAAGCCATTTATCACGGGGTACCAATCATTGGATTTGGGCTGATTTTTGACCAGCCTGATAATCTTGTAAAAATGAGAGTACGAGGTGTAGCCAAGACTGTAGACTTTGCCACAGTGGATAAAGTCTCCTTCCTTAAAACTGTCAAAGAGGTTCTTTATGATCCCTCTTATCGGGAGAACATGCAGAGGCTCTCAAGGCTTCACAAGGACGTTCCAGTGAAACCTCTGGACAACGCCATCTTCTGGATTGAGTTTGTTATGAGGCACAAAGGTGCTGCTCACTTGCGCACAGAGTCTTTCAAAATGCCCTGGTACTCTTATCACTCTTTTGATGTCATACTGTTCCTGCTTTCTGCTGTGTCACTCATAATCTTGACTATATATGCAGTAATCAGATATTTCTGCTGCAGAATGTGCATGAGAAAAACAAAAAACAAACTTGAATGAGTTTTTTTATTTTATTTAGGTAATAAGCAACTCTAGGTCAGGCATTTCCTGTATATTAATGACCAAAGCTTTGAATCATTATGATGTTCATTTCATATGGTGATCTATAGATGTTGATTTATTGGTTTGTACACGTTTAAATTTGTGTTATTGTTTTAGAACCATATTCTGTATTTCAATAATGAATTATGTCAGGTCTATCATGGTTTTTATTTATATTAACTGATTTGATTTTGTTCTCTTTTAGGTTTTCCTTTTCCTTTTATGCTATTATTTCACCATTCCATACATGACCTAACGGTGTGTTGGACCAATCTGAATTGAAAGAGAAATATTGTAACTAATAATAACTGCTGATGTTTTAATGCCTTAGTCTTTCATTTATTAGGTGAGCAAAGGTCATAAAAAAAACACAAAATACAATTCAGCAAAATACATACAATGCCACAAGCATAGTTCAACTGATTCCCAAATGAATTATGACCGGATTCTTTTTAGTGAATCAATGCATTGTGACCAGGGTATTCTAACCAAATCCCAAACAAACAACTTCTTGGAACTGGTTCTTTTTAGTGACTCGCACACATACAGCTTGCAACTTACTGCGTTATGTTGTACTCAAACCTCATTAAGCTTTAATAGATTCATGTTTGCTGTTTTTATCATAGTATTACCTTAAAAATACACATTATGAATTTTGTCATCAGTAGCTATTTTGTAAGAATGTATAAATAAATGAATTAAATATTTCACCATATTTTTTTATTGTTTATTTTGATAATCATTTTTATTTCAAATGATTTTATGTAACGTATAAAACATGTACAGTATATAGCAATCAATTACATTTAGAGAATCAGTTTGATTTAAAGTTCTATCGGGCATTTCACATGATTTTTATGTACTGAAAATAAAATAAAATATTTTGTTACAGTAAGCACTGTTGTTTTTCATTATATTTGCAACCTGGACTGTGTTTGTGCCAAAGACATTCTGGACTTTTCTGTAAAATGCTGTGTTATATGCAGTCTAATCCTCATATACTATAGTGTTGATATGAAGTACGGGCCATATAAGTAGCCGCAGTGCACTTGGCTAGTCAGCATCCAGGTAAAATTACACAACAAAATTCTAAATGGTAGCTCATTAACTAGGGCTTTGCAGGTAAATGCCCTTTGCCCCGTTAAAGGCGGTTAAATGAGCATATCAGCATGCACAACGAGACCAAAGGAGAGTAAATGCTTGTAGTTTTGTGACTTACGCTACATTCAAGGCTGACCTGGTAGTGATTTTGCATGCTACATAGGTAAGAATATATATTTTAATATGAATAGCACAAAGATCACAAGGAACAATATCACTTAATATTACTACTATTAAAAAATAGTTTGTTGTTTCCTTACCAATTAGAAAAATCTAGATTTTTATTTGATATTTGCCTTGCCTTCATATGGGTGTTTTTCCTTTTTTGCAGATTTGAATGCCATCTAGTAAACACAAACCAGGTGAGTATATGCTCTTGGTCACTAGAATTAAGTATCGTGTCTTTTAAAAAACAATTTTAATCAACATAGCTTTTTTCCACCGTCCAAAGTCAGTAACGTTAAGGCAAAAATACAATACATTAAAATATGAACAGCAGATCATTAGTCATCATACAATTGCCAACTTTGTAAATGGTTATGAAAAATGGGTGGCATACTATAAATGACCGCGAAACACACACTACCATACCTTCAAATCGTTTGTTCACAACAACCTCATGCAGAAACATGTTGCTCATTGCTAAGACATTGCATGACAAATTAAAACGGCATGTTGTAAAATTGGCTCAAAGTAGCAAACACGTTTGATATACTACTAAATGGAATCAGTTTGAAACTAAAAATTCTTCTGAGTCTGGGCCCATCATATGCTATGCGATTTACAGCAAAATCTGTCAACTCTGCCTGCCCAATATCTGCAGACTGGCTCTGACTTTCAGTAACCAGCATTAATGCATCCAGACTGCAATTCTGGGCAAAAGATGTGTAGTGTTGCTTCTTTGCTTTGGCTCCTCTTAGTGCAGCTGCCCTGCCCCAACACTCACTAGCATTTCAGTTTACAATCTGTTCAAAAACGTCACAGACAGATGCAATGTTGAAATGAATGAACAATTTATACTTCAATAATATTACAACTTGACATACTCAACTGGTTCTATCAGTAGGTTATTCTTACTCTGTTGGTTTACAGCAGGTGCCATGAACAGACAGATTTTTCAGTTGTGTGGTCAAATCAGATTAACCCTTCTGCTGCTGACGACTGTCACAATTGTTCAAAGCGGGAAGGTTCTTGTCTTTCCTGTGGATGGCAGTCACTGGGTCAACATGAACATCTTGATTGAGGCACTTCATGCCAAAGGTCACAATATTACAGTCATTCGGATGGCAGACAGCTGGTACATCAAAGAATTCTCACCTCACTACACATCAATCACTCTGAATTCTCCTGGAGGATTCGACGAAGAATTCTTTGAGATGTTTGCATTCAGACTTATGAAAATCCTGAGAGAAGGTTCCACCTGGGCTCGTCTGAAACTGGAGATAGAGATGTGGGAAAATCTTGTAAAGATGTTTAAAATAAAAAGTGAGATGATAGTCAACATGTTTGAAGACCAACAGCTAATGCAGTCCATAAAAGACACTAAATATGATTTGGTTCTTACGGATCCAGTTGATTTTGGAGGCATTCTATTGGGTCACTATTTCAAACTACCCATTGTCTACAATGTCCGTTGGACAGTATGCAGTGAGGCTCATTCTGTAATAGCTCCTTCTCCACTTTCTTATGTTCCTTTGCCAATGCTGGAGTTATCAGACCGCATGAGTTTCTTGGAAAGAGTGAAGAATGTTGTGATGTACATTATAACTGAAACACAAGTCGCTTTTATGATTGCTCCAACGTATAATGCACTTTGCGAAAGGTTCATCGGCCCAGGACTGTCCTTCCTTACCTTAGTTCAGAGTGCTGATCTGTGGCTCCATAGAGTTGATTTTGTTTTTGAATTTCCGCATCCCACTATGCCGAACATTGTCTACATGGGAGGTTTTCAATGCAAGCCATCAAAGCCTCTTCCCCAAGATCTGGAGGACTTTGTGCAGAGCTCTGGTGATCATGGTGTCATCATCATGTCTCTGGGCACTCTCATTGGTCAGCTTCCTGATGATGTGGCTGAGGCGATTGCTGAAGCTTTTGCAGAACTTCCACAGAAGATCATCTGGAGGTACAAAGGAAAGAGACCATCTGCTCTAGGAAACAACACCTTAATGATGGACTGGATGCCTCAGAATGATCTTCTGGGTCATCCTAAGACCAGAGCCTTTGTGGCACATGGAGGAACCAATGGGATTCAAGAAGCCATTTATCACGGGGTACCAATCATTGGATTTGGGCTGATTTTTGACCAGCCTGATAATCTTGTAAAAATGAGAGTACGAGGTGTAGCCAAGACTGTAGACTTTGCCACAGTGGATAAAGTCTCCTTCCTTAAAACTGTCAAAGAGGTTCTTTATGATCCCTCTTATCGGGAGAACATGCAGAGGCTCTCAAGGCTTCACAAGGACGTTCCAGTGAAACCTCTGGACAACGCCATCTTCTGGATTGAGTTTGTTATGAGGCACAAAGGTGCTGCTCACTTGCGCACAGAGTCTTACAAAATGCCCTGGTATTCTTATCACTCTGTTGATGTCATACTGTTCTTGCTTTCTGCTGTGTCACTCATAATCTTGACTATATATGCAATAATCAGATATTTCTGCTGCAGAATGTGCATGAGAGAAACAAAAAACAAAAGCAAATGAGTTCAATTGTTAAATCGACAATATTTGTGTCGTACTGTAGAGTCTCTACAGCTTTATTGTTTGTGTTCAACTATATTCAGATCTGGTTTAAGTAAGTAAACAGGTCAATCTCTTAATTAAAATTATTTTCATACGGTGATTGATAAATGTTGATTTATTCAAACCATATTACATTTTATTTACTCTATGAACAAATATTGTACAAACATGCCATTTATTGTATCATATAGCTCAGTGGTTCCCAACCCTGGTCCTGGAGGCACCCCAACACTGCATACAGTGTCATATATACATATTTTCATACATATATATCTAATGTCTTAGTGTTCTTCTAAGCTCCTAATCATCCTGTCATCAATTATTTTTGAATAATTGAATGTACAATGTATCATCTGAATGTACAGTAATCCTCATATAGCTGTAAAATACGATTCAAAATTTGGGGTTTTCAGCACTCATTTCTCCAGGCTTCAGTGTCACATGATCTTTCAGAAATCATTCTAATATGCTGATTTGCTGCTAGGAAACATTTCTTATTATTATCAATGTTGAAAACAGTGCAGCTTAGTATTTTTGTGGAAACCCTGATAAATATTTTTTTTCAGGATTCTTTGATTAATATAAAAACCAGAATTTATTTGAAATAGAAATCTTTCGTAACATTATACATGTCATTACTGACACTTTTGATCAATTTAATGCATCCTTGCTGAATAAAAATATACATTTCTTAAAAAAAATCTTACTGACCACAAATGTTTGAACAGTAATGTATAGATTCCTATTATAGTGCAGTGGATTAATTAATGGCATATTGTTCATCAAACTCGGTGACCAGAAGAGCACAGTGCCTGTTGTCCCTATCACATTGTGAGAGCAGAATAAAAAGAAAGGCCAAGTACTCATAATCCAGCGCTTGATAGAACTAAAAGAGCTCTTGTCATAGGAGTTCTTATTATATCAGTATCACATTAAAAATGCCAAGTGTTACTGTAGTTTACTAAGGGATAAAAAAAGAGCATGACTGGAAATTTACAACCCAGTCTATCAAAGTGAAGGAAAGTATTATCTGTAGTGCATCCTCTGGCAGGGCCCGATCTGTTGTGGGTTTAGCAGTCTTAAAAACAAACACGCATGCTGCAAAAATGTCCCTGTAATTGATGTACCGTGTGATTTTTATTATTTTGACCTTCTTGAACTGTGCTAAATGATGTTGAAATTCTACTAAATCTAAATGGTTAGGTTTTTATGGCTGTTAATTTTTGTTGCAATGTGACAAATTCATTTTTTAATAGAACAAATGACTGATTTGACTTTTCTACTATTGTTCTCATTGTATTATAATAAATTTACTGAATGCAACACCCACATCCTTACTCTTACTGAATTACTGAGTTCACTCATTTTTTTTTACAGCTAAACTGTTGCTGCGCTTTATTGCTTAAAGGGGTGGTGCTGCAAGATGATTTACATATGGATATCATTTTAAAATGTGCTTGTTCTCTTGCTTTGCAACAGGAACCATGAACGGACAGGTTTTTCAGGTGCTTGGGCCAGTCGTGCTAACTCTTCTGCTGACGATTGTCCCAGTTGCTCAAAGTGGGAAGGTTCTTGTCTTTCCTGTGGATGGC
This sequence comes from Sinocyclocheilus anshuiensis, assembly GCF_001515605.1. Classification (NCBI taxonomy): domain Eukaryota; kingdom Metazoa; phylum Chordata; class Actinopteri; order Cypriniformes; family Cyprinidae; genus Sinocyclocheilus; species Sinocyclocheilus anshuiensis. The sequence continues at coordinate 2,762,027 of NW_015542382.1, forward strand.
AGTCATTGGGTCAACATGAACATCTTGGTGGAGGCACTTCATGCCAAAGGTCACAATATTACAGTCATGCGGATGGCAGACAGCTGGTACATCAAAGAATTCTCACCTCGCTACACATCAATCACTCTGAGGTCTGAAGGAGGATTTGGTGAAGAATTCCTAGAGATGTTTATATCAAGACTTATAGGAATTATGAGAGAAGGTTCCACCTGGGCTCGTCTGAAGGTGGAGATAGAGATGTGGCAAAGTTCTGTAAAGATGATTGAAACAGAAAGTGAGATGATAGTCAACATGATTGAAGACCAGCAACTAATGCAGTCCTTAAAAGCCGCCAACTATGATTTGATTCTGACAGATCCGGCCATGCTCGGAGGGATCATACTGGGTCACTATCTCAAACTGCCCATTGTCTACAATGTCCGTTGGACAGTGTACAGTGAGGCTCATTTTCTTATTGCTCCTTCACCACTTTCATATGTACCTTTTCCAATGCTGGAGTTATCAGACCGCATGAGTTTCTTGGAAAGAGTGAAGAATGTAGTGATGTACACCATAACTGAAATACTGGTTGCTCTCTTGATTACTCCAATTAGTAATGCACTTTGCGAACAGTTCATTGGCCCAGGAACATCCTACTTTTCTTTAACTCAGAGTGCTGATCTGTGGCTCCATAGAGTTGATTTTATTTTTGAATTCCCACGTCCCACTATGCCGAACATTGTCTACATGGGAGGTTTTCAATGCAAGCCATCAAAGCCTCTTCCCCAAGATCTGGAGGACTTTGTGCAGAGCTCTGGTGATCATGGTGTCATCATCATGTCTCTGGGCACTCTCATTGGTCAGCTTCCTGATGATGTGGCTGAGGCGATTGCTGAAGCTTTTGCAGAACTTCCACAGAAGATCATCTGGAGGTACAAAGGAAAGAGACCATCTGCTCTAGGAAACAACACCTTAATGATGGACTGGATGCCTCAGAATGATCTTCTGGGTCATCCAAAGACCAGAGCCTTTGTGGCACATGGAGGAACCAATGGAATTCAAGAAGCCATTTACCACGGGGTACCAATCATTGGATTTGGGCTGATTTTTGACCAGCCTGATAATCTTGCAAAAATGAGAGTACGAGGTGTAGCCAAGACTGTAGACTTTGCCACAGTGGATAAGGACTCCTTCCTTAAAACTGTCAAAGAGGTTCTTTATGATCCCTCTTATCGGGAGAACATGCAGAGGCTCTCAAGGCTTCACAAGGACGTTCCAGTGAAACCTCTGGACAACGCCATCTTCTGGATTGAGTTTGTTATGAGGCACAAAGGTGCTGCTCACTTGCGCACAGAGTCTTACAAAATGCCCTGGTACTCTTATCACTCTGTTGATGTCATACTGTTCCTGCTTTCTGCTGTGTCACTCATATTCTTGACTATATATGCAGTAATCAGATATTTCTGCAGCAGAATATGCATGAGAAAAACAAAAAATAAACTAAAATAATGAGGATGAATATGTACTTGTGTGATTTGCATTTCTTGCATAACTTTCCTACTTTGTATGAAAATACAGTGAAATTAGGTTTAAAATAAATATTTTACTTTATACAGCATTATGTAAACATCTTTCTATCTATCTCAGCTTATCTCCAAATATACTTTGTTGTACCTAAAAGCAAGAATACTTGGGAAAATATATTGGAGAAATAGTATATTTTTACTACCTGCCCAGTTAGCAGTATAATGTGCATTTTTTACAGTATGTCATACATTTTCTTTCCCAAAGGCATTTTTCATCAATGGAAAACAATGAACACATTTCATTACTTGACATTCAGCAGACACATTTTATTCTGAATGACACAAGCAGTAGTGACAGTTCCACTGGGGCAGCCTGTTTACTGTGATTATGTATTGCTCAAGAGCACAATGGAAGTAGATGTCTCCCGTTTATGATTCACATCTTTGACTTGTGTGTTAGCAGCCTAGATCAGAACGTAATCTTTGATCACCTAAAGCAGTGGTTCTTATTTCCAGTCCTCGGGACCCACAGCATTGCACATTTTGTATGTCTGCCTTATATGACAGTCCAAGTTTAGTTCATGCAGCTCTCTGCTGATGTTTTAAATCAAGTATATACTGTAAGTAAGGGCATATTAAGGATAAAGATACATATATGTGGGTCCCCAGGAGTTGAAAACCACTGCTTAAAAGATAATGCTATAGATATGTTTTTGAGACTATAATTTGCCTATATCTTATTTAGGTAGACAGAATAAGGCAGATGCCTGAATGGGTTGCGTCACTTGCCCTCATCTTTTAAAACTAAGAACAAAACATTGAAAGATAAAAGATAATATAACCTAAATAAACTCAAAATATAATCCCCTGAAAATGAGGTACATGGGTTGAGGAAGAGCAGGTTATTGATACGCCAGTAGGTGGCAACAGTGGCTGCCTTTATGAGTGAACTGTTGAACCAGCTTTCAAGCAATTCGTTCAAAATGCCGAATGTTTCAAGAATGAATCAAAGGACTTTTAATGGTTGGGGCTAGAAGGGATACAGCTACGGCCACCAGGGCTTACTGGGCATGCGCACATCAATATTGCGTATTTTTTGTCACACTGAACAACAATAAGTACTGTATTTGCATTATTGTAAGGGTAGGTTTAAGTTTAAGGTTGTAGACGTTAATACATCACAATGTGATAGTAGCAAATGTCATGCATTGTTATTTATGGCGAGATTTTGCGTCACTTCTGGCCGTAGCTGTATCCCTTCTAGCCTGAACCACTTTGAATGAGTGAGTCTTTATTCATTCAACAGATTTCTTTAAAATGCTGATTCATTCAGGAGCAAACACTACTTCCGGCTGCTCTGCTGAGCAAAATAACTTAAAACTTAAAATGAAAGTTTCTCACTATTTACTTACTAGTATTTAACTTATTTACTATTATTTAACTGTTATATAAAAGTAGCATCACATTTGAAATCACATAATTACATAATTATTAGTAATTATGAGTTTGTCGCATTCAGCCGTTTTATCGGTTGCCAAGCTTTGTCGGAAAGAATACTGTATATAAGATATTTATTCAATAGGCAACAGTTTCATTAGATAGCGACCATATAAATATTAACTGTGCTGATAGTCTGATAGTCAGGTTGCGGACGATTCCGGAATGTTGGTCAAATAAATGCTACTTTAAAATACATCAAATACTTTGACAACTTTGACAACAACATATACAGTACATATACATAAATGTTGTAGGGAATTCAAATAAAACTTAAACAGTCACTACAGCAACGGTTCTCTCCTCTTCAAAGTAATGGAACACCAAAGCGTACAGTGTTCATGCAGTGAGCTAGATAGATTTCGCCTTGTCTCTTATACAGGTTTATTGGTAGTTTTACAGACTCCCTTACTCATCACACTAACCACTGGGCTGCAACTACATGCATTTCTGCTGCGAAATATCTGTACACTACACACTCACACATATACATAGAAAATCTGGAACACACATAATCTGTATGCGTGTTTGAAATTTTCCTGACTTCACGCTTTACAAAACAAACAGCAGAACTTTCTGCTGCTTTAGTACTTTAATATGCTGCCAAGCTGCTAAAAATATAAGCGTAATTGAAAGCTTTTATCCAAGCAGATATAAAAAGCATTTCTTCTTCTTTTTTTGACATCATTATAGTTTAACTGGGGTTTTAAAGGATATCAGTCTAATGCAGTAGGTGTATGTGAAGCATATTCTCTGTGTGTCGTTGTTTTCTATTTATTTTAAGGATTGTTTGGCATCATCCCCATTATCCTTCACCTAGACAACATGCAGGCTATTTCTGGCAAACATCAGAGAGGAAACGACAATGTCTGAACATCAGCAGTCTCAGCAGGTGCAGTATATACAGTATGTTTAGACACCATGATGGTGATGTTCACACATTTTTATTATGCTCCCTGTAACATATAGGGATCCTATGACAAACCTTAGTGTTTTTGCCTACTTCAATATAGACTAATATACACTAAGCTTACTTTAAAGAATATCAATTCTTTTAATCTTAATAACCTCAAATCTCTTTTAAAAAAAGCAGATAAAACTATTATAGTTTCAACGACTAAAAACACTTCCAATAAATATAAGCTACCAAAGCTTTTCAGACATATATATATTATTATTATTATTATATTTCCTATAATAATTTTGCCACAAAATTGTTTAGACATGAACTGTGGTACCATGATATTTATTATAGTATACATATATATTTCAGTGTTACATGATGTCAAAAAAGCTCAAATGATGATCTGAATTTTTTACCGTAAATGCAGTGTAAGTTATTTTAAAGTACATCTTCTTATATGCAATATTTAGCATTCTAATTCGATGGTAATATGACCAAAATACTAAAGCACAATAAAGCAAGTTAACAGAAACCTTTTCATCATTTATCCAGGTTACCATGACAGCCTGAGGGTAGCAGCTCCTTCTCTCTCTGTCTGTGTGTGTGTGTTTGTGTGTTGTGTGGATATCTCAATGTCCTTCAAAAGGTGCTCTGTCCACTTAAATAGGACAAACTTCCTTTTCTCTCTCTCTCTCTCTCTTTTTCCTTGAGGGGCAGCACTTTCACCCCATTAGTCATTATAAAAAATGTGAGATGTGTGAAAACTGGGCTAAAAAATCCGGACACATTAAAGTTTCTCCATTGCTCATATGTGCATCTATTTTTGTGTGTGTGTGTGTGTGCGGGTATCTCAATGTCCTTCAAAGGGTGCTCTGTCTACTTAAATAGGACAAACTTCCTTTTCTCTCTCACTCTCTCTCTTTTTCCTTGAGGGGCAGCACTTTCACCCCATTAGTCATTATAAAAAATGTGAGATGTGTGAAAACTGGGCTAAAAAATCCGGACACATTAAAGTTTCTCCATTGCTCATATGTGCATCTATTTTCAGAAACAAAACTGCTGCACAGTGTGAAATGCTGCCCCCCAAAGGACGGCGTGCATTTGTTTATGTTCAGTCCCAGAGCTGTTTTTGCATATGTGTGCATGCTAGAGTAGACTAGAGTATTCCTCTCAACAATAGTGTCTGTCAGAATATGGATACACAGCATAATGTAGCAGGGATTTTGATGAATGTTTAAGTACACTGAAGCAAGTAGTTACAGCTGTTCCCCATCCCCCTCAGATTTAAACCGTGACACACACGTGTGCAGGATGCTGGAAATGTCCTTCAGTCGTTCGTCATGCTTTTCAGACAAACTGAAACCGATTCAGTGAGGGGCCATCGACCACAGTAAACATATAAAATGGGATGTAATATCAAGCTTGAAATAGACCAAAAAAAAAGGTGTGTTTCTAGAGAATAACGGTTCACTACAACATTATGGCTTTATTGTGATATAATAAATAAAAAGTGTATCTTTGGTTTAATCAAATTAATTATAAGACATGTAGCTTTATTCAATGGATTAGTTACATTTAATCACATATATCAATATTTGCTATGAAATAATAAAAAAAATAACACATTATTGTGGCAAACAAAGCATGAACGGACATTACAAAAAGACACTTTAGTGACAGCTTTTACAAAGGTTTGATGCTTATGGAAAAAAAGTGTTTTTCTCTCGCCGCCCGTGAGAAAATTCTGGGCCAGAGTCGTGTGGTACTTCAATTGCTGTCTAAATTGATGTATTGAGTTTAAAAACATGAATTAATTGTTTCTATTTAACAAAAAATTGCTTTTTGTTTATATTTAACAAAAAAGACACTCCCACTGTAACAATTACAGAGATTTGAATCAGTATGTCAAATGTAGGGTTATTATAGCTAACTAAAATTAAAATCATAAAAAAAAAAAAACTTTTATTTCATCTAGTTCCCAAGAAAACATTTCTCGTTTTCATTTATTCATATACTGTATAACTAAAACTGAAATAAAAATGAGTAAAAACTATACAGACATATTAAACAAAAAAACAATAAAAATGGCAAAAACAGACAATCAAAATTATTAAAATTTTAGCTAAAATTGAGATGGAAAATGCAAAAAAAAAAAAAAAAAACCCTAAATAAACGCTTTAAAGAGGTCATATGATGCTTTTTTAAAGATCATTATTTTGTGTATTTGGTGTAACTGAATATGTTGACATGCTTTAATGTTCAAAAAACACATTATTTTTCAAATACTGTACATTATTGTAGGTTCTCTATGCCCCGCCTCTCTCAAGGAAAATTTGAAATCGCATCATATGACCCCTTTAATGGTATCTCAATGATACTACAATAACACTGGTGAAATCACAAACATCTGATGTAAATATTTGCAACTCAAACGTCATTTAGAAGTCGAATCCTATCTGAATCATGCTTATGGTGTGTCCTCATTTAGACGGTTATTAGCTAAAAAAATGTGTGCACTGTAGGAGAGCGAGAGAGCGTGAAAGCGCTTGTACATGGAGATGAGATAAGACATCAGCTGCCTCTTGATCCTTTTGTTTGCTCATGAACTCAAGGGTGTTGAAGAACGTTGATGGCTTTCTGCATGTAACAAACACACACGCATGCATTACACATCTCACTGCCCTCACCATCAACTTCAGTACCATTTGCATCTCATTAATTATTCAGAAAAGCTTCATAAATATGCAAACTCAATTCTTACTCTAATTCATTTGCTTTATGCCATCTGGCCATTAAGCAACTTCTAAACAGTTCATTTAGAGAGCCATCCACGCACGCATAGGCAGACAGGTAGCTTCCTGCATCCAATTTACATACATAAACCACACAGACTTGCTGATCCAGCTGAAGAGAAAACCACCAAGGTCAAGGTGTCTCTTCCTTTATTCCCATCAGCTCTTGTTCTCTCTATCTCTGTCTTATCTTGCCTCTTACTACCTATTGCACATATTTAAGTGTTTCTCACTCTTATGCTCGTTTTAACAGTACTATCACGTCTCTTTTTTTCAGGATATGTTTGTAATAGTGCGAGAAATGTGGTAGTATGTTATTTCTGCAGTGTGCAGTAAGTGTGCTGTGCAGTGTATACTATCATGAAATACCCGGATGACTAACTACATATGCCAGAATATACAACACAGAGTACTGAATCCCACAATGCAGTGCGCTTGTCTACACCTTCCATTTCCGAATGAAATGGAAATGCAGTGATTCTAGCGAATGAACCGGAAATTATATTAGCTGCTATTTTAATATTTCCATCCTGAGTCATTACACAAAATTGGATTAAAAATGCAGAGCAGTCGCTTAGTTTTCAAGGTGATAACTGGATGGCACTCAGTGAATTAAAGGAATACTTCACCCAAAAGTGACAATTTTCTCTAAATTTCCTTACCCTCAGGCTATCCAAGATGTAGATGAGTTTGTTTCTTCACTGGGTCAGATTTGGAGAAATTTTGCATTACTTTACTCTCACCAGTGGATCCTCTCCAGTGAATGGGTGCCGTCAGAATGAGTCAAAACAGCTGTTTGAACTCTCATTCTGACGGCACCCATCCACTGCAGAGTTTCCACTAGTGAGTGAGTGATGTAATGCTACATCTTTCCAAATCTGCTCTGACTGAAAAGACAAACTCAACTATAGAGCGGAAGTAGGCCTGAGGGAGACTTAATAACAACAAATTTACATTTTTAGGTGAACTAGTCCTTTAAACATGCAACGTAACGTAATGTGGTTGTGTGACAATGTTGCATACTGCTGTTTGATACATTTTTCCAGTTTAAACATTCATGATATTGCATTTATCACTGCAGATCAAAATTGTAAAAAAATGTAGACCATTTACAGTGTATATTGAGCAGAAACATTCTCTCTCCACACACACTCATACTCTCTCATTACTATCCTAGCAATCATACTCTCTGATTGCATGCGTGTCTGTGATTATATAAACTTTCAAATATGTAAAATATACATTCTAAGACAAGGACAGATGAAAGCAGATTGTAATTCTAATTATAGTGCATAGAAACATTACACAATCATGCATATTTGAAAGCATTTGGACAATTATAATCTATGTATTTGTGTGAATACATATGTGATAGAGGAAAATTGTGTGTTTGTATGCATAATCCGACTTGATGACCTGACAATGTTTAAAGGTCTTGTAAACACCTTTAGCTGTGTTCATTTATCAGATGAAGGTCATAAACGTTTGAGCGAAGTACAGTAGATCACAGAAGATTTTTCCATTTTGCTATGGAAAATTTTACTGCATTCTGGCTACCGTCTAATTTAATGTGTGTATGTGTGCATTGCCAAATAATAATTTGTTTCAATCATAAATAAAGACTTTTTAATGACTTTTCACAGTCTCTTTAGAGAGCATAAATCCAAAAACTGGTCTTAACTATATATTAATCAACAATACTAAGCAAACAGTTATTTTGATTATTTACTTCTTCAAACATTTCTTTTTACATCTATAGCTACACATCATCAAGTGAACAGCCAGTCATTAACTGATCTCACTCTCACAATACAACATAAGCATTCAATTGTAGCTGTAGGTGTTTGATTCACTAAAAAGAACTGAATCATAGGAGTTATTCATTCTGAATCGGTACTACCCTGGTAGCATTGTACTGTATGTTTTTGATTCACTAAAAATAACTTGTTCATAGGAGGTATTTGTTCAGGATTCTGATTGGCAGCATTAAAGGAACACTCCACTATTTTTGAAAATAGGCTCATTTTCCAACTCCCTTAGAGTTAAACAGTTGAGTTTTACCGTTTTCGAATCCATTCATCAAGGAACTTTTCTGCCTTACCATGGGTGCAGCGGGCGCCTGAAAATAGGCTTATTGGAAGTTACCTAGCTGGGACTATTTTCAGGCGCTGCGTAATATCATTGCTCCTGCTGCACCCATGGTACGGCAGCAAAGTTCCTTGATTAATACACCAGAATGAGAGTATAGTTCCTAGCCATATCGGCCTACAAAATCGCAACTTTTCATTTTCCGTCGGTCTTAGTACACGATGTAACTACAGAATAGTCAAGTTTTAAATTTAATTTAAATTTTTAAAAAAAGGTCATTTTTGAGCGAGATGCTAACGGTCTAATCAGATTCAATGATCTATGCTAAGCTAAGCTAAAAGTGCTACCGCCAGACCCGGAGATTGGCTGAATGGATTCGAAAACAGTAAAACTCAACTGTTTAACTCTAGGGGAGTTGGAAAATGAGCCTATTTTCAAAAATAGTGGAGTGTTCGTTTAAGTTATGATAAACTACAAGTTTTTTCTGTATTATTATAAGTAAATGAGTGAATGCATTGTTACCACACTTTTTTGTTTAGTTTTGTTAATATACCATCAAGGCCAATTACTGGATTGCATTAATGTTGCCTCTGAAAAGTCATTAAAAAGTTTGTGAAAAGCAAAAACGTCTTTTAAATTTATTATTTGGCATGTTTTTGATATACCCAAGGAACTGGCTCACAAGAGTCATTTGTTCATGATGAATCACCATAAAGTATGAACAATGTAATACTGATGCGTACCTCAGCAATTACTTTAAACATTTGCTAGTATAATAGCAATCAGTTCTACTGTTTGGCTTGTGTTTTGTGCATTGTGAATCATTTGTAAAAGATGCCACTCATCAAATGACTATTTTTGACTAAAAGAGAAGTGAATATCATACATCCTCTACAAATCCTGGGGTTTGGGCACAGCATCTGACATGCCCTCTGTCTGTCTGAACACCTGTCCATTTACCACTTGCCCACCTTTCTCACACTCTCTCACTTAAATACACATTTTTTTCTTGGCTCTACAGGTGAACCACACACACACACCTGGTCTCCATCTGTTGTCTCTGCGCTGAAGGCACTGCTCTTATTGGCAGGTACAGAACCGGGTAAAGGTCACAGGATGGTGCTCCTTAATTACTTATCTCATTCCATTATGACCTAATTAAAAGCAGAAATGTGAAGTGTGTGTGTGAGAGAGGTGAAGAATCTGTCAGTGTATAAAACACATCCGAATGTGACGATCCCAAAAGCATCAGGGTGCACTGCAATGGCATTTTTAAGTCAACACTGTAAGTCAGTCCATTCATGAACAGAATTCATCAAACATGCCTTTTAAGGAATACTTCATCCAAAAATGAAGATTTTAGATTTTAGTAGATGACAATGTAGATTGTCATCTACTTTGTCGCGCTCTCGTTGTTCCAAACCTGTGCGACTGTGTGACTTAAACAGAAACGAATATATTTTTAAAATGTCTTTGTTTTGTCAATACAGTGAAAGTCAATGGGGTCCAATGTTGTTTGCACTCTGACATTCTTCATAATATCATAATATTTTTTCATTTTTAAGTGAACAAGCTCTTTAAAACACTGGTGTGTAATTGGTAACACTTTACAATAATGGTCCATTTGTTGATAATAGATAACTACATTAGTTAACATGAACTAACAATGAAAAGACTTTTATTAATCTTAATTTAATTTCAACATTTTTTAAACATTTCAACATTTATTAATACATTAAAAAGTAATATTTAATGCATATGCACTAACATGAACTAACAATGAAAAACTGTATTTTATCAACCAACGTTAACAAAGATTAATGAATACTGTAACAAATGTATTGCTCATTGTTGTTTAATGTTCAATAATGCTAATAAATAATAATAAAACTAATGGGCCCCTACTGTAATGTTTGTTTGTTTGTTTGTTTGTTATCAAAAATAACTCATTTTAAAATATGACTGGCATATAATGTTTGAAGGCATTTAAAAAAAGTAATTAATCTCAGTAATTTTTACATATAAAAAATAAGTTATCTAGTCTATTACATTTAACTTTTTTTTTTTACAAACATTCCCACAGTACAGGATGCTAACTGGGGTTATAATTGAAGTAAAAGACAGAAAATGTGAATGTTGTGAAATAGCAAAAATTTTGAAGGTGACTTTAAAAGTTACCATGCATAAAGAACAAAATTAACACATCCATTTTATTTATTTATTTATTGTGCCAAGAAGATTGTACCCTTACACGTTTTCATTCCAGCTGTTTCACTCTTCCTGTTTTTACGACACATCCTCTTAGCCTACCATTATTCTCTCTCACCATCTGTTACAGATCAAACCATTAGTTGGTTTATACTATTTTATTTTGATGCTTTTACACTTTTTATGTCGAAATGTGTGTCCTAAAAGAAAACGATTTAAAAGGAGTGTAATGTCAGCAGTCCCCGATAGCATGCTGGTTCAATAAAACACAAAAATGGTAAATAAAAGACAAAAAACATGATGTTCAAAGTAAGCTGTGTCACACTGGGGAAACCATTCGATCTGTGCTCAAACTGAGATGAGAAATATTTTGCCAGTTGTAACAGCTCACTCCCAGTTTCATCAAAGCAGCGCTTACCACGCTTTGTCACCGTGGGTACCTCAGATATGCGTGTTTGTCTAGCACTACTGACTGTTAAAGGGTCTTGTGCCTGCTGATGACTGCCAAGGTCAATCAACTTGATGCCAATACTGTTTATGACTCCAAAATGTGGTCTATATATTGAAAAAGTGTTCAAACCCTTAAAAGTCTTAAAGGGGTCATATGATGCGATTTCAATTTTTCCTGATTTGGATTACAGCGCACTAATAAAATGGTTTCATTTCGTATTTATGTTGTGTTTTTGGCGTATTTTATAGTTCTATTGTCAGTCACAGCATGTCGGAGAAAACGCCTTTTGTGGGCCATGGCAAACAAAGTAAACATTACATGACAAGTAAAGGTTTAACGTTAAACAATTTAATAATGCAATTGAAAGCAAGGTAATTCATATGACAACTAAACACGAATAAAATTAATGCCGCGATTTCAATATTCATAAGGATTCATTTTTAGGTGTCGTCAATACGTCAGTTTTGTACGTTGCATCATATGACCCCTTTAATGAATGCAAATGAATTATATTTTCTTGTTTTATGGTCAATATAGTATTTTAATTTTAATTGAGGCTTGATGACATAAATAATAAGATCCTCCACATGCCTTCACTATTGTTTCTTAGTTCTGTTTACACTGTGCAAGCAACACCATTTAAAACTGAACTGATCCAATAGGCTACTAGTGCTTTAAAAGATGCAAGAGATTAAAAAAAAAAAAATTTGAAAACTTTTCTCTTGTTAATTTAGTACTTATTCCTGGGATTTTTCTTTCTTTTTTCACTTTATTTCCCTGATGCTACCATTATTGTAACAGTATACTGTGTAAATGCTCTGTATGAATATTTCTGTGTGAGTGTTTTTTTCTGCAATAAAAAGTGCTGGTGTGATAGCAGCCTCAGGTTCTGAAGTCCAATGAGAGAGTATAATTATATATATAACCAGGGTTGGCAATGGCAATAACTAGTTTTTCCAGTAGTGAGACAGTAGCTCAGCTTTTTAGTAGTATGTGTGACAAAATGCTGGTATATAGCTGTATTTTTGTGATTCGGTCTGGTGATGCTAGTGGCACAGAAATTAACTTTTATTATTTTGTATGCCTGAACAACGAAACTGACTCTCAATTTCATTGAACCTTTAAAAATATTGCAATCTGTACACATCCTGCTCACAGACTGGCTGTGATGTTCTAAAAAAAAAAATTCATGTGTTGCCTGCAATGAATTTAAATCACAAAAACACGTTTTATTTGCAAAGAGCCAGGATTCTAGTAAACTCAAACACACACACACGCACACAGACACAGGTACGTGTGTCACAAGAAATAGGGTCTGAAGTGCAGGTCTGACACCTTTCAATACGTCTGAAGCTACACCATCATTATAAGAAAATTTTTTCAATTATTTTCTCTTTCTCTGTGTGTCTCTCTTTCCTTTTTGCCCATCTCTTATTTGAAATATTGCCCATCCCAGGAAAAAGAAAATTCGCACCCCAAACCTGTATTGTGAGAGAATTTACTGCCTTTTTCAGGTATTTTTTCCCCCTCTGTATCTCTTCCATTCTCCTGGACCTATCCTCTCTCTTCTCTGCCTTTCTGAATGAGAACACCTTGCAGGAATGAGGTTCATTATGAAGAGTTCTCTGTCTCTAGAGGATTCCCACCCAGAGCGGGTGGAAAAAAAAATTTCTTATACAGATAAAATTCATATGCCTCGTATGATATGAAATATGCATCTCACATGACCATAATGCTTTGATTTAAGATAAAATTCCATAAGAATATGCAAATATAGCACTAATGAGGCCTCAAGCATGAATTATCACGCTCACAGGAATTTCACGAGCACATATGCATGCTGCGTAGGGTGTGAATCTGAGTGCTTGAGTAAGCTGATATATATTCTCTTCTAAATTAAAATGTACACATGTGTGTTTACGTGAATTTGAATCTCAGGAAATGTTCGGGGCATATTTTAAAACAAAATCAAGAAAATATGTTCTGCATGATATACATCTTATAAGTATATAAAATATTTAATCTCAGGAAATATCCAGGCATATTTCAACACAAAATATGAGAAAGAGAGAAGAAAATATAATTTTTCATAAAAATGAGCATCTTACAAATTATGACAAAATATGACATATGAGACATATATATAGGATTGTGATTTATGAAAAGTGTGTGTGTGTGTGTGTGTGTGTGTAGCATCTTGGAGATGTTGCCACAGTTCTTCTGGATTTATTCTGTCTCAGTTTGTTCTGTTTATTTCTGTATTCCAACAAAATTTCCCCCGACATTACTATAACTTAATTTTTCTTGCATTACAGTATAATGGATATTTGGGGGGAAATGTGCTTATTTATGAGAAATAATGTGACAAAGTGAAAAATCTTAGAGGTCCTAAAAAATAAGCCTCATTTTCTTATGCAAAATATACATTCTTTTTTTCTCTCTCTTTTGATTTTAGGGTGACATTTTGTGTCCGTATGTATGTAGTGAATCTAGCTTCACGGTACATCAATCACGCAAACACATACACAAACTTGCCCGTGTGCACCAGACCTTGTGTTACTGTATCACTCTCTCAAGATGAAACAAAGGATTTTGAGTGTGTCAGTGAGAACCACACAAGAGAAGCAGATGAGAGAAAAGAGGATTAGAGAAACGGCGAGAGGAGTGCGAGATCTCCCATTAAATAAAGGCTTTTGCGCTCTGGTTATCTCCTATGCTTTGATTGTTCTGGTTTAATGGCTAAAAACCACAGGATCAACACTTCATTTCAAACAGAATGAAATGTGCCTTGACATTATCCTAAAAACAACTATTCGAATGGTTCACATTCATCAGATTTATGACCTTTTTATAGCTGTTCATCCATACATGTCCTAAAGCTTCCAGTCGGGCTTGCATTTCAAATGCAAGAGCTGTTAGAGCTCCTATGAGCTTTCACTGGTCATAAGAGAAAAAGAAGAGTATAAACAGAATAAGTGAGTTTGTAAGACAGATAGTGAGACAAAGACATTTTTGCTTTGATCTGTCACATCTTAACTATATATAACGACTTCATAAGACTTTCTCTGCAGACAAATAAAAAAAACATGAAATCACATCAAAATTAAAGATTTTAGTAGTGTATGCATTTTCAATCGATATCAATATGTTCAAATAAAAGTGTCTAAAACGTGTACTTGTAAGTATCATACACCATAATCATGCAAGTGTTTAAAATTAAGGATCGAAACATATTGTATGCAAGTACAAAAACAGAGACACAAATGTTTGGTCAATGCATTGATTTTTTTATTGGATCTCTAACTCTTCCCTACTTTTTGTTGTTTTGAGTTTTAATGTATTTTTTATTTGAAAAGGACCCTCTCCCCATGAAATGAGATCAAAGCAGTTAAGACGCAATTATCTTCCTTAAGAATCAGATTAAGACAGTGAGGGAAAAAAAGTCATGGCCTCAAAGAAAAATCTCCCTTCGTGATCACAAACTTCACTACTTCAAAGAGCTGTGGAGCAAGTGCCACTTACAGAGACTGGAGCCTGTGCATGCGTGTGTGTTAGCTTTATCTAACATTATGCATGGCTGAAAACATTTTCATCCATAAGCATAAAATGCGGCAAAACTAATACTGGCTGAGGGAAAATTTTTTTGTAGAACTATTTCAGGGCTTCAATAGGGAAAATTACTTTAACGAACAATTTGAGCACGAATTCTGATTGTTACAACGTGAGTTCTTTTAATGCAAATGTATATAGGCTACTGTTGATTGAATTCAGTCTGTGCATTAGATATAGTTTTCTATGACTATTTCTGCTGGTTACATCCTTACACCAGTAGGTGGCGGCAAGTGACTGTGTTTATGAATGAGTTGTAATAATTCATTCAGCCGATTCGTTCTATAATGCTAATTCATTCAAGGGAGAAACAAGTGAATGTAAATCATTCATTTAAAGGGGTCCTATTGCTCTTTTATAAAGTCTTGATTTTGTTTTGGGGGTGTACTAGAACAGGCTCTCATACTAGGTAGCTGATTAATTGAGGAGCCAAACTGACTTTATGTATCAGTCATTGAATCATTCACTCAAAATCATTTGTTCAAAACACTGAATCATTAAGAAACGTATAACAGCTGTTTGTTGACGGTTTTGCTCTGGCTTTTGAAACTGTTTTTGTCGGAGGAGCAAACAAACAGTACATAAAATGTAAGTTATTGAACATTAACCTCTTGTTTATTAAACTGTTTTTGTAAAAGTAACAGCCTCACATGCCTCCTTGTCACTCTAAAACATAGTTGTGATGACTGTGATTATGTCTACCTGCGTTTTCAAAAGTGCCACAGAAACAACGTTTACACTGCACTTAGGCCTACTTATAGTTGTCTTTGCATATTTACCATATAAAGGTTGCCCTACTGTATCATATTTGAAACATGAACATTCAAAGCCTCTATTTTATCAACGTGATCAAATTTAACTGAAAAACCTGTTGTACATAAGATGCCCTGTGCCCTCTGGTTTAAAGTTCATACTTTAAGTAAAAGTCCAATTAATGTGATTCAAATTTCCACCTTTTGGGTTGTATGTATGAATGAATGAATGAATGATGCATTTATATGATATATGATATGATATGATATGATGTATTTATATGATATATGATATTTATATGATATGATACAATAGGCTTTTTGAGGAACATTTATCTCTCAAATATCATTGTATTGCATTGCATTATATGTTTTACATTTAATGTAAGTAGTCAGAATGTTATCTTACTGTTTTGGCATAAAAATAACAACAACTGCACTAAATTGTATATTTTTGTCCTGTGAATAAAATGTTTTTTTTTTTTTTCCGCTCCTCAAGTGTGAGCTTCATATTCTCATTATATCATAATATATGAGCCATAAAAGGCTGATGTATCAAATGATACAAAACATAAAGCACGTGCAAACTTTTTTAAAATATTGTCTGAAGGTTCAACAACCTTTCATCTTAAAAACTGATTTTTCTTTACTTATGTCAGGCTGTACAGGGATAAGTTGGGATATAAAAACTATTTTAACATCTAAAAAATTACACATCACCCTTAAGAACGGCAGTGTTCTTGTCTTGTGCAGTGAGCTGAGTGTGTGATGTTTTTTGGCTTCTGTATCTGCTTTTTTGTGGAAAGCTTTAGTAGTTTATTTGTTGAGGAGAGGAATATTCTGCACATAAACAATCAGATGTTTGCTTTACCTGGGAAGGAAGACAAAAAATAGAAGGCAATAAAATGAAATGTTAGAGACACTCGCCAGTTTTTCAGATAATGTGGGTAAAGGAGAGCCGCCCTGACCAAAAGTTCCATGTACAACAGTCTCCACAAGGAACCTTTACTCTTGCATTAAGAAATTATTTTCTATTACAATATTGATGACCTCATAAAAAAAGAAACTGAAATAATGCACTCAAAATAAATCTGTCAAACTGAAGACGTGCATGTGCATGTGTCACCTGCTAAAAAGAATAAAACTATGTTTGGACACACATCCATCCAGTGTCGGGAATAAATGCAAACGCTGACAAAACGTTTTGACAGCCCGGGCCCTCATTAACATTCTCTCCAGTGGAAATATGTAAATCACATTTCATAAGGGGGAGGTATTCATAAAAACGTCCTGCAAGCAAAATATTGATGCACAACAGGATGCACACTCACAAACAAACAAACAAGCACACACATACCTTTCACTCTTCTTTCTGTGCTTAACACTTGTGCTTACAGGTATATGAAATCATTGAACATTTTTGAATTCGCCTAATTCTTCAGTGCAAAAAAAAAAACCATGATGGTTCTAAGTGTTTTAAAGGAATAGTTCAGCTAAAACTGAATTTTTGCTGAACATTTACTCCCCAGGCCACTTGCTCACCAGTGGATCCTCTGCAGTTGAATGGGTGCCATCAGAATGAGAGTCCAAACAACTGATAAAAACATCACAATAATCCACAAGCTGCAAATGTCGCGGTTGTGATGTACAGAAGGCACACGAAGAAGAAGAAGAATGTAAATAGTCTTTAATTATCCACACAGAGGGTATCCACAAAAGGCAGGCAGGAATCACACGCACATACATAACGTTAACTTTAACAATGGACGAGGGAACACAGGAACAGACTAGAACTAAATACATTGGCAAATGAGGATAATTAACGAGACACACCTGAACCAAATGATACAATCAGACGGAGACAGAAACTAGGTCAAACAGAGCACATGGGGGAAGAAAACACAACAAACAGTCCTTGGGTCTGACAGTTCGCCTCCCTCCCGGAAGGTGCGGCCTTGCGCCACAGGAACAACAAAGGGAGGGACGGAGGGGGACTTAGGAGGAGGACACAAGGAGTGGAGAAGGGATGGTGACAGGGCACGGCAAAGGGCTGGCAGGAAGGCAGGCAGACAAGACCAGTGGAGGATCGGGCAGAGGACGGACACCCGGGAGGAGGACGACAACCAAAATCCAGGGTGGATCCGACGGAAGGAGGAGCCAGGGAGAAGCCTGGAGGGAGTAGGAGGAGCCAGGCGGGACCCAGGCAACAGCCATGATGGCGGCCCACGGAGGAGCCGACGGAGGGAGAAGCCATGGTGGAGGAAGGGCCGATGACTCCAGGGGGGGTGACCGATGGCAGCGGAGCAGGTGGAGGTGGAGGTGGAGTCCGAGGCGGAGACGGAGAGCCGATGAGCCAGGGCGACGGGAAGGATCCAGAGGGCCAAGGTGGAGTAGATGGCTCCGGTGACCGAGGCGGAGGCGGGGATCCGGAAGGCCGCGGTGGAGCCGGAGCAACAGAGGACCAAGGTGGAGCCGGCGGGAGGGAGGAGCCTGACAGAGCCGGAGGGACGAGGTGTAGCCGGAGGAGTGGAGTCCCGAGGCGGCACATGGTCGATGACAGACCAAGGCGGAGCCGGAGGGACAAGAGGAGGGAGCTAGGAGGAGCCATGGTGGAGCCGCTGGGTCGAAGGGCCGAGGGCGTTTACACTGGAGGAAACGTTATTATAGATTATGGACAGGTATTTTAGCCAGACATGACAGTTTAAATCTAAAACATTTTGATGGATTTTTTTTAATTACAAACATTGTGGATTACTTATATGACTTATGGATTATTGTGATACTTTTATCAGCTGTTTGGACTCTCATTCTGACGCCACCCATTCACTGCAGAGGATCCATTAGTGAATCAGTGATGTAATGCTACATTTCTCCAAATCTGTTCCAGTGAATTAACAAACTTATCTACATCTTGGATAGCCTGAGGGTGAGTACATTTTCAGCAAATAACTAACTATTCTTTTAATGCATTGCTGTGTTGTTGCAGGTATTTGCCAGTGTGTTCTGGTTGGTTGCTTACTGGTTCAAGCCCAAGTCTCTATGAATCCTGGCTCGAGTACCTCCTTCAATCTAAATTAATGTGATTTTTTTTTTTTTGTTCTTGTACCATCCACAAAATGAAAATCATAATTCTGATTGCTTAGCATGGTATAACGGCACACCGCTCCTCAACATGCAGAACAAAAGGTTAGGGGTTTGTTCAAATTGCTAATAGTAGTATGAGCAACAGTAATGTTCCAAGCACCCCATAATGTCTGTTCATTGCACGCCTGCACTGCAGCACTCATTCCCATTCTGAGCACATTAGGGCTACTGAACGCCAGTATTCAGTACCTATAGACAAAACTAGATGACAGAGTGCAAATATAACCAACCATGCCATTAAAAATTTAAAAAGTTTGGGCTTGCACTGAGATTGCACTGTCTCTCCTCGATGCAATGACGTTGAGGTTGTACAGTAAGACATCATTAGTATTGCACACATCCGTGCATGTCTGTAATGGCCTGATGCTGCTGACACTATCTGCTTCGAACACACAATCTGATTGGAGAATACCACCCACAATCTATACAGCACTCCACACCTATTGGCTGGTGGGGAATGTCAATTAAATCTAGCGGACGGCTGTGCAATAAAAGTGTCTGAGTGAGTCATGCAATGTCAGATGATGGACTTTCGTCATTTGAAACATTTTCTTACTCTATAAATGGAATTAAGTCTTAAAGCAAGAGAGCTGAGCAGCAACAGCTTGAAAATTGATGCAGCTACTCTGTTCCAGACAGTAAAGTTGCAGAGATTTAGTCGTAACTTTTCTCTGTGACAATGCACTTTAAAGTTTAAGTGCTAACTTATATCAGTTCCTCTTCACAGCTTTACATCTCATTTGGAGATAAATGCTTTAGTTGTAGAAGTAAATGGCTGGGTTAGGATAGTGTTGTTATTGTTCAAGTTGGTTTCTTCCCTATTGTGATGTACACCCAAGTGAAATGGCTTCCTGAATGAGGAAAAAATGGGGGACTTGAATTTGTCCATCAGGAATTGAGTGAATTGTTTGATCGTTGTCGTTTGCTATTTCTGTGATCTCATACTAGAGACAGGTTGTCCCACTCTCACATCAAGACATATGTCATCAGAGAAGAGAAGAGATGTCATTGCAAGGGAAAGAGGAAATTATTTGATTAAAGATTACTAGGGCACATGAATTATAAAACAAACAAACAAAAAACAATCAGGCGCACGGATAAATCACTTAAAAAACACCTAAAGTACTAAAATTACTAAAACAGCTAAATAGAAATATGAAAAATTAAAACTAATAAAAATGACAAAATCTCATAAAACACTTAAACTGAAAAAAATCTCTGTACAAATGAAAAGAGACAACAAGTCATTTTGATGTTCATCCAAACACCATCACCAGCTTGTCCAGTGATTTTTAATGAGTTTTGTTTGAACATTTTAGAACCTGGCATACTGGCATTCTAAAAATGCAGTGTTAAGAGAAGAAAAACGTGTTTCTCCATTCTGCTGCCCGCGTTTCATGTTTTTTAAAAGCAAAAGCATATTCTGTGTGAATGACTCTTGGTGAGTAGTGAGTAAAGGATCTTTATGTATGTTCAGTATACTAGTCCTTCGTCTGTTAAACTTATAAAAAGCAGAATTTTTGCAAAAGTACCATAAAAGTGTTCCTAAAGGCAAGACCTTCAACCAAAGTTCACAGAACTTAAAAAACGGTGTCACTTCTGCTCACACATGCTTAAGGAAAACTTAATCAGCACTCTCTCCCAGGGGTTTATCTCTCTCTCTCTCCTTTTCTTGCCCTATCTTTTCTTTCTCACCATCACAGACACACACACACACTCACCCAAACGCTAGCCCGCCCTCTGAAGTTTTCCGATGCAGTTTGTTTCTATGGCAACAGGAGGCCTTGTTTCCCTGCGGTTGACTACTTTAAGTTTTTTATGCCTTTAATTATGAATGGAGAGGTTTGATAATCAGAGACAGATACAGACAGATGCAGAATGAATGATTTAAATCTTGTATTCTTGGCTCTTTTACTCCTATTTAGGAAAAAACAGGAAGGGACAGCAATGGAAAGGCCTGACAAAAAACTAAATTATGTTTTTGTGTGAATTATGTTCACAAAACATTACATAACTCACTAACAAAAAAGCTAAATTTTCTGCACCAGCTTGCCCAATTTGCCCAAAAAAAAACTATTTGGATTATGTACTGTACCAAGGCAGGCTTTTCATATGCATCTAAATATATATATGCTGAACTTTAAAGGGGTCATATGATGCTGCTAAAAAGAACATTATTTTGTGTATTTGGTGTAATGAAATGTGTTTATGCAGTTTGAAAAATTGAAATCGCATCATATGACCCCTTTAATTGTAATTGTGTTCTAAAGTGTAGATTTGTGCCAAGTGGACTTTAAAATTAAGTGTTCTGTGCTGCATTTGCTTGAATGTAACATTTCTTGGCTTAGCTCAGCATTCCTTTTATGAACTTTGAAAGAGAAATTATCACTTTGAAGACATTAATATTCTTTTACATGTTTTATTTAAATCCACTGAGTGTTTATGAATTTACGTACACTCAGTATCTCTTTTGCAGCAGCAAAATTAGCTTTTATTTAGCTCTAAATTAAATATTTTCCATTTAGACCTATAAGCAGCATTTGCACAATAATCTCACTAATATATATTATTGTTCAGAAGGTTAGTCAGATTTTTTTTTTTTTAAGAAATAAATACTTTTATTCAGCCAGGATGCATTTAAATGATCAAAAGTGACAGTAAAAGTTTAGCAAAATATTTCTATTAAAAAAAATGCTGTTATTTTGAACTTGCTATTCATCAAAGAATACTGAAAACAGATTAATCACAGTTTCCACATAAATATTAAGCAGCACAACTGTTAGCACACAATAATGATAATGATTGAGCACAAAATTAGCATATTAGATTGATTTCTGAAGGATCAGGTGACACTGAAATGCTGCTAAAAAGTCAGCCTTGCCATCAGTTGCCAATAGTTCTTTTCAATTTTAATAATATTTCACAATACTACTATTTTTAATTCATTTTTTAACAAATAAATTCAGGGCTTTCAAAACTTTTCAGAAACAAAAGATAGAGAACCCAAACCTCTGAGCGTTAGTGTACATATTTCATACGTCTACTGTTCCTGGAGTGACAGTTCAAGAACAAGAGCTGTGGAGCATGAGAGAAATATTATATTCACAGTAATTATATTTGTTGAAATGCAGACAGGCGCACACAGATTCACACACACTCAAACACCTACTTAATACAGTCTGAAACAGCAAACTGTGGCTATTGAAAGCAAATACTATCAGTTACAGTAATGACCAGTTATACAGCTGTCAGAAAACATTAAAGCAAAGTCGATACAAAGTGCTAATGGTGTCTCCGTTGTTATATGTAACTGAACCCTTCAGTAATGGTTTCATTATTGGTTTATGAGTTTCACTGTGCAAACACGTATACAGTAATGCATCAAAACTTTGTGTCCTTGCCAATCCTTTTCTGGGTTTTCCCAGATGCGTCTTTGAAAAGCAAACTCTCTCTCAGTCACGAACTCGCTCCCTTTCTCCGTGGCCACATGGGAAATATCTGCCACTACACAAAGTCGCATTTATCTTAATTACATTTACCTGCTCTAACAGTCTAAGAGACGCTCGTGTTCACTCCGTCTGATGTTCTATATTTATCCTTAATCTGACTAACTTGCTATGAATGGTTTTTAAAAGTAATTGATTTTTTTTTCTATGCTCAGATGTGGTCTAGTGACGGCTCCACATCCTTTAGAAAGTGAGAGTGTTCACGAAGAAGCACTTACTTTCTACTAGTGCTGTCAAACGATTAATCGCGATTAATCACATCCAAAATAAAAGTTTTTGTTTACGTAATATGTTTGTGTATTGTGTATATTTATTATGTATATATAAATACACACATATACAGTATATATTTTGAAAATATTTACATGTATTTACATGTATATATTCATATTCATGTAATTAATATTATATATAAATATATTTAATATATAAACATAACATATTTCTCTTAAATATGTACGTGCATGTGTGTGTGTGTATTTATATATACATAATAAATATACACAATACACAAACATATTACGTAAACAAAAACTTTTATTTTGGATGTGATTAATCGCGATTAATCGTTTGACAGCACTACTTTCTACTCAAATGTCTTACGTAAGTGGAGAGAATAATGCAATAAATATCATCAGAATAGGCAATGACATCATAACACTGCATACGGGGGAATAATTTTGTTTCTTGACATTGAAAAGTTGGAGATGTTGTGAAGTTTTAAAGAAATAAAAAAGGTAATTGTGACTTTTTACCTCAGAATTGTACGAAAAAATTCTGAATTGTGAACTTTATAAACAATTATGAGAAGAAAAGTCCAAACTGTAAGACATAAACTCGCAAGTTATAGTTACAGTTATAGTTTATATAGTATAAACTCGCAACAGGGATTTTTGTCTTGCAATTCTTAGTTTATATCTTGCAATTTAGATTTTTTTCTCAGAATTGCTAGAAAGATGAAAAGTCAGATTATATATAAGTATACTTATATATATGTACTTGTAAAGCTAAAACTGAATATTGATTATTTTATACGATATAGATATATGTAAGACAACAGTGCTCCCAAAAAGTGTTTGAACTCAACACTCAAGTGTTTGAAAAGTCAGTTCTGAAGCTCACACAGGTGTTCATGCTGATGTTCTGCTAACATCTGACAAGCAGAAAGTCGTAGTGTTGTATAGTATGTATTTGTTTTTTTTTGCATGGCATTTTTTGCATGAAAAGTTTGCTCATACTATTCTTATGCTGTATTAATATATTGTGGTCTTCTAGGGCAGGTACCAGCTTCACATGCTTGTGCAGTGCAGTTTTCAAATAGTGCCACAGATTGTCAGCTGGACTGAGATCACAGCTTCGAGTAAACCATTGTAACACATTCATTCATTTAAACTTTTTGTTCTCGAGCCACTCTGATGTTAATTTGGCCTTGTGTTTGTGATGATTATCATGATAGAAGAACTTTCACATGGACCTTCTGTTTATAGCAGACTGAAACAGGTCCTTTTGCAGAAGTTATTTGTATTTTGCACCATTCATTCTTCTTTCTGTTGTAACAGGATGTCCAGATGAAAAACATGATGCAACCACAGCCAAACAAAGGCTTTGTGCACTTGTACAATGGCACAAGTATAGCTCCTATGTACTTGAAATCTTCAAAACATTTTGTCTCAATAACATAAGACAAAATTGGCAAAATGTTTCAACATTAGATCAAATCATGCTGAAACAAAACAGTATTATTTGCTTATTTTTGTATGAAGCAATATCATTCTTAAGTTGATTGGTTCTTGCGCACAGTCTTCTTGTTGCAATTTCTCCCTTTCATTTTCCTCTTTACTGTCTATGGAATAATGGCATATTTGCGTAATTCTTGCATAAAGCTCTTGATAATGGTTAACAGTTTGATTTAACTTTGTTGTAAAGTTACTGAGCTTTGTAGCTCTTTTAAAGTGACCGTTGCACTGTCTTTGGGGTTTAGTGTAAGTGAAACTTTAAACACTTTACTTGCATTTCATATGCTTTCTATGTATATAAAATCTCTTTTGTAAATTTTATTTGATGTGGACACCAAAGTGGGACATCTCGTCTTTGACCCTATTGCTTATTTAAAAAGCAGACTTCATTTGCACAACTGTTCTTTAGATCCAAACAGATAAACAATACATTGACATTTCTGCTTTTATCATACAGGTCAGTGGAGAACTGACAGGAAGATGGAGGGAGGGAGGGGAGTGAGCGAGAGAATGGGATCAGGACATCATGACCCAGGTTAGATTCAAACCCAGGTCTTATTGAGCTGCTCTTTATATCCTATGTATATCGCGAACATTGCATCCTGTGTCACAGCTCCAACCAAAAGCAGTTTTAATGTTTATTTAACAAAGTTGCCAGTCGGTCAGCAAGATTTGACTTTGTGACTAAATCTTTTCTTACTAATGTAAGAAATATTCCTCTGAGCCACATCAGCTAAAATCTGACAACTGCCACAGATTTTGGGGAGTTGTTTTCGAAAAATGATGTAGTTATTTGAATTAACTACAGTTGCCAATTGTAAGGCAATTTTTCATTTTAGGTTCTGCTATGGGAAATTTAGCGTATTTTTAGCATTCAACAAAGTAATTGAATTTATAAAAGTGTTTGAAGCTATTTTAATTTAAGTTTCAGAAATGTTCATTCAGTAAAATTATACTTTTTTCTCTGAAGGGTCTGAATAGAGTCTAGTAATTTATATGAGAGTTTAAGTGCTATATTTAATGAAGAGGCTTAATTACAGTATATTGAGAAAGTTTTCTAGTTTTACTTTACAGGTTCTAATAAGTTTCTTAGAAGATTGCCCAATCCAAACAGGTTCCACTTAAAGCATTACATCACTTATTTTCCTATTGGTTATTAATATTCAGAATGAGTCCTGCTGTCATTGCCCTGAATAAGCCATCGGAGAGAAATGAGACTCAGGAGACTACGCTCTCTGAGCATGATGAGTCATTACCACACGTATTTTTTAATTAGCCAGCACCGGAGGCTAAGGCACACCTCTCCGACCTCATGCTGTGAAACACAAAAAAAAGGAAAGAAACAAGTAAATGAACGAGGTCACTGAAGGTTCATTTTCATGAGGTAAATGAAATCATAAAAGTTATGCAGATTTTCATTACTGGAGGCTACAAATTACTGGAAGTCTTTGGTAAAGCTTTTGGTATAAGGCTTTTTACAAGGTCAACAAAGACTAATACAAATCAGACGACATGACTGTACTATTGACAAATAAGAAAAAAAAAAGTTAGTGCATCTAGTTGATTTTGAGTACTTAAAGGCGTCATATGATGTTGCTAAAAAGAACATTATTTTGTGTATTTGGTGTAATGAAATGTGTTTATGCGGTTTAAGGTTAAAAAAAACACATATATATATATATAAAAGAAAATGCAAGTATTAGAGGGTAATTATTTTTATAATAAATAAAATTTTCTAAGATGAATATGTTTCCAATTTCTTAATTACAAATGATTTTGATAATTTTTGTGAGGATTAGAGTAAAAACTGTCTGTAAATTGTAAAAATGTATACAATTTTATTCAAAAGGCTTAAAATCTGGGACAATATATTTTAAGTTTCATAATAATTATTATTATTCCTTAAACAAACGATTTCTCTAAAAATGTTTTATCAGTTATAGGTTTGGGATAGATCAGGTGCATTCTCATGTAAGGAACTTATATACACAC
>NW_015542382.1:2788512-2796495 GCF_001515605.1 Sinocyclocheilus anshuiensis
AATCGCGATTAATCGTTTGACAACACACACATTTATATATATATATATATATATATATATATATATATAATTTAGATTATTTTATTTATATATTTTTCAGAATGTATCAAACATGAATACAAAACATGTTTTAAAGTAGACATTTTTTATGATTTCTCCTTTTCATCATGCTAGACATCACAAACAGCGCTCGTGAAAACAGCCTTGAAAAGAGCCTCCAGGCTCACAGATCTCTGCCATGAGAATGAGAAAATGCTTCCCGAAAAGGTTCGGCGGCAGTAAACTTTTATCCAATTAGAATACAGCGTTGATGCTGGTCTCCCATACATGCCATTGTGAAAATTGCTATTAGTCACAGTCTTAGTTTGTGTGCTTTCCGTGTGATATAATCTCAGCACTCACAGCCCCATCTTTACTCTATTAAATTGAAGTGTTCAAGGGAAACAAAACACTGATGGCGGAGCGCTACTGGAGGAAGTTTGCTGAGTGCTTCTGTCTTATCTGTGCTTAACAGGCCATGGTGTTAATGTGCGGGTCGTGGCAGATATTGCAACTTCCTGCTGATCTGTCTCCAGGTTTCATAATTTTCTTTTATAATGACTTCAGCTAGATTGGTGGCAGGGACAGCTGGTCTGAGAACATCCCAGCTTGTGCCAAGAGCAACGCTCAATGCAAAATTTCCTGTTTACCTCAGCAAACTTTCAATATGCAACCTGCTAATCTTTGGCCATAACCTAAACCCTCATAAAAGACCTTTATTAAAACCCCTGTGCTTAATACTTTGTTAAACTTGCAATACTACACAAGCATATAAGCTAATGAGCTATTTGAAGTTAAAAACTGCTGCTTTTCTTTCTTGAGTTAGAGGAGCTGTACAAAGTCTGAGAAGTCAAGGAAGATGGGCAGACTTGACTTCTCTTGAGACGTAAAGCATTCAGGTGTATCCAATTTTCCAAGCTGGTCCACACAGCTGGGTTGAAGGAACGTTTTCCCCCCTCTTTTAATCTCTTTAATGTTGCAGTAAGCTGTAACTTTACAACTTTGTGTACAACTTTTTATAAAAAAAATGTATTCTATTCATTTTTTTCTATTTATTCAGATGCTGTTATTCAGTTTGGTCCAATTACATTTACATTTGCATTTACAACTAGGTCTTTTATTTTCTGGTCTTTGCCAGGGTGTTGCTATGCAGTTACCAAATGATTCTGAATGGTTGCTAGGTGATTTTCTACTTTCTCAAGTTGAGCCCATCCCAACTCTATATTATCTACGATATTCTGGTTATGTAAGTAAATTTTCTGACTGATTTTTACCACACACCTTTTTACTACCACACAATTTGAAATACTATTAATGTCTGTAGCATAACTGGTAGATGAGTTCTGCAAAGAAATGTAAGCAATAGTATGTTTGAGCAATAGTAATAGCAAGAACCACTAATTACATTTAGCATGCACTTTGCCAAGCGACTTACTATGAAGGTAAAAAAAAAACGTTAAAGGAATAATTCACAAAAAAGTCAATAACGATAATAAGATGATGATAATAAACATTATCATCATTTTAGAACAAATTTTTTCTAGCTGATGAATGATAGAAACACTGACATTTAATCAGACTTCATTCGACTTTAAAGAACTTGATCATTTAAACCAATTTAGTTAGGTTTTAGCTACACAAAGTATTTGAGTGGATTTATAGTTTATATAATATTATGAAATAATTTTTTCTTTTTTTCTTCAATTGCCAGGACAAGTAGCTAAAATAAACAAGCCATTCTATTCTAGGCCTCAAACCCTGAGAAGCACAGCAATTGCAAGTTCTAATCATGCAAGACTGAAAGACTAAAGTGGGCAGGCCATTGGCAACACTTTAAGTCTATAACAGTTTCTTTAATTAAATTCATGACAGAATTTCCGGAGGTTAAAAACAAGTGGAGCGGCAGCATTGTGGATGCGCTGGAGGGGATGTGTGGTAGATGCTGGTAGGCCCTAGGTTATTAAAAACCCAAAGGCGAAGAATAGATCTCCACTAATGACAGGATTAAGAATAAGAGCCATTCATCTTACGCAGATTTGCCCCACTGCATTTCTGCACTCTGTGCTAACTGCACTAGCTTTAATTGGCCAAGACTGGAGCCGAAAGATCCTCAATTAGACACTCAGTGGCGGATCTCCTGGGTTAAAGAACTGGTGCGGAACAAAAAAACAGGCTTTAGACGTGCGGAAGTAAGAACAAAGAGAGGAAACAGGCAAAGGAACCTGAAAGCCCCGGCCTTGACACGTACACACACTTTCATCATTAAAGGAGAACTCAGAAAAAAGGGTCTTCTTGACATCGGAGCTGAGCGCATGTGGATTCCCACCAGCTTCTGCGAAACCTTGGGGATCCGACTGACAGGTTCTCTGTATGTTATCCGTTATGACTTTGAAAAGACCCTCACGGAAAGAGGTAGAGACACATAATTGTTAGCGTGTGGATTAGGACCTCAAGGTGAAGGAAGGGAATGGACTGCGTCCAATAGCGTGACAACCTTAATGAGATCATACTTCATCATTGACTTCAAAGCTGACATGAACCACATGGTCCTGGTAGCACACATCAATGGCTCATAGTCCTGCAGATTGCTCTTTATCCAACATTATAAGCAGTCAAAAGACCATGGAGAGAATGGAGTGGGATAAGATGACTCAGAATGTATGCTGTGACATTTCAAAACTACACCGTTTGACACAGGAGATCAAGGTTTGTCTGATGAGCTTAGGCAGGTAGCCCCTGCTGGTGGATACTGTTACTACATCATTCGGGCAAAAAGCATGCTTGCATTCAACAGTACCCTGGACCCAACTAAATACTGGTTTTGCAAAGCACACACAATATTCATTTATTTATTTAGAGAACTCTTGACAAAATAAAATGTATGTTTTCCATGTCTGTCTTGAGATTTAATAGAAATTTTTACTGTTTTCTTTGCTACTGGGGGATATTTTTGGATTATTGGCAAAACATCCAATGCTTTTTCTTCAGAAATACACAATTGTTAAACATTGATATGATTTTAATGTACTTTTATTATCCCCTTTCCTAAATATTTAGATTTTCTGAAAAATAGTCAACATTTACTCACTCTAATGTTGTGTTGACCTCTGTCTTCTGTGAAACAGAAAAGGAGATATTTTGAGAACATTTTTTTTTCCCCATACATACAGTCTAAGTTAAAATTAACTAAAACTGTTTCAAACTATATTTTTATGTTCCACAGAAGAAAATCATACATGTTTCGAACATTGGAAAAACATGAGGGTAAGTAAATAAAAAAAGCTGAAAAGAACACTATGGGCAGGAAAACACCAAATTTTATTCCTGTTATTATTGAATTCTAATTGCAGGCTGAATGTGCTTACTTTTTGCACACAGAAAGTGTCGCAAAACGTGCAAGAATCAACGTAATGTCATTTTGCAGGGAAGTCTCTACAGGCATGTTTTTTCAACGAGCCTAGATCGACTTTTTTTTGTGTTGTGGCTTTTACATGAAACATTTTGAACCTACTATGCAACAGTGGTTGTTTGGTTAAAATTATTCCTCAAATCCTAAACTTCTTGAGATTTTTAGCTCTAGTTTTTGAATGATTGTAGGTATTCAATCATCTGATGTTGGCATTTTGAGTAGACTGCGTTGCTCTCCTTTATTTCTTATTATGTACCCTTTTCATGCTCCTGTATGACCAAGATCTTAACAAAGCTGTTATATTTTAAAAATCTGATCTTTTTTTTTTGAAAGCCACATAATTTGTCTTTGACAAGCAAAGTGTGCTTCACAAGTAATGTCTCTGTTAAATTATAACACAGATTATTGCATGCATAAAAATGTCTAAAATAGTCATAACTATGTAAGTAGGTCAAAAGGTGGACACAGTATTAATCGCCTTCCCCAAGCTTGCGTCCTCGGCTTGTGCATGTGAGCGTGAGTGTGGTAGCCCTGTGTTCTGTGTTGATTTGTTGCGCATTAATTCAAGGAAATGTCAGGAGATATTGACCCAATACGTAGTGAGACATAAGAGGTCATAATGACTCGGCTGTACAATGAATACACAGCTGCTGGTATCTTTGCAGTGTAATTGGCGAGGTCAATACCCAGTTGCCTGGGGATTGACGAGAGGGGTTTGATTTCTGTTATCAGTATGTATGATAAGTGAGGGCCACGCTGATGCTGAGCAATAACTCCTTGATTACATAGCGCGTCTGTCATTACAATTTGAAAGTGACTCTAACAAGCTCAGCAGCGAGCTGGGGAATACACTCTCTTATGAGCTCGGAGCCTAGGGAGATGCAAGGTAATGAGCACGCGTCCAGTGTCACACACCACGACGTCGATCAAAGTCAAGGCAACCATGGCAACGCTACATCTCCAATAGCATGCCGCCTTGCCTTTTCAAATGCTCTAATCACATTTAGAGAGGATAGGAGTTTAATCATGCTGCAGGTGGCACTGTTGAGAATGAATATTTCTAATGGCAGATGATATGATATTTCACGGCATCCCACCTGACATGTCTTAACTAGGTGTGATGCGACAAGTTTCCAATGACAGGCAATTTTTCTGTCCACGCTGAATGCAAAAATGCTGTGTGATGTGAGACAGTCTCGGATAATCAAAATATATTTGAAGGTGAGTAAATGATGACCAAATTGTCATTTTTCAGCGAACTATTGCTTTAAGACAAATTGTGTTATTTTCACACAGCCGAAACAGAAATAGTCTGCTTTGGACTACAGTTGCCAAGTTGCATACAAACACACCTAGTCATCATTATGCTGCAAGTTCAAACTGTCTGGGAGCTAAACTGACTAAGCCTTCCATTTTGCTGTTCTTCTGACCATCAAAGAAAATTAGTATTGTCAGACACTCAGGCTATTAGTTTAAGCCCTTCTCCCAAAAATCATCTCTCATGAATGCAAGTAGGGCAGCCTTCTGAATCTGATGAGAATGGGCAAGAAAAGTGCTATAAAGTGCATGAGGGAGAGAGAGTCTTTGCTTAGAGACAGAAACTTTGATCTCTCTGAGGTTCCCACATTTATGCATTACATCTGTGCATTCCATTCCATCCCATCCATTATATTGATTTATTAAAATTCATTGGATTGAATGAATATTTGGAACATGCTGGATACTAAATAAAGCTGTCTGCTTCTGGACAAATCATAAACAAAACAAATTACCAAAATGAGTAAAGGTGCTTTCCTAGCAACCATGATATATCTACATTGGTTTGTACAGTAGCTCATATATCTGTCACAAAATTCTAGACTTTTCTGCACAGACAAAAATGGCCAGCATGACTTCATGAAATGAACAACCAGACATCTGAGGAAGCTGTGATCTGGATGTAAGTATTTATATGTAACGGAGGCCAGCGAGTAAGTTCTGTGCAGGTAAACCTCACTCCCCTGATCTCAAGAGACGCACTAGCGACTGACGCTAGGGGCTGCAGTCTTTAGCCTCCTTGTTAGTGTGTCCGCCTCCCATGCCGGAGACCCGGATTCGAGACCCACTCGGAACAAGAACGAGGTGTGGCGGTGAGGACCCGGGAGAGAGGGGTTACATATACATTAAATTAGTTAATTCATTTATGCCTAACAAACCCGTATATCTAATTAAAACAAATAGCTGTTGCTTACAATTAGACTGAATAGGATTCAGTTGGCCTCTAATGACTCCATTGGAAAATTCATCACAAAACAGAGTGCCTTTGCAAGGTCTCGATTCAATTTTTTACATACACACCCAAACGAGTAAGATTCCATGGCAGTGGCAGTTTTCAGATTGTGATCACTTACCTTCATTTAAAAACTCTCCAGGTCAGCTAAAATAATATTTTTTATCATGTAATGCTTTTACAAACCGTGATACCATTGCAAGTTTTGAGCCAGTCGCATTCAGTAAATCATGAAGCAGACTTGATACACCAAGCACCACTGAGCTCTGTCCAGCGTTCTGAAAAGCTTTGCTGTATATTGATTTCAACCCCTGGAATGGCTTCTGTCATTACCGTTCATATGAGTTCAGTCTGCGCTATTTTAATTGTTGATTTATGCAGTGTGCTCGTTTATACAATGTGCGAATTAATGCAGTTTTGGGGGCTACAAATGAACTATTTTCATAGAAATCTTAATTCATGGGCTTGACGTAGCCTCCAAAACTATTTTTCACGTTTTAACGGTTTTTTATATATAGTGTACGTGATATGTTAATCTTTAGGTGAAGTGATAATTATAGTTCCTATTATATTTCGCCAATGTAAACGGTAAGCTCTAGCGGCGTGTTGTTGCTATGGTTATTGCCTCAGGCGAACGCAATTCGCAAATGTCTATTTTTTTGAGCAGGTGAAACTGCGACAATTTTGGTGTCTGAAAAGTTTGAGAACGTTAATAAAATCCCTAATGTAATACATTCAATTAAACCAGTTGAATCTGTAAAACCCCTCAACTGTTTGATTTGATTGACAGCCATGGGGAGGAGAGTTAACGCCTCGATTAGAACCCCCAACCCATAATTCGCAACCTGGCTTGGACACGTAAATCAGACGAGCATTTTTGGCCGTTACGTCGCGTCTCATTGCCTTGCGACATAAGCGTTGCGTCTTAATACGTTGTTGTTGTCAAGTTAAACAAAAAAAGCAGTTCAATTTCAAAACACCTGCGATCCGTTCCATTGCGTTGCACTCCGTCTTGGCGTTTTTTTACGTAGGAACGCGTCCATTCTGAACGGCCCCTTTACAGAACAACAGCTTTTACTTTTTTCATTCCACTCGTTTCCGTCTGTGTCCTACATTTGTCGCTTGCTTAAAATCTCATTCGCATCGCATGAGACAGCGCTGTACCGATAGGCTCGGTGGTCTGGTGGTCTCACTTGGATCGGAAGCAGTCGCAAAGGAGTAGCCCAACTCTGAATACTAATTTCCTCGTGCTCTTTGGTATAAGACGGCCTTGGTACAGGTAGAGAGCCAAAATGTTTCCCACAGAACAGGGAAACAGACCCTCACGAGCTACCTATGACCGGTGCGCCGAATCCAATGAAGCAGATGTGTAATCGATGAGTGGATATCGATACGAAAGACCATTGCGCTATTGACACATAAGAGTTGACTACAGACTAGAGAGAATGTTCGTCGCCTCTTATTTAATGCAACTTGAAGCCTTACCTTTTAAGATGACAATTAAGCCTCCTGTCAAGGTGTTGTGATGAGAGAGTGTTGGTCTGTAGATCTCATTTACTTCAGAACTGCAAAATCCAGCACTGCGGACGCATCAAGCAGCAAATGCCCGCTGCTGGAACAAGCCACTGCGGCAGCTACAAATCTCCTGGTTCGAAGGAGCACGCGGTGATTAATTCGAGTCTAAAGCGTGATGGAGAGTTCGTATTTTTTCCACCTTCCGTCCCGTGTTTATCCCTCTCTGAGCCAGAGTGTCTATACTTCTCACCACCAAGCGGTGGACTGAGCAGCAACCAGTCAGATGCTGTCAGACACACACACATTCATACAGCGAGATGCGTGTGTGGGGAGGTGGGGGTGATTGACAGGTTGTTATTATTTCCCACTGTGGGGGAATTAGATTATTGTGGCATTATTTGGGGGTTTTCAGATTAGAAATCGTTAACCCAAATCATTTTTCAAATTGTTCAGTGATTACACTGTTCATACTTTATCCAGGGTGCGAAATAAGATGGGGTTTCTGGAGGATCGAGGCTCCGACAAATTGTTGGGGCGTCTTACAACGTAGGCTACATTAGTTCAATTCTACACATATTGTTATATTATATTATATTATATTATATAGCCTAATATGTGTGTGTACAGTGTATATTTATTAAGTAGCCTATATAGACAAACACATATAGTATATATTTTGAAAATATTTATATATATTTACATTCATATAATTTATATTATTTATAATATATTTAATATATAAATATGACAT
>NW_015542382.1:2796821-2804834 GCF_001515605.1 Sinocyclocheilus anshuiensis
GTTATGTTTATATATATATATATATATATATATATATATATATATATATCAAATGATTAATCGCCATTAATCGCATCCAAAATAAGTTTTGTTTACATAATATGTGTGTGTACTATGTATATTTTAATATATAAACATTTAATATATATAAACATGACATATTTTTC
The DNA here is from genome assembly GCF_001515605.1 of Sinocyclocheilus anshuiensis. Taxonomy (NCBI): domain Eukaryota; kingdom Metazoa; phylum Chordata; class Actinopteri; order Cypriniformes; family Cyprinidae; genus Sinocyclocheilus; species Sinocyclocheilus anshuiensis. The sequence continues at coordinate 2,796,989 of NW_015542382.1, forward strand.
TTAAATATATACATGCATGTGTGTGTATTTATATATACAAAATAAATACACAGTACACACATATATTATGTACACAAAGACGTTTATTTTGAATGCGATTAATCGTTGCTCAATATATTATATTATATTATATTATATTATATTATATTATATTATATTATATTATATTATATTATGTAGGCCTACGTTTCAAATTAACTTTTAAACAGGTTTTCTACCAAAAAAAAAAAATCTAACTTTCCTGCAGTTCGCGTGTTCTGCACTCGTAGCTATGGCAAAAGTATGTTGCTCGAACAAGTTCATTTAGGATCAGTATCGAGTGTTACGTTGACAAAACATATAGGCTATTGCCATTATGTATCACTTTATTAGAGATTCAGATATGAGAACAAACTTAATTAAGTAAGGATAGTGGTGTCGCTTTGCGCGGGAAAAACTTAAACTCCAAGAAATACCATTAGAAATTCCCCCCAAAGTCATTGTATAACTTGCAGGCTGTTAGCAATTAATCCAGTCTTTGAGGTATTGATATTTTTCTTGTTATTTTGGTTTAACATATTTGCACGTTTAAAGATAATCTGCATTGCACGAGTAGTGATTGGAGGAATGTGGAAATAATTGTAGTGTGTGTGTGCAGGGCCGCATTAAGACCTCACTGGGCCCCGGGGCTATGACTTACTGCAGGGCCCCCATCACAATAATGATATATATAGCTTAAAATAGGATTTTTATCCAATCAAAATTTTTTATGCATTGCAATTTCATAATTCTTGTTACCAATTCCAATATCTCAAAAAAAAAATAAAAATAAAACAAACTTACTGAAGACAAGTAAACAGTCATGAATTTCAATAGAACAAAGAAATTGACCTACAAACACTATACGTATATATTTGGAACAATACTGGTGACCAAACTAATTAATAATTAGAATAATTTCTGTGCCCCCATGACTTCCATAGTATGAAAAAAAACACACTATTGGAGTCAACAGGGACCAGAACTTTCTGGTGGTTACGAATATTCTTCAAAATATATTATTTTATGTTGAGGAGAACAAAGAAATTCATACAGGTTCAGAACAACCTGAAACTGAGTAAATGATGACAGTATTTTAATTTTTGGGTGAACAATATCAATTTTAAATCATATAATGCCAGGATCTCATAATAGCCAACTTCCTGCAGTGCACATATGTTTTATCTTGAACTATTAACGTTAATTTAAGACACAAATGACTGTGTTGACGAGGAGACAGGCATTTTGACACATAACTATGTGTATTCGAACGTTTAAACACAAGGCGCGAAAAATAACTCTTAGTTTAGTCAGGTACGAGTAAGTATCAGGAACCGTCTTAACACGCACATTTGCCAAAATTAATTCTGCCACTGCTTAATGTCCCTGAACAGTTCTGAAACTGAGTAAATGATGACAGTATTTTAATTTTTGGGTGAACAATATCAATTTTAAATCATATAATGCCAGGATCTCATAATAGCCAACTTCCTGCAGTGCACATATGTTTTATCTTGAACTATTAACGTTAATTTAAGACACAAATGACTGTGTTGACGAGGAGACAGGCATTTTGACACATATGTATATTCGAACGTTTAAACACAAGGCGCGAAAACGGCCCTGTGTGTGTGTGTGTGTGTGTGTGTGTGTGTGACATAGGTATTACATGTTACATATTACATAATATTAATATATTAATTAATAGTAATATTACATATTACATATTACATGTACATTAATATTATATGACATAGGTTTTACAATGTGAAGGTGGTTTATGAGGACACTGCCTATGTCCCCGTAATTCAGAAGGCTTAAAAAACATACTAAATGGTGTTTTTTTTTTTTTAGTTAGTTCTGGCAGGTCACGTTGGTCAAGCTTGTATCAGCTGACTCTCAGATGATCCACGTCTAACTATAGGAATACGACACCCATCTCATCATTCATATATAAGGTCCTCCAGTATTATTTATCAGCAGCTTTTGCGTTGCTCAATAGCTAATTACCCTCCTCCATCCCCAGCTCCTCCTATCGTCCAGTCAGGATTCTGCCTTCTGATTCTCCTTTGAATCAGACTAATTTCTAAAAAGTGTACATTAAATTATTGAAGGTTAATAATATCTGCAACACATTTATGTTGGTTCTGTTCTGTTTACCCTAGGGGTTATCACTACGCTCCCTGCTCTTCTCCATGCTAGGCTGCATGGATGTGCAGGGAGTTTGTGTCCAGAACTTCGTAAGCATCATAAGCTTAAGTACATCGTAGACCCATTGAAACCAATGGAGCTATGATCAATTTAGGCATACAATGTTTTTGGGAAACGTAGCCCAGAACAGAACCATACCACCAATTCAAACTGTATGCTAACTGTCAATCATCTTTGATGATAGTGGTCCTGACACTTAAACTCGTTTAAACTTTTTTTTGTAATCTTCTTACTTTTCAATTATTTCCCTGCAAATCAAAATTTTCAAAATCTGATTCCTAATGTAAAAAATTAAAGTTCCACTCAATGTTTTGTCTCACCCTTTTGGTTTATGACTTTTACTGCCTCCGTCAGATGCAACAGTTTCTGCGACTGTACAAAGTTCATGAATATTTTACAGAGTATTGTTTTGTTTGTCTGTTACAAAACAACTCACCAGAACATTGTAGAGTCACATTGTTTCTCACTGTACTGACAGCAATTCAGGGTCAGCTCACCCCCTTTGAAAATTACACGCTTCCTAACTCAAGTTGCTTTTACTCAGGGTTAAAAAAAACGAGCTAAACCCAGAATTATGCACAGCGTGAAAAGCCCTATAGTTTCAGTTGTCACTGAAGTAATATCTTTTCAAAAGGTACTAAAATGTACCATATATAGTTTTAAGGTACTAAAATGTACTCTTTAGGGGTAAATAACACCTTTTTTTCTTAGAGCGTGGAGTCTTTGATAGTGACATTGTTCATCTCTTAACTGTAAATGATGAGTTGTGCCCTCTGTAACACCCTCTTCAGCTGACCAACACTCTCTTCAACACCTCGAAAGAAACAGTAGTGTTAGTTCGTCTGGTGCTATGTTTTGCAGTTCATGGAGGTTTAGAGCATCAGAATGTGAAGCAGAGAACTTCATTTTAAGAAATGTAATTTCTTGCTGCATTACTATCGACACGACAGCACTTCACCTCAAGCCAAGGCTCATACATTTTTTAACAAACCAATGAAAGTTGGAGTTTTACAGAGCCTTCTCATTGTAATCTAGAAAATGTTTTAAACTCTATTTTTATATACCTTTTGTCCCCAAGGGCATTATAGTTTTCACATTTATTTGCGATTGTAGATCAAATTCGGAGCAGACAGCAACCAGACCTCACTATCAAATAATTACTTTGAAAGGTCATAAAAGGTGAGAGGAGTTTCAAATGCGGCTGTTGGCTGTAAGAGAATTTCCCGAAATGTGTGTTTGGCTCATGTTCAAACATCTTTTGAATTATAGATTTAAACTCACAATTGCTTACCTATTTTTAAACTAACATATTCATACATCAAAATGAGTGATGACTCCCACTTGGAACTCGTTCAGTCAGGAACACAAAGTCCTTAAAATGTGTTCAGTTCAAAACGGCGAACCTGATAGTTTATCAATCCGAGTCATAAATGTCTACTTCTGAAGAACAACTGGAGAAATTTATAACCCTCGAGCAGCCGTGTGCATGTTTCTCAATTCCCTCACCCAAACACACAGTCCAATCACAGGAGGTGATGTTTACGGTGCTCCAAAAATATCAGTGCATTTCCCAGTACAACCTCCTCTACAGGAAAACAATAGGCATGTTCAAGATCCCTGGGACTTTTAGAACTTGTTTATCTCTGCTGACTAGCTCCAGAAGAGAAATGTACTGTCATCCGGGTAACACACAGACATTTTGGTTTAGACTATTTCTTTAAAGTGTGAAGAACCTAACGAAACCTTTTTCCACTATAAAGAAGCTCTTAAGCAATGGAAGGTTCTATGGATGTTAAAGGGTCTTCATGGAACCATCAATGCCAATAAGGACCTTTATTTTTAAGAGTGTATATAGTATTGGATTTTGTTTTGTTTGATTTGAATGAAAAATTAAAATGATACCCAATTATTAAAACTTAGCTATTAAAACTTAGTTAACTAAAATGTATAGTAAACAACCAGTTTTTCCTCAGTGAACATTTTAATGGTCTTAACAACACTTTTTCCACTATAAAGAAGCTTTTATGCAATGGAAGACTCTATGGATGTTAAAGGTTCTTCATGAAACCACGAAAGAACCTTTTTTTAAGTGTTTATGGTATCTAACGTGCTTGCTTTGGTATTCAGAGTGGTTGCTAAAAAATACAACTTTAAAAAGGTAACTGAAATATAAAATATTTTAAAAACTTAAACTGATTTTAAATATGAAATATCAACATTTCTCATTTTCATGTATTTCATGTAGTTTAATTTGATGTGCAGTGTATATTATATACAGTACAAAAATAACAAAAACTAAAATAAAACCACACACACACACACACACACACATATATATATATATATATATATATACACATATACAAAACACAACAAAATAACTACAATTAAATGAAAATGGAAAATATAAAAATTAGTGCTGTCAAACGATTAATCACATCCAAAATAAAAGTTTTTGTTTACATTATATATGTATGTGTATTGTGTATATTAATTATGTATAAATAAATGCACACACGTACAGTATATATTTTGAAACGTTTATACATTTATATATTCATATTCTTATATTTTATATTATATATAAATATATTTAATATTTAATATTATGTATAAATAAATGCACACACGTACAGTATATATTTTGAAACGTTTATACATTTATATATTCATATTCTTATATTTTATATTATATAAATATATTTAATATATAAACAACATATTTTTCTTAAATATATACATGCATGTGTTTGTATTTATATATTCATAATAAATATACACAGTATACACACATATATTATGTAAACAAACACTTTTATTTTGGATCGCAATTAATCGTTTGACAGCACTAATAAAAATAAAAACTATTTTAATATTAATAATAATAATAATAATAAATGTAAAATATGAATAGAAACTATAATAGTATCTCAGTGATACTAAAATAAAACTGGGATACAGGTTTGGAACAACTAAATGATGACAAAAAATGGGGTGAACTGTTCATTAAGGGGTTTGTTAAAATCCCCAAGCATAAATATTGTATGAGTCATAATGATCTAACTTTATAAAGCTCCAATGATTAAGTAATCCATCACCTTCAAACACATTTTTAAAATCGCTGTCACGGTTATAATAAGCAGCTCGTCGTTGGGCCGGTCACCTGCACCACTGCCTGTCATCTAATGCAGCCAAGCATAAAACCTTCTACCGAGGATGACCGCTGAAAATGCTAGACAGCATCACTCAGTGGGCAGAAGCCCAGTATGGCGCCAGGTTCGGTCTCAGAGGGTGATGAGATTATTATATACGGTTACACAAACAGATATTGGGACTATAAAGTGATTCATAAAAACATGGTTTGTAGGACAAGCAGATGGACAGGCAGGAAGTGAGAGGAGAAAGAAGAGGAACTAGAGGGACATGCTCTCTGTGTCCTCTTTGAGTGCCGCTCATTGGTCTTTTTCGAGCTTGGCATTTAGCCCAGGCACGCTGAGACACGCTCACATCTTACCTGAAGACTCATTTAAATTATCTGCTTACTCGTTTGCACACTTGGCACCGTTCTGAGGGAGCAGGAACAGAGGGAAAGAGAGGGGGAAGAGAGTTTGATGTACTTGCTCAGTACACTTCCTTGATCAGCAGAAGAACGTCTTGCCATGACAGGTTTTAGGTGTGTATACAGATAGATTTGAGGGGGAATAAAAAGGACATTTTACAAAGACATCAGAACTTCTGAGGGCTGGATATGAAAGGCTTGATGCCATGAGAATCTTCAAAGTGCCTTCCCCAAGAGAATGCGTGACTGTAGATTAAGAGTTAAACCAACCAACTCACATCAAGAAAGTGCTGTGAGGGTGGGAGGAAGTAGAAAGAGAAGGAGTGAAGGAATAAAGGATGGGAAGCAATGGATTGACAGACTGGTGGGAAAACTGATGTACAGATAGACAAAAAGTGAGTAACCAAGTCAGAGAGAAATTAAAGTTTGGGGTTAGTAAGATTTTTTTGTTTTAATTACTTTTATTCAGATTCAGATTTTTTGTATATATACATATATATATATATACTAATATATATAGGCCTATATATTTACAGTATATATGGACTTTGAAGCTTGTTTTCACCATGTGATAAAAAACTTTTTATTTTATCACATGGTGATCAATTCTTATTATTTTTTTATCACATGGTGAAAACAAGATTCATATACATAAAACAAGCTTCATATATTTCTAGCAATTGCGAGTTTATATTCTGACTTTATACCTAACAATTCTGAGTTTACATCTCGCAATTGCGAGTATCAAAGTCCAGATTGTGAGAGAAAAACTCAAAATTGTGAGATAAAAAGTCATGGAACTCAAAAAGATAGTAATACTTATCTATCTTTTTAAAAGTAGAGTTTAAACAAATTAATAAAACTTTAATCTGTATTTTTCCTTCCATTTTGGATAAACTCTCTTCAGTGTGATGCAGATGTCAAGGTTTGACGTCAGTGATGAGATTTGAAAGCTGAGGGGGCTATTTTCAGCAAATAAGAACTTAAATTTCAGTCTGTTCATCACACAGAGCTGTTGCACGGCTTTAGAAGACTTGGAATATGGCGCATGAGTCATATGGGCTTCATTTATGATACCTTATGGTGCTTTTTTAATTATTAATTAATTTATTTTCTTTTGGAGCTTGACAGTCCCAGCTCTCATTTCATTGCCCTTGACGGATATAAAATGTTTCTGGCCTTAAAAGTTATGAAGCTACACTGTGATTTAGAAAGCACTGAACAGACATGGAATTTGAGATCTATCATTTTGTCATTTTATTTATATAGCACTATATAATTACAATGTGCATTGTCCAGGGTGCTTTACAGTTGTAGAGTAAAACTAAACACAAAGAGCACCAGAAACTAAAAAAGAGAGCGAGAGAGATTGTTATGAGATGGTTGTTAGACATTGCTTTTTGTCCATGTGTCTATAGATCTTTCCATGTAATGTTAAAATGCTAGATTTATTATGTATTGATTTACAATAAGCTCTCTTTTGCTCTAGACTACAATAATATGCTATTTTAGCTAAGCTGCAGTACAACTTCTAACTGCCCTCATTCGCTTTCTCCATCTCTCTGATAACACACACACACACACACAAGTTAGACACTGGAATGCTGATAAGCAAAGGTATATTGTAGATTGCAAATACAAAATATAAATGTGTTGGTTTTGATTTTAATTGATTTGGGTACAATTCCATAGGAAGGAAAAATAACAAAAGAGATCTTTGTAATATTGCAGTTGTTTCTCATGGAAGTCAATGAGATTAAATGGAGAGCAAATGGAGATTTTTCTTAAGTGCGCAAGTGTTTTTCTGATTTTACTTCTGAGAAATAAAATTTTCTCTAGAAATCTCAACAATGTTCCAAACAGTGCTTTTCCAAGATACCAAGATCTGAGATCTCAATATGAACTCAAACATTTCTCATCAAATTCTCCCAAAACTAAATTATCTATGGAAGCCAATTTCCTCCACAGGATAATAAAATAAAAGAGGATTTTGACTTTTTTTTCTTAACAAAATAACGAGATATAAACTCAGAATTCTTTGGGGGGGGGGGGTATTTG
>NW_015542382.1:2805201-2831742 GCF_001515605.1 Sinocyclocheilus anshuiensis
TGTGAGACAAAAAAATTCTGGAACGAAAAAGTCACTGTTGCCAATTGACTTTTTCACAATTCTGTGTTAACATCTCGCAATTCTAATTTTTTTTCTCAGGATTTCCCAGGATTGCAACTTTTAATGTCACAATTTTTGCTGTTTATATCTCTTTTTATAATACTTCTTGAATAAGACTGGATAATTGGTCATCTATTCATATCCACACATGCACACAGTCTCAGCTAAATATGAATGAACATAGATGTTTGTGTGTGTGCTTGTGTGTGCTGCTGCTGGTTATTTGCCTGTGTCTGGTCTCCTCTCTGATCTTGGGCCATATGGCTATGTTACAAAGCTTTCACTGCATTTCAAAGGACATTTATGCAGGACACCGGCTGGCCAGTCCATAAACCATACACACTCATGCATATTCACATTTTTATTTTTAATTCTTTCATACGCTTTCTTTCATGGTCACTGCTGGGTTGCCATCTTCATATCCCAACAGTGACTCCACATATATATCGATGAGTTCTCACAGCATGTGCTGATATTATATTGTATGTAAATCTGCAAAGTGAGCTAGTACATTAAAATATAGAGGAACGTATAAGCTTTTAGATGCTATAAGATGTCACCATTTCCTACAGCTTTTTAATCACTTTTTGTAGTTCACATAAATAGATCAATAGTCCATGTCTCTCCCAATTATTATAAAACTGCATGAATTATAATTATATAAGAATAAACAATACATTACCATTCAAATGTTTGGGGTCAGAAAAAGTATCATGGTTTCCACAAAAATATTAAGCAGCACAACTGTTTTCAACATTGATAATAGTAAGAAATATTTCTTGAGCAGTAAATCAACATATTAAACTGATTTCTGAAGGATTATGTGACACTGAAGAACGGGGTAATGATGCTTGAAAATTCAGCTTTGCCATCACAGGAATAAATTACATTTTGAAATCTATTAAAATAGAAGACGGTTACTTTAAATTGTAATAATATTTCACAAATGACTATTTTTACTGTATTTTTGATCAAATATATTCAGCCTTGGTTAGCATAAAATACTTCTTTCAACAATAGTGGTAATGTCTTGGTAAGGTCTTGAATGGTAGTGTAAATTATTAAATATTAAAATGATTCAATTATTAAATATCACATCTTTGATTAATTAATACATATATAATATTACATAATTTAACTCCATCTGGGAGTGGAAGCCTGATACACTTAAACAAGCAACTACAGATTTAAATTTGATATAGATAGACAAATAGAGTTTGACATTTGTGTGCCTTGACTATTGTCACAATGTGAAATGAGCTAAGAAATGAGAAACGTTATCTGTTCCTGGCCCTTCCTCAGCACTGACAGTGCCCTCTCAACACTTTATTGCAGCTATGATGTTGTATACTTTTTTGCATGCATGGTGTATTCATTCTTGTAATTGTGTTTTTTATCACACAACTGTGATTTTATTTCTCATATTTGCAATGTAATATCCTATCATTTGGACATTTCACAGTTTTGACAAGAGCCAAAGAATCTGGTGCCTAAGGCCTTGCAGAAACATAATCCGTCCTTGATGTCACGTGACATGTGAACTTTATTCTGTATAATAGTGTTATAATCAGAAAGGTTTACTACATTAATATCTGTTAAGCTGGTCACCCATGGCTCTTAATGACAGAGGCTTTAGGGTCATTTGAGACTGTAATAAATTAAAGTTGCACAAATGTATCTCAAACTGTTATTAGAGAGAGAGAAAGACATTTGAAATGAAAGGAAGCATGGATGAAATGTTCCCCAACTGCAGTTAATTAATTTCCTTCACTCTTCCAGTTTTCATTCAATGCCACGTAGTGCGTGTTTAGTGCTCCAGAAAGTTATTTTTCTGGCAGACTGACAGTGACTTTAATGAATAAATGTTTAATTTCATTCCTGGGTAGAGAATGAATAAATGTGACTTGAGGTTACTTCGCGAGATCACACACGCGCTCTTTCATAACTGACCTGCGCCAGAGTGTATCGGCGTGTTGGATTGTCAGTGACACCTAGCTAGTTTAAAAAAAGAACACTTAATAACAAACCCCTAACTTTCGACATCATTATACATTTCAAAGAATTATGGCATGTTTTGCCTTTTGGCAATAACACAGGCTAGTTTCTCTCCTCACACACACATTGATCGATGCAGTTTTTCTATCTCTTATAGAGTGGGTTCTGCTGTATGAGCACATTTTTTGTCTTGGGGTGGATAGCATTTTTCCAGCTCAGTGTCCAATGCTGTGAATGTCCATGTCTCAGCACTGTAGCACGTTTGCAGCGCTATCGGCCAAGGTCAAACTGATTATTCCCACTGGGAAGCAGCTGTCCCATCTGAGACCAACCGTGTGCATGTGTGTACAACATTAAGAGAACAATGAGAGAATATGAAGTAGGCTCGGATGCTGGTGGCTCTTAAATCATGTCTTCATTAGAGGGATTTGAACAGTCCTATAGGCCTAGGAATTCAAATCTACCTCTGTGCTAAGAATGTGAATTAATGGTGCATTCAAGTCCTCTTGGGAAGTTCATATGAGTTGGGAAATCATAATTACGACATTAGGTGCATTCGAATCACTTTGGACTGTGCAAGATGGTGATCTACCTTTTCTGTGTAAAATTTAACAAGATTTTTAACGCCACATATACAAAATAATAAAAAAATAATGCACATCAGGTGTGTTTTTCCATTATGTTTTATTCAATTCATGAGGGTGGTGTAAATATTCTGTTGTAATTGTACAAAAATAGTATTTTGTACATACAAGTAGTTTTATTGTAAATAAAAAAAAAAATCATTAATTTGAACAAATTTATCATTAATACAGATGTTGCATCGATTGTGTCCAACATGATTTCTCACTGACTGAACTCAGAAACTCTGGGCTTAAAGAAAACTCAGAGGTTCCTACGATTTTGTGACTTTGTGGTGACATTTGTGTGCATTCAACTCATAAACACAATCTTTCCAACATGACTTGAATGCACCATTAAGCTCAAATGCAGCTTGTCGAGTAGAGGTTTGCTTTTAATCTTGCATATCTGATGATAAAACATTACTTACATTGAAGGAGGGATGCAAGACCAGAATAGATCAGGAAATCAGTCAGCAGCCATCCAGAATCCCAGCTAACAGGGAGTCTTCTCAGAACTTTAGCTAATAATCTCGAAAGGTTCTCTTATCAACAAATGTTCTTCCATTAACTTTTTTTAATTTTTTTTATTTAGATAGGACAGTGTAGTGGGTGACAGGAAGCAATGTGGGGGAGAGAGAGGGGACAGGATCGGGAAAGGTCCACGAGCCAGGATTCGAACTCGGGACGCCCACATGGCTATCGGCACCGATGTTCTTCCACTAACATTAAATGTTTGTGCAAAGTTATCTGGTCTTTAATAATGATCTCAAAACGTTTGTACAAAAACATTATTTATACATTGTCCATGGGACGTTTTCTCCTGAAACATTTTAGCTGGATGTTTGTTTTTTAACTACTTACTATTAGTTTTAGAATGTTCAGAGAACATTCAAAAGTAACATTCCCATGATGTTTGCATAATGATACAATGGAATGTTTGCAAGAAGCAGCATTTCTAAAACAATTTAAAAACTGGACATTTTGAACATTCAGAGAACGTTTAAAAAACAAACGATTTTATAACTTAAAAGGAACATTAAAAAGTTCGTAGAACATATTTTTGTTCCATATTTTGTTCGCAGCCATGTTAGTGAAAATTCAGCTAAATTGAACAGACAAAGTCCATTGTCAATAGAGCAGTGCTATGAAACACCGCTCACCCAGAAGGCACTTTCAAACCAAGCAGCTTTCTGTTGTTTTGGAAATCTGCATTTGGAACTTTTTTGCCTGCATGTGAACTCTCGATACACATTCCTATTGAAATTAATGGATTTGGTTAGGTGATAGCATGTGGGCAAGTGATTGAACCAAGCAGGTTTATATTGGTAAATCCGGCAAATTCAAGACAGTTCAACAAAAATAAATGCTCAAGGTGATTTTTTTCACGATTTTCTGCCGAAATTCACTGTACAAAGGTGGGCCATAAATGTGACCAAACCATAACCACCCCAAAGAAACGACATAAAACACCACCCACAGCAAACAAGCATCATTGCCTTAGAACTTAGATTAGAATCAAAAGTCTTAGGAGGCCTACATTCAGAACAACCTTTGGAAAATGCCCATGATGACTGCTGAAATGCTGTCACACTATGAGGTTTGGAGCACAGCATATATATAATGAGGCCTGGGTGTATGTCACATCATACTAGGCCCTTGAGATCACCTTGTACATGCCTGGGGGAAACTGTTCCAGCTAAAGATGAACATGCTGTATTTATGATAGGAACACGTTTCTATAAGCACTATAGGTGTATCTCATCGCACAGTGCTAGTGGTACTCTGTTGTGGCACTTGTCATCTTGACCTCAAGCTACTGTATAAGCATTTAATGACTGTGGTGGCCTGCTATTAGATCTATGGGATTAGAATTATTGAAGCGGGAGAAAAGAAGCAAATGATGAAATTTGCTGCTTTTTAACTCGCTTCAAGCATATTGTTTCTTATGGCTTGCTTGGAAGATGAGATGGTTTGACAGCTCAAGTTCCTTTTTGATAAAAATAATGAACTTATTTCCATAATTTCTAGTGAGGAACAGATGAATCTACCTTTGTGTTCTACAAGGTTTTATATATATATATACACTTTATCCTGAGATCAATTTAATTTTGACAGGAGGGGTTTGTATTTTGAGAAAGATTCATGTAAATTAGGGTTGAGAACTGTGAATAATTTGTTTCACCTTTATTATACCAGCAGTAATAGGGCCTCGAAACATAGAGGTTATCATCTAGCATTAGAGGTAATGCGTGGGCAAACAAGACGATATTTCGACAATTAGGAGGCTTGCGGAGCAAATCCGTCTTTGATTTTTTTTTTTCATTTCTCTTGTGGACTCATTTGTAGCGTGGGAGAACTTGGGAGAGGAAGATTATTGTGTCAAATTGTCTAATAGCAACATGCGGTTTAGAGCAAATCTCTTAGCATCGATAATTAAAACAACAAAAGCGATCTATCATCTTTATTAAATGTGTGGTGCTGAATTCAGTTGAGTAGGCTATCATAATATTGACATTTTACAATCTATTTCTATGTAGCCTACTTCAGCATGATTCTAAAGAATCTTCTGCTACAAGATTTCAAGAGTAAAAATGCTATTTTTCAGTTTTTTAAGGATTTAATAATAGTATAGCTCAGAACAAAGACTGACCTGCCTTTCCTTTGTTGAATCAAACTGAATTCAATCAACATAGATCAACGACCGTGCAATTCGAATCAAAAGAAGACTCCACTTTTCTTGAGCTTCTCATTTTCAAGACCTCAATAATGTCTGTAGTCTATTAGTAGATGTTTGAATTTGTTCACCATCAGTATATTAGGCTATATTATTAGATTATACTATTACTCCAGTGTTAGCCTATATATTACATAAATATATCATTAGTTACATTTGACGTGGAAACACTTTTACTCCACATATTAGACTGAGCTGCCATCTGCTGGACTGATATCACGTACACATGAGAAAAAAAGTTTTCAACTTTAAAGATGCTAATAATTTACTTGATTATAAAAGTTAGAGCTAATTTCTGAAATGTAACATTCTCTCTCAGTTTTTGATCAGGTTTTAATTGCCGCTGAAATATTTTTTTGAAATGAATGCTTTAGCTAATAAGCCCACTTGTCTCCAGGCCAGTAGATGGCAGTAATGTAGTTACATAGGTGCGAGTGATACACAGTAGAATAATATCATGAACGAATCGTTTTTTTTGAACTGGCTCTTTTCGATGTTTCATTTGAACCGATTCGCAAAGTGATGAGAGCTGTGAGAGTACAACTGAGTTGGGGATGAACGGTTTGGAAAATGGCAGACACAACAGTTGACATGAAAATCGTTTAAAACACACGGAAAATTTGGGGGGACATGGGGAGTTTTTTTTGGTGATGACTTTTAAGTGAATAATTTTTGAGCTCGTTCACTGTAACGATCCGTCTAAAGGAGCCGAATTACAAAACGAATCAGATTCCAATTGCAACTGTAGGACACACACAACAACACCAACTTCACAACACATGAAACACCACGGATATTTACAAAAGCACAGACTAGAGGATGTTCACTTATGAAATGTAGTGTGTGAAACACTGCAACCGTTGAAAATCCTGCATATACCAACCGCGTAAAAAGTAAGTGAATTTAAATGTGCAGTTTTTCTCTTGTATGTGCTGTTTGTTTGATGTTTCAAGTGAGCTCCGTCTTCTTCGTATAATATGTTACAAATGACACATATACGATGTTGTTCTCTGTTATTGTAGCGATGTGGCTGCAAAATATAAACCTCATATATATGATTAATTCAAAATGTCGATAAACGCTACTAGTTTTATGCCTCTTAAGGTCAAAAGAGATGCACTGTATATTTTGAACATCTATATACCATGGTATTTTCATGTCACATGATAAAAAAAAAACAGTATTCTACAAACTGCACTGTACTGTATTATTATATGTTGTTAATTTTATTGCAGCTACTCTTTGCAATTGGTATCTCTCAATTAAGGTCACACATTTACCCATGATCAGTCTAACATACTGTATGAAGGTTTGTGTCTGTTTTAGTTAGTTTTAAAGCAGTGGAGGGGGTTGAAGTGTTTTCTTGGACTCTGACCTCTACCTCTATCTTGTAAGAGTACAGATAGCTTTCCATTCTAATGCTGAGCTGCTCCATGCAATTACAAAACATTTGGGCTTTGTTTCAAAATTTGTGAGCTTCCTACATAGATAGCAATTATGGACAGATGTGCATTTGCAAATATAAGGAGAACTGAATATACCTGGGCAATTTTCCCTCAAATGTTCTTGATTAAAACACATGTTTTATGGATTCAAAACATAACTTTGTTTTATATGCTTGCTTTTTCATTTTGGAAAAAGATCAAAAATCATGAGTCTTTCAGCAGAAGAGGTACAGTATGGAAATTGGTCTAATTTCTTCACCACTAGGATGCTCTCTCCAATAGCCACTTCCCTTCCTAGTTCTTCCCCATATCTGCAGTTTTATGTATTTTAGAAAGTTTTCTCCTCTGTGTGACATTTGTCAGGTGAATTTTAGTGGGACATGATATTGGCAAATACATAGCGTCGTTATATCTGTGTCTTACAGAGGCTGAAACTGCTGAAACACTTGCTGATTGATGACTGGAATGTGCTTTTAATCATTAAAGTAAACAATTTCTGTAACTGACTTTTATTCCAGTTTAATTAAGAAGACCTCAAGATACTTAAAAACAACTTTCAAAGAACTAAAGGCTTGAGTTTCGGTCAGTTCACAACAAAACATATGGCTTCAGAAGATTTGGAATATAAAACGTAATATGTCATTTTCTTTTAAAATATAATTTATTCCTGTGATTTATAATTTATTCATAAAATATGAATAAAATATTATAAACGTCTTTACTGTCACTTTTGATCAATTTAATGCGTTCTTGCAAATTAGAAGTATTAATATATTTAAAATCAAAAACGTACTGTGATCTTAAATTGATATATAATCTAATTATCTATCATCAATAATCTATTAGATCAGTTATCTATTAGATCAATAATCTGATTAAATCTGTTAATCTTTAGAAAACACTAATAACTCAATTACACTGTTAAATGTAATCTTGTATGTACTGTAGCAAATGTCAAAAGGAACATCGTAATTTTTCATACTGTGCATTATAACTGTTGATTATTATTATAATGCCCAATTTCACATCTAGCATTTAAAATCGTCGATTAAAATTTTTTGTTATATTTTGAATTAGATTAGACATAGCATAGAATTTAATATCGATTAATATTAGCTTATTGATATTGGCCAGAATATTAATGTCGGTACATCCCTAATAGAAAATGTCTTCAGAGCATCATAACATTGTAATAGCTCCACAGAAGAAAGTTTTTGATTCATTTTCGCAGGAAAGTCTTATACAGTATAATAAAATGCTTTGCCAGAATAATTCAACCAATATAGTGCTTCTTTGAGAGGTATGACTATGAATTAGTCTGATTGCACAAGCAGTGTGGGATGAGTTATGCAACAAATTTAATTCTCACAATTAGAGGATATTGTGTTAATGATCTTCTCTTGACTTTATATCTTCTTTATACTCTGAAGTTTGAAATGGTGTCGTACAAGAGACTCACCCCTGAGGAGGTTCATTTCGCAGGAGCTGCTTTATTGGATCCTGATGAGACGACAGACACAGATCTAAAGGAAGTAAACCCAGAACTGCTCCTGCTGCCCCAGAGCCGTCGCTGCTCCATCACCGTTGCCCTGCTGACCCTTGGGGGACTTATTGTGGTTCTCTTTGGCATCTGGCTGCTTGGAACTATATTTTGGTTACATAAGCCACCCTCCACAGAACCCCATAGACCCCCTCCACCTGCTGTGGCTAAAAGCCCAAACGGGACGTGGCTGCAGCCGGAGCCCTGCTCGCAGATTCCAGAAGCTTGGAGGTTTGACTGTTATCCAGAGAGAGGTGCGGTGGTCACGGAGGAGATGTGCCACGCTCGAAACTGCTGCTTCATACAGCGCTCACAGGCTAAGACATCGGGACGGAATGGAGTGCCGTGGTGTTTCTACACACCTGACTATCCATCCTACGAGTTGGTGTCCATTACTGACACAGAGATAGGGAAGGTGGGAAAACTGCTCCGGAACAAAAAGACGTATTATCCTAAAGACATAGATGCACTGCAGATGGAGGTGCTGTATGAGGAAGACAACAGACTGCGTGTGAAGGTGAGAGCACTTCTGGTCTTCATGTTACTGGCTGGTTATGTTTGTGATCTCTCTTTATGAAGCAGACTGTTCTCAAAAAAACTATTTAGTCATTAATGTTGATGTTAAAGTCCTAAATACTTATTTTTCTGTTTGAAAAAAATGCTTTTTATGCTCAGTGTATTGGTACCAGATTGGTTATTAGCGAGACTTTTTTTTAATACAATATTTTTTAAATATCAGTATCTGTTGATATTGAATATGTACAGTTAGTTAGATAATAAATTATGTAACAATTTTAATTATTAATTGAAAACTATTTTTGAAATTAAAATGTTTTAATAATTTTAAAATGTAACATTTAAGAATCTAATTATTTAGGCCTATATCTATTCAAAAGTTTGGGTCAGTGTAGTTTTTGTATATGATTTTGAAAGAAGTTTCTTATGCTCACCAAGGCTACATTTATAAAGTAATATTATTAAATATTATTGCATTTGGTGGCAAAGCTGAATTTTCATTAGTCATTACTCCAGTCTTCAGTGTCCTTGAGAAAAATACATTTGTAATATGCTGATTTCTTGCTTTGGACACATTTTCATGTTATTATCAAACTTGAAAACAGGTGTGCTGCTTAATTTTTTGTGAAAACAGTTATTTATCTGTAATATAAATCTTTTGTAGCATTATACATGTCTTTACTGTCACTTTTGATTAATTTAATGCCTCCTTACAAAATAAAAGCATCAATTTACTTAAAATAAAAAACCTACTGACCCCAAACTTTTGAATGGTGGTGTGTACTATGTATACATTATCAGGTATTATTGTACATTTAACTTTCAATTAAAATTAATGTTAACCTGCACTAATAATTCAGTTACACTGTTAAATGTGGCAGATCTCTAAAGGAAATTCCATTTTTTTATATTGTACATTTACATTATAACTGTGGCTTGTAATTATAATGCCTAATTTTACTTGTAGGATTTAAAGGAATTGTTTTTAAATATTTGTGTTTTAATTTTAACATAGTATAGAGTTTGATTGTTGATTATTGATTCAGCTTATTGATGTTGTCCAGATTATTATTATCAATATTGATACATCCTGAATAGAAAACATTTTCAGAGTGTTGTAACCTACCATATTTTTTTGTTGTTTCATAATATTCCTGTGTCAAATACAGATAACAGACCCGGCTGAAAAGAGGTATGAGGTGCCTATAGATGTTCCTGTGGTTCAGAAAAAAGCACCAAATCCCTCTTACACCGTAGACTTCATCAAAGAACCTTTCGGGCTGATTGTCAAGAGAACACAGACAGGAACTGTACTGTAAGTACTATTTACTGTCAACTAATATAGACCTACTTAAAAAAAAAAACACTAACAATAAAACGATTCAGTTTCTTTTACCATTAGAAGAGATGAGGAGAAAACTCTTCAGGAAGGAGGTCTGTAATATTGTCTCAGTATAATTGAGTTATTAACATCCGTTCACATCCCGTCAGGTTGAATACATCTATAGCTCCTCTCTTCTACGCGGATCAGTTCCTGCAGATGTCTACATTATTACCTTCACGTTTCATATATGGACTGGGTGAACATCGCTCCAACTTTCTGCATGACGTCCAGTGGAACACTCTCACCATGTGGGCTCGAGATGTCCCACCAATGGTAACTTAACATTCGTCTTCTGACGTAAGAATCTGTCAGTTCTGTTTCAAATCTAATAACAAGGCTTAAAGGAATAGTTCACCCAAAAATGAATCTTCATGTACATGAAGATGTACTCGCCCTCAGACCATCCAAGTTGTTTGTTCCTTTATCAGAACAGATTTGAGGAAATTTAGCATTACATCACTTCACCATTGGATCCTCTGCAGTGAATGGGTGCCGTCAGAATGAGAGTCCAAACAGCTGATTAAAACATCACAACTAATCCACAAAACTACAGTCCCTCAATTAACATCTTGTGAAGAGAAAAGCTGCGTGTCTATAAGAAACAATAAAACAAAAAGACCATTTTAATTTCAAACCATCAAAATATGAGTCCTTAATCCATAATAGCCCCTCTTCCAGGGAAAAAGTCCAACCCCTGTTGTCCTCTCGCATCAAAAACCTGCAGCATATTTGTTTAGAACTGTTTTTGCTTGTAAAAGGTGCTTGATCTGTGCATATTTCTCTCCTGATTCAGACGAGACAACGTTTTCACTGGAGAAAGCAATATTACGGATTGAGGACTTTTAGCCAGATTTTAGCCAGAAGCAAAGATTTGAAGTAAAAAAGCCTTAATGATGGATTTGTTTCATACAAACACACAGCTTTTCCCTTTAAAAGACATTACATTTTGGAGTGGAGTCACATGGGTTACTAGTGAATTATTGTGATGTTTTTAGCATCTGTTTGGACTGACGGCACCCATTTACTGCAGATGATCCATTGGTGAGCATATTACATTGTACATTATAACATGACCCCTTTAACAGCACTACAAAACATCAATCCAGATTAATAAATGTTCCAGATTGCACTAACTGCTCTGCTTTTCTTGATTGACGTTTCTTTCAGGAGCTGACCAACCTCTATGGCGTCCATCCCTTTTATCTTTCTATGGAATCTGATGGAATGGCACATGGGTTTTTCATGCTCAACAGCAATGCAATGGGTGGGCTCATCACACACATGCACGCTTGATTTTAAACTGACATTGAGTTCAGTGTTTAAGCAGTAATCAACATCTACATTTCAAATTCCAAACACAATGCAAACCACATACCACTTACAAGCCATGAATCAAATACTATAGACCTGCTTTCACTGAGCTAGATTGCTCATCCATAACACCATGTTGTTTTGGCACTGACCCTTGTTTGATTGTCATGTTCATGATAAGCCTTGTTTTTGATCATGATAATACACCCAGTTATAAGATTAATATTTTGTGTTGTCAGGGGTAGTTATGCCTATTTGATAAGTTCATGCATGAGAAAAAAGTGAAAAAGACAATCATATCAGTTTCTTACACAATACTTTGAACTACCATTTGTTAATTTGTAAACCATTGTAGCACGCAGTTTATCTTAATAATAAGATCTTTTTTATCCTAATGTGCTTTCATATGCTTCTGAAATGTTCTCAGCATTTTCCTGTGAATCTTTGTTGTTGTGTATACGCCCATTGGTTATGCAGATTAAAGTCAGCATGAAGCGCAAATTGCCAAAATCTTTTCTTCTTTATTATGACGTACTGTATGTCTGAGTGAAACGGCTTCTCGAACTGATAGAATAGAAAAATGCAGTGCAGGATTTTGTTTATTGCAATGTGTCATTCCTGGTAAATAATTATGAAATGTTTCGACCTACATTTTTTTTCAATGTACCACCATATTTGTAAATCGTTTACATGGTACTTCAAGGCATTACAGTGGTGCATGTCCAAAAAAAGGTATTAAAATGCTAATTATGGTATTAAATGATGGTAATATCTTATGCTGTCTGAACTTTGTAATAACGTGTGTAAATAATCTCTGATGTAGATGTGGCTCTGCAGCCTGCTCCTGCCCTCACCTGGCGTATGATTGGTGGGATCCTCGACTTTTACATTTTCCTAGGCCCGGATCCCAGCTCTGTAATTGCACAGTACTTGGATGTTGTAGGTCAGCAAGCATCATAAGCAGTATTTGATAAGCATTTTCACATGAAGAATCAGAAGTTCAAGAACTAATCATTGAATCTTCTCTTTTTCACATTAGGGAAGCCTGCAATGCCCATCTTCTGGGCTCTGGGTTATCATCTTTGCCGATGGGGCTACAAGACAAGCAACAAAATCTGGAATGTTGTAAAAGAAATGCGGAATTATGGGATACCTCAGGTACTGTAGTTGTCAGGTCATTTTCATTTATTGTTTGATTCGGTGTAAGTAATTATGGCTTGGTTTGTGTTTGTACGCAAATGTTTTCTGATTGGTAGGAATTTCAGATCAGCTACACAAGATTTACACTGTTGATAGACATCAAGAAAAATGATCAAAGTATTTCAGCACAGAAAATACAGCAAAACACATATAACTTACAGTCTGTCTCTATCAGTATTGTTATTGTTAACAAAAACTATTTTCATTTCGTTTATAAAAAAGAAATACAATTATTTCTATATAGAAATAAATAAATACATTTAAATTATATATAATAAATGTAATTTAATTTAATAAATGCATTATGCATTTAGCAGAGGGAATAGATGAGAAATTATGTTTGCACTGATTCCAAATTGTACAAATAACAACATTTTTCTATCTTTCAGGATGTTCAGTGGAATGACATTGACTACATGGATCATGCCTTAGACTTCACTTATGACACTGTGAACTTTTCCAGCCTACCTGACCTTGTGAAAGACCTTCATAGACATGATCAACACTACGTCATGATCCTGGTACACACACACTACGATTGACACAAAAACGTGGCCATTTGTGAATTTAATGAACTACACCTGGTTACTCTGCTAGAACACCTAAATGTTCTTGAAGGGGAACTGACTTCATACATCCAATAAAAATCACCTTCACAGCAGTTGGTTGAATGTCATTGCACAAATGTTTCTTTTGTTTGAAGATGTCACTTGGTTTGATACGCAGTGACATTCATTCAGGTTCAGTGTGGCTTAAATAATTTTTGGAGACAATAGATTTATTTGCAGAAAGCAGATAAAATAAAAATCCAAATGAGAGGAACGTCTGTGTTCTGTGAGTTTAAATATGCTTCTCCTGCAAAAACATCCATATGACACGCTTCCTCATTTGGCTCTCGTCTCTTTTGTGGAGCAGTAGAATCACACTGACAGTCATGAGGCTGTTTTGGCAGCTGAATGTTTCACATGACTGCAGTTCAATCCCTCACTAAAGCGTTTGGATGTGTCACTGTGGATTTAGCTCAAGTGTGCTTGATGTAAACTGCAGCTTGTGTGTTTGTCTCTTTTGCACTTCCTCATCAGGATCCCGGTATCAGTAACTCTCAGCTGCCTGGCTCCTACTGGCCATTTGATGAGGGGATGAAGAGGGGCATCTTCATCAATGATTCGAATGGAGACGTCCTTATCGGGAAGGTACACTGAAGACATACACATTAAGTTGTTTAAAATTTGGGCGTTTGGGTTTTTTTTTTTTTTTGAAAGAAGTCTCTTATGCTTACGAAGGCTGCATTTATTTGATCAAAAATACAGTTTACAAATGAAAATAATTTGTATTTGAATATATTTTAAATTGTAACTTATGTGGTGCAAAGCTGAATTTTCAGCATCATTACTCCAGTCTTCAGTGTCACATGATTCTTCAGAAATCATTCTAATATGCTGACTTTGCTGCTCAATAAGAAATATTTCTTATTATCGTTGAATATAGATGGTGATATTTTATTATTGATACAACAGAAAGTGAATTTTTTTTTTACTTTAATGTATAGTTTAAAATTGATTTGAAATACAATTTTTCGTAACATTATAAATGTCTTTACTACGTCTTTGAGCAGTTGAATGTCTCCTTGTGAAATGAAAGTATTAATTTGTGAAATTTCTATAAATTGTACTGATAAATCATAACAGGTAAACAATTTAATTTGTAACCAATAATAAATGTCAGTAATGCTTCATCGTCACCAATAGATGTCAGTATGAAATCCAAGACTGGGCGAAAATTAAACAGAAATTTAGTTTAGATGTAATTAATATTTAGTTCGTAATAATATTTAGTGCTTGGCCAGTCAAAAAAAAAAACTCTTATTCTAAAACAAAAGAAATTTAAATGTCGTAATTATGAACATTATAATATATTTGTTATATGTGACTGGGGTTTTGTTTTGTTTTGTTTCCTAGGTCTGGCCAGGACTCACAGCTTTTCCAGATTTCTCCAATCCAGACACACATGAATGGTGGTACCAGAATCTGAAGCGTTTCCATGAAAAAGTACCATTTGATGGCGTGTGGATTGTACGTTGTGCATTTGTATTATTGGCTATTTGGTGGTTCATTATTTGCATTTACCCAAACATTGATCATGTTCAGTTCTTTATATCTCTCCTTCAAGGACATGAATGAGCCATCTAATTTCTTTGATGGATCACTGAATGGTTGCCCAGACAATGAACTGGAAAATCCTCCCTACACACCAGGTATTGGTGTATCATGTGCAGATCTACATTATGCATGCTGCCATTTTTTTTCCAACAATAAGGCATGGTATTGTCTGCTGTAGGTATTCTGGGTGGTACATTAAAGGCCAAGACTGTGTGTGCATCTGCAAGACAGAAAATCTCCACTCACTACAACATACACAGTCTGTATGGACTCATGGAAGCTAAGGCTACTGAAAGGTATGCACAATCATACAAAAAATACATAAATATATATAAATACACTACTGTTAAAAAGTTTGGGTCATGGCAGTATTTCTTTTTTAATACTTTGAAATTAATACTTTTATTCCGCATGGATGCATTAAAGTGATCAAAGAATCATCAAATAAATTCATCCGTTTCTAAAAAAAAAAAATAAGCAGCACAACTGTTTTCAACATTGATAATATTTATGAACAATAAATCAGCATATTAGAATGATTTCTTAAGGATCATGTGACACTGAAGACTGGAGTAATGGCTGCTGAAAACTCAGCTTTGCATCACAGGAATAAATTAAGTTTTAAAATATAATGAAATAGAAAACAATATTACTGTTTGTACTGTGTTTGATCAAAATGTAGCTTTGCTGAGCATAAAGAGACTTCTTTCTAAAGTATTAAACTTATTTTACTGACCTGAAACTTTTAAAGATAAATGTACATATATATCTCTATGCCAAGTGTCAATTTTTTTTAAAGAAAGACAAGGCAAGCACATTTTTCAAGCAAAACATTTCACCCAAAAAGTTTATTAGGTTTTAAATGATAAACAATGCTTACATTTTTATAGTGTTTGGACACTTTATGGTTGGATGGTTTATGGTCGGGGCGGATTTAGTGAATTGGGGGCCCCAGGCAAAATATAGGAATGGGGCCCTATACATTTGCACACATTTTCCTAGATCAACCTTGAGGTTCCATTTTGTTGTTTTCAGCGTAAGCCTGTGTGCAAGGGCTGTCTAATTCTAAACTTTAAAATACATTTATTTTTAGTTGTTTTAACTACAAATTTAAATAAAACTGAAAAAATAATGAAAAGGCAATTATACATTTACACACCTAAAATGCATATATCAAGAGCATGCTCACAGATGAGAACAAAACAGTGTTGGATGAAGTGGATTAAAGCCCTGCACGGGTCTCAAATATAGGCCCTATAGCCCGTCTTTTTTCCCCTTTCCCCAAAAACTGTTTCAGCTATTAAAATAGTTCAGCTTTGTATGAAATGGAAAAGTGATTATATTTCGTTTCGTTTTTTTATAAAGTAAATTTAGAAAAACATTTGGAGTATTTTTTGTTCGTTAAATGTACGTTTTTTTGTTGTTGTTTTAAGTAAAGGCCAGTGGCAGACAGTGAATTGATCATTAAATTTCTCGAAATCATCAGGACTTGCCTAAAATAAAATCTATATATAAAACAGTTCAAGTATATCACAATGTTAGTTTAAATACTACTTTAAAACGAAATAATTCAAATTGAAAATAGACTCCTAATAAAATAAACTCTTTCATTATGTAATCCGTGCATTTCTCTCTAAAGGCACATCCAATTAGGAGATGGCGAGTCATTTTTTCATCACTATAATTGATGGAAGGCCCGATTATAATTTGCGTTTTATTTTATAATTTCCTACAGTTAAAAAATAAAACATTAATTATAATGGCATATATGTAAAACTTTGTCCTATAATTTGTATAGCTGCTTTTTCTGATTTTTATGTTGCTCTGTTCTGAATACCTTAAAATTTAAAGGATTTGCTGCAACGCAATTTTGTCTGATATGTGAATTATTTGTTAATTATTTATATTTTTTATCAATGCTGCAAATGCTTTAAAAAACAGCTTTAAAATTACTTTATTGCATTCCCGACGCTTTTAAAGTACTTTTCACTATACATTTTATGGGTAGCTTGAATGTAAACATTGTCATGAATTCGTTGTATTCCCATTTGTAAAATAGCCAACAAATTAATTGTTGTAGGCTAACCCGATCTCATGAAAGTGCGTATAGCACGATTTTCTGCTTCTATTTGGTGTAATATTTCTATGCAGAAATTGACTTTGGCATGCAAAAGACTGATAAATTCACAATTAACGGCATGGGTTCAGTCGACAGAAATACGGGACACACAGGCCTATAATAACTGCTGAAATGTTTGCGGGGCAAATCTCAGATCAGTCTGACCGTAAACAGCAAACGTTCGCGTGTCCGCGCTTAATGCGCATATCCTATATGAAAAGCATTTTAGGGGGCCCTTGGCTTTTGGGGGCCCAAGGCGGTCGCCTACCTTTGCCTAATGGGTAAGTCCGCCCCTGTTTATGGTTCATGTCTGTCTGTCTCTTTCAGTGCTTTGAGGAAGATCACAAATAAGCGTCCCTTCGTCATTTCCCGCTCTACGTTTCCCAGTCAGGGCAAGTATTCAGGCCACTGGCTCGGAGACAACAGGAGCCAATGGAAAGACCTGGCCACATCCATACCAGGTATAAACACACACACTGTGCTCTGCTGAGGCCAGAGTTAGTCCCATAGAGTTTTGCATTTACTACAGTTACTCTAACCATTTTCTTCCTTTTTCCCAGGTATGCTAACATTTAACATCCTGGGCATTCCTCTTATTGGGGCTGACATCTGTGGCTTTGGGGGCAGCACTACAGAAGAACTGTGTGTACGATGGACCCAGCTTGGAGCTTTCTACCCCTTTTCAAGAAATCACAACTCCATAGATGAACAGGTGAACTTTCTTCCATCTGTCTAAACAGTTATGACAGTTTACTTTAGCTTTACACTACAGCAAAATCTGCAACTACAGCTGGTCAGTGACATTATGTAGCACATAATGCTAAAATATCAACAGCCTCTGCTGTATTTTTAAAGAGTTTGTATCTTATTGTTCTTCTGCAGTCTGTTTTTGTTTATTTGATTAGTATCCCATCTGTCACTTGTTTTGGCAGTACAATGTTGTTTTTATAATGTGTTTTTTTTTTTTTTTGGCCTTCCAAAGACACTTCTCTGGATTTACAGTTTTGTCATTTCACAACAGGATCAGGAACCAACAGCATTCAGCCCAGCAGCTCGTACAGCAATGAAAGAAGCCATTCTCCTGCGGTATTCCCTGTTCCCACATCTCTACACACTCTTCCATCACGCACACATCAGTGGACACACAGTCGTCACACCACTGCTCTTTCAGTAAGATAAACACAAAACCTGATTGTATGTGAATTAATTCTTAAAGGAATCTTTTATTCCCAACTTTGAATTAATTATATTATCATCTAAAGATATTTTGTGAATTGTCCTACTGTATATATATCCAGGCACATACTATCCATAATTTCAGGGAGATATATGTACATTTTAACATAATTACTGTTTGTGCTGTGCTTTTTAGGTTCCTGACCGATGAGAAGACGTACGGGATAGATAAACAGTTCCTATGGGGAAAGAGTTTGCTGGTCACACCGGTTTTGGAGGCAGGGCGAGATTATGTTGTGGGATATTTCCCTAAAGGTCTCTGGTACGATTTCCACACTGTAAGTCACACCTCTCTAGAAACCCTCTTAGAAATTCATAATTCTCTTTCTGTGGAGTCTCATACAATATTCATCCTGTATGTTTGTGTCACATACAGGGTGACTCGTTGATAAGCAGTGGAGAAGAGATCAATCTTCAGGCTCCAAAAGACAAAATCAACCTGCATCTCAGAGAGGGTTCAGTCATACCTACACAGGTGACAGAGAATCACATTATATACTCATACATTATGTAACGGGCAATTTATTTATTATAATAAATGTATTTTTGTGGTTAAAAATTACATAAATGCATAAATTCTCAAAGTAATGATATATAGGTAATTTCTATAATTTAATGTGTGTGTGTAAGAATATATATATATATCTGTGTGTGTGTGTATATATATATATATATATGTGTGTGTGTGTGTGTGTGTGTGTGTGTGTATGTGTGTGTGTGTGTGTGTGTGTGTATGTGTGTGTATTCGTAGCCACAGTTATATATATTAACATGTTCTTCAGAAAGTCTCAATTTAGTGATTAATTAAATGATAGATAGATCATATCTATCTGTGTCCATGTTGATTAGAATTTGTTTGTGTTTCAGAGACCTAATGCCACCCTGTGGGTGAGCAGCGGTCAGCCCCTTCATCTGATTGTGAGTCTGAGTGAGGACGGCCTGGCCAAGGGTGATTTGTTTTGGGATGATGGAGAGACCCTTGACACATATGAGAAAGATCAATACGCTTACATCTATTTCACGGTAGAACAGGTACAGAAAATGCACAATTCACCTTTACTACAGTAAACCAGCATGCTTTTAGTTTTTAATAAGCATTAATTCAGTTCTCATAGAATGGGCACATTATAAAAGGTCATTTCACATTACCTCTTTTAACATTTTTTTCATTAATTATTCGTTGTGATTATATTTATTTATTATTATTGATTATTATTATTAATTATGATTATACCCATTTTTATCCAGGATTACTTTATAAAACACATCACTTGCTTGTTTCTAAATGTAAATGATCGTGCTGTCAACTGCTTTGCATAATTTGATTTAGTTATTATCCTGCCTAATATCAGGGATGATAAATAGAACTATCTTCTTTGTTAATGATCTTCAGAACACAATGACATCAGAAGTGCTGCATAATCATGAGGAGGCTACTTACATCACAGTGGAAACCGTTTCGTTTTATGGAGTGAAGACAGAGCCAGAAAACGTAACAGTGAATTCACAAGAGGCAGCATTCACTTACCGTAACAATCAGGTAATATAATTTAATATTGTTTTAGGAAGCTGCTGGTTATAAAACCGTAACGATTTGTATATTTTGTTAGCGGGTGAATTTCGAAATGTTCCCAGTAAGGATAAAAAAGTTCATTAGCAGTCCTATGATACTCAATCTACTTTCATTAGGCTGTATTAGAAATAATTATGAGTATTTGTCTATGGTTTGTAGTTTACTATGTTTTAAAACATATATTTGGGGGGGTTGAAATTTCTGTAATGCATTTA
This sequence comes from Sinocyclocheilus anshuiensis, assembly GCF_001515605.1. Taxonomy (NCBI): domain Eukaryota; kingdom Metazoa; phylum Chordata; class Actinopteri; order Cypriniformes; family Cyprinidae; genus Sinocyclocheilus; species Sinocyclocheilus anshuiensis. Next base: position 2,825,312 of record NW_015542382.1, read on the forward strand.
AAAAATATTTAAATGCATCAAATATCAAGGTCAAAATATATAGGTTGGAAAAAGGTCCAAAACAGTTAGCAGTTGATCTCAATAGTAATTTTTCTTTATTTAAAGTGCCCCTATTATGCCTTTTCGAATATTACCTTTCATGCAGTGTGTCATGTAGCTGTATGTGAACATAAACTATCTGCAAAGTTGTGAAGCCGACAGTGCATGATAAATAAAGTTATTGTCTATCAATAAAAAGAGTCGGCTCGCAATCGCCTAAACGAGTCATCAGGAATTCGAATCTTATTCTGTTACGGATCTACGTCACGAAGTAACACATTTGCATAATGTCTGCCCAAGTTCTATGTCGCCAACTTGCCCGCCCACAAACAGTAAAATTTCCGTGTGGTTAACAGCATGTCGAGAAGACGCTATATCCTACGCTGTGAGAGTAAATTTGTTTTATCACATCTTATAATTACCACAAACTTGTTAACACTTGACACTTACCACGGAGACTCATAAAACAATATTAGCAACCTTAAAAATGGCATAATAGGGGCACTTTAAACAAATAGCTATAAAAACAGTAATGTGAGTGAAAAAGACTTAAATTTATGCAAAATAAGACTTAAAGAAATGTATTTATTGTCTTATGTCTGTCTAGGTGCTGACAGTAACAGACTTGGGTCTGAACCTCAGTCATAACTTCACAATCAGTTGGATGTAAATATGAAAGTCATCATTGATGTTTCAAAATTGCAAGTTGCTGCAGAAATCATGACCGAATTATCTCAAATTAATTTATCTCAGTACATGGACAGTGGTGGTTCTGGTTTCAATCTGAAATCAAATATAAACCAGAAAGGATATGACAGATTATTGATTGTATGTTGTTGAATGTCTGTATTATTGACCCAGCGGCGGTCAGTTGCACTCAGAGGGAGCAAAACCGAAGAGAAGAATTGTGTATTTTGATTAAATGTATTTGTTTGATCTGTTGAATAGATAGATATTTTTACCTCTGCTGTTATATTACTGCCTGTTATTGCTGATATTGTTTCTAGGGCAGAAAGATTCTTCTTCTGTCACTGTTTCAAGCATTTTAGTGGTGAATAAAGCTTCTCATCTTAAAGTAGGTTTACACCTTGCCATGTCATCAAACACTAGGCAAGTTCAAGATGATTTTGAGTTAAAGCAAACAACTTTATAGTGATACGGAAAAAAACAAGAACAACTACAAGTTCAAAAGTGATCCTGCTGAACTCGCAACCTTTCACATTCTTACAAATTAAGTTGATCAGTATGATTTTGATTTGCATATGTGTATATATTGTTTACAAGCGTGTTTGCACAGTTCAGGACATTCTGATGCTACAGAAATGCATGTTTGAGCTTTAGTTAGCAACCATTATTTCCATGCACGGGCAGGCATGTTATTAAAATGATCCAGTATGTTCAGCCAATCCAAATGTGATAGAAACCATTTTTGTTCTTATGATTAATTTGTTTTAATGCCCAAAGTAAGTCATTCTAAAATGTACAACCATGAATATATTACTGAAGTAAATCACTGTACAGTATTCATCAAGGCTTAAATAGGCATAATTGTGCAGTATTTTGTAAATTGCTACCACATGCTGTCGATATTACCATTTATAACATAACATTGTGCCTTATATTTCATCAAAGCTGGGATTCAACATTCAGTGGCTATACTGTGAATGTATAAAACCCTCTGTTCAAAACACTGGGCTGCTTTACAACTTTTATCAAATATAACAGAAAAATTTCAAATGTATAGACCTGTGCTCCTCAAACTGAAGCTAAACATACGAGCCTGTTTAAGGATTCTTTCCTTCAAATGACCCTGAACAAACTGCTGTACAGCCTTTCACAAGACTTACAGGGTAGTGTGCAATAAAAATTCAAAGCGTTTATCTTTTTTCTTGTTTTTCTTTTGACTTGATATGCACACTAGCAATCACCATAGAAACCACCCAGAATACCCTAGCAACTGAACTGAACAACTCTGAATACCTTAGCATATGTTTGAGTAAAATGTCATTTGTGTTTCTTTCTATTATGTAACTCCATTGGTCCTCTTAGTGTCCAGTAAAATATGAACTTTCAAACCACAGCATTTGCTCGGAGGAAAGAAAAATGGTCTTTATACCTCGAACCTCAAAAATCTGATTATTTTATGTCTCAAAATAAAAGCAAGGAGATCGGTAAAATAATCCATGTGACATCAGGGGTTCAACCGTGATATTATTTTAAAGAGCCCAAAAAATCAGAGCATGAAAGCAATTACCAACAAGATTTTGTTTCGACCTTGAGCATGCCTGACACTGTCATTTTAAGCAAAATGTGTTTCGGTCTTGAAGAAAATTTAATAAACCTTTTCTTGTCATTTTAAGAAGCATTGTTGTAAACCCAACGCTGATAGTCACGCGGCTTCCTCTGGGAGTGGATCTGCACGTCTGAACCTTCAGCTTTCATCTCACACTGACACAAGACCTGTTTGAAGATCAAAGCCAGACTTGTGCTTCCACATCCAGGATGATATGACAGCGAGTTTAAAGCCTTGCTTCTGTATGCAAGCAGAAAGAAATAAAGACAAAAAGAATCAAGAAAAGAGAGGGACAAAGATGGAATTAAGTATGGGGCAGGGCTTTGATTTTCTTGATTGGTTATTAACTAAGCAATTAAAAATTATTTAACTTTAAGAACATCCTGCTTGTAGAAGAGTGCTTTTTAAAACATTTTTGAATACATGAGCTGCCTCTGCCAAGAGATTTTGTTTATTAACAAAACAGCCATCATAATTATCTTTAAAACGTGGCAAAATACAGCAAACCTAGACATGTTATAATTACCACAGTTAATGAATATGAAACATGTCAAAGCTAGCTCCTGTCATCATCCACTCGATTCCTCTTGTAATAGTGAGAAAACATCTGAATCACTAGAGCACTATTACCGTCAAATAAAGACCCTTCAGAGGCTTTATGTCCCACAGTATTGACATTCAGATACAAAATCTGACAAAATATTAAGATTTTGTCTATTTATAGTTTTATTAGTGCACAGTGGGAAAATATACTACTGTTCAGAAGTTTGAAGTCGGTAGGATTTTGTAAATTCATTTGATCCAAAATACAGTAGAAACTAATATTGTGAAATATTATTACAATGTAAACAATGTTTTCTATGTTAATGTATTTAAAAATGTAATTTATTTCTGTGATTGCAAAGCAAAACAGTATGTGGTACTTATTATTGTGGTAATTGTGATTTTTTTTTTCTTTTCAGGATTCTTTGATGAATTGCTCAAAAAATAACATTACTGTCACTTTGCATCAACATATTGCATCCTTGCTGAATTCAAGTATTAATTTCTTTAAAAAGTAAATCATGTGATAGGGAAAGTCATAATTGTTTTACTGTGAAAAAATATAAGAGCTAGAAAGTCCATTTTTAGCTGAAATGGACAACATTTTTAAAATGTTAAGCTATTGTAAGCTATTGAACCAAGCCAACCAAATAACCAAACTTAATGAAAAACAAACACTGTGTACAGTGTGCAATAGACAAAAGTGTCCTCAAATTCTGGAATGTTGCATAATTTACTTCACAGCAGATACAATTTATACAGTGTAGCTCCATCTTAATTCGGTAATTAGAAATTATTCCCATTATTTTTTTAATCTCACAATGAAATAGTGTTTATTTTGGCTGTAAAAATATTGGCCTAGAAGAAAACAATAACACAATATCACACACTCCCCCTCATTCTCTCTGCATATTGAGGGCTTCAGAGATAACAGCTTCCAGATGTTCCACATTCTCACTCCGTCATTGCCTTGCTTTACTTCTAGCTGCCAAAGATGTGACATTATACCATGAATTGTTGTCTTTACGTCCGTTTCTGTCTGTCACCATGCTTGGGTAACTCAGAGGGTTTTGGGAAGGCAGAAACATTTTCACTCACAAATTCAGTGCAAGAGTTTGTGGGAAATGGTCGAGTCACACCACATGCTCTTTTAATGAGTTTTAAACATCTTTTGGCATGCTATCTCAGCATTTCCGAACTAAATTGATTTCTTGTTTCCTCTTTAAGTCCCAATTAAGATAAAAATTATCTATGGGCTGCTGCAAGCAATTAATCAGTACTGTTTATACAGCAGACCACATTTTCATACATTTTAGAACAGAATGTGGCCATAGATTTCTTTACTTATCCATCAAACACTGTACAATGGTTTTACTATGATTTTTGGTGTTCTGTGGTAGCCTACTGTTCACCAAGTAGCTTTTAATAACATGCCGCATGAATATGGTAACATTCAAATACCAAAAGGGCTTTTCACACTTGAATTATTTAACCCTGGTTCATTCTAAACCCCAGGTAAACGGAATACTGGGTTATCTTGCTTCACGTTTACACTGCTCATACTAGGTGTTCATAAACTGATGTTTCACACTAGCTACATTCCTAAACTACAGTTCTTTTTTTGCATACTTGCATTTTGACTACCAGCCCTGTTGAAAAAAACCAGCATATGCTGGTTTTTTCAAGAGGGAGCTCCTGTGTTTTCCATCACCATTTGACATTTTCCCCTCAAACGCGTTCAATGCACGTGAATATGAGGCACGTGGCGCAATGTGAAGCCCTAATTTATATCAAAGCACCTTGGTATTGCCTTCATTTAAATGTCCATGTTATTTGTCACCTAACTAAGATATGGTCTATTACTGACATCTATTGGTCATATAAAGAATGACAACTATAGTTCTTTAGTTTTATGACCAAGTCCTCTCCAAATGTTTGTTTGGCACATTGTGTATTCACATAGATATTCTATATTCTGCATTGTTTATTTTTAAAGTTTATTGATAATTTATTTTCTGCAACCAAAGACTACTAAACATAGCCACATGTTGATAATTAAATATGAACAAATTAGTGCGGGGGGGAAAAACAGGTTTTAAGCTATAGTTTATACCTAAAAATGTATAGGCTATGTTTATATATTGAAATAGGTCAATCATGTCTAAAGCACATGCCTTGATTTGTTGTTTCCTTCAGTGACTCAGCGAGATTAGACAAGTCCAACTACACCTAGAGCAACACAGACACACCCTAAAATCATATAAAGAACACCACCTTGCATGAACACTGACTGCAAATGCTACTTTACCGCTGGCTGCAAAACAGGGCTGTAACAGGATTATATGAAAATATAAAGTATGCACACTACCATTTCGATTTTAGTCTTGCATTGTGCATTGTTTCAAACACAACACAAAATATTTGGACACTTAAACTGCCAAAAGAAAAGGCCATTTTTATATTTAAGGAAAATTTGTTATGCTGGTTGAAAGTCTTTTCACATCCCGATAGCAATCACTAAGTGGTCTAAATGTATTTATATCATCTGTGGAAGGTGTAGGACCATAAAATGTTAATCCAATCATATCCCTCGGTCCGCAGATTACGATAGACTGTCCTACCTGCCTGTCAACGTATGTATTTGCAAACCTCTGCACACCCTGTTTGCACACACATGATACGTCATCAGCGCATTCCATCACACTGTTGCAGACACAGCGAGAATGGAAGGCGTTGTTATTGTAATATTATGAGCTTTGTACTGTAATGTTTTCTCACTGGTGAATGAGACATGAGGTAATTTGACAGCACTGCATTCAACCCTCCACCAATGCCATCTTTCATTGTGTGACTGGTTGGCCTCTGGTATGCCTGTGTGCATTCATGTGTTTTAGAGGAGGTGTGGCTTTGGAGAGTGATTTGCAGGGAGGGTGGGATCTTATGCTTTCAAAGCTACCTTGCTATTGCTAGCCTCTCAGAAATGGCCTACCCTACTTTTAAAGGTATAGTTCACCAAAAAATTGAAAGTCATTTACTGAAGTTGTACCAAACCTGTATGAATTTAATTCTTCTTCTGAACACAAAAGGAATATTTTAAAGAATTTGGGTAAACAAACAGTTGCTGGTCCCCACTGACTTCCATAGTAATTTTTTTCCATACTGTGGAAATCAATGGAGACCATTAAGGTTATAAATGTATCCATAATATTTTATATATATATATATATATATTGTAACTACTGAAATTACATTTTGTAACATTTGTAACTACTGAAATGACAAAATTATTTTTCAAGAGTACATCCTACTGTCATAATTGTTTGGTAGGTTATTTAAGTGCTTAGTCTTAGTACACGAATCATTCAAATTTAAAGGGGTCATATGATGTTGCTAAAAAATAATATTATTTTGTGTATTTGGTGTAATGAAATGTGTTTATGCGGTTTAAGTTTCAAAAAACACATTATTTTCCACATACTGTACATTATTGCTTCTCCTCTATGCTCCGCCTTTCTGAAACGCGTCGATTTTTGCAAAGCTCATCGGTCTGAAAAGT
>NW_015542382.1:2831883-2838709 GCF_001515605.1 Sinocyclocheilus anshuiensis
GAGAAAGGAAAATTTGAAATTGCATCATATGACCCCTTTAAGGGAAGTCCTTTATAAAACGTTTACCTAAAACTCCACCCATGAAGACGTCATAAGTTCTCAGGAGTTTCGGGGGTTTCTCCATTGGGACAGCTGACGGTGAGATCACTTGAGTGGGTAAGTGAAAATCCAAAGCGTTCCACAGTTCAGCGTTCCGTTTGCGTGTACGCCACATTGGAAGGGAGCAGTTTCAGATTCAGTGTTCGGTTTAAAGTGCTCCTCCCGGGTTCAATCGCATTCGCACCATGGCTGCTGTGAAGGCGCTTCAACAGTGGTGCAAAATCCAGTGTGAAGGATACCGGGACGTGTCGATCACCAACATGACCACATCTTTCCGGGACGGTCTGGCTTTCTGCACTCTAATTCACAAACACAGACCGGACTTGAACAGGAATAAATTACATTTTAAAATATATCAAAATAGAAAACATTTTATGCTTCCCAATATTGCATATTTTGATCAAATAAATGCAGCCTTGGTGAGCATAAGATAAATGTAAAAAAAACATCTTAAAAAAACATACTTAATTATTCCAAACTTTTGACAGGTAGTGTATGTAAATGCATCCACCACACATGACTAGTGAATTAATTTGAGCAGTGTAATGTGGGAAGAAACATTTTTGTAATAGCTGCCTATCAGTTAAAATTGTTGTATAAATTCCTTTAATTGTTTGCTGTATGGCAGCTATGATAGGGTTCATTGTTTTGTTTTCAGTCAGCTGATCATTTAGCATAATACCAGTGAATAATAGCAGTGAAATGTTTTTTGCCATGTCAAAAAGGGAGTGAAGATCATCCATCTCCTGATGTTTTTAGAAAGTCTTTTCATTATCAGATCTATTCAGTGTAAATACCTTAGGTCTAAGTATATTATATTTTTTCTGTTTTGTTAACTATGAACTCTCTATTCAACAGATGCAAAGAGTGTTCCACTATTCTTCTCTCTGGCACATACAAGCCTGGAAAAGAAGCAGGAACTTTCATCTGCAAGACACACACAAGCATAGAGAAGCCTGTAACCGTCCCGACTACACACATCACAGTGACTTCACCAAAGACACCGTCCACATTTATAAGCAAGACTGACCAGAATGCATTAGGAGATACTGGAAAAGCTGGTTTAACACCCAACACATCTAAACTAAGCTGGCTGGCCAATAAAAGGGACCGTGCACCCACTCGTGAGTTAACTGCCACACCTACTCCAGCAGTTCAGCTCACACCAGCACCAAAAACAACTCCAGCACCAGAGGCTACAACTGTGAAGACCTCCTTTAGCCCCCGAACGCCCACGGAGTCTCTTAAACCAGTAAGCAACAGTGTACAGAAGAACCAAGAAACCAGAAAGAGGTGAATGTCTTTCAGTTCAGTATTCTGATATTTTATTGAATCAGTGTTGTTATTGTTAAAGGGGTCCTATTATGCTCTTTTACAAAGTCTTGATTTTGTTTTGGGGATGTACTAGAACATGCTCTCATGCTTGGTGGTTCGAAAAATGCATTATTTTTCACATAATTTACATTATTACAATACCTTTCTCCCCAGCCTGGCACAAACGGCTCGATTAGTTCCAGGTTTGATGAAGGCCCGCCTTCCGAAAAACGAAATGTGTTGTGATTGGTTAGCTGTGTAATAACTTGTGAAAACTTGAGGCTAAAGCAGCACTTCTTCTTCTTCGTCGTTGTCTTGTCTGATGCACTCAACCAAGCTTTCTAACCACGACCTCGCCCCTCCCCACCCCCAAACAGTTCAAATTTCCGTAGGTGGGATTTATTTTAAAGGGGTCATATGATGCTGCTAAAAAGAACATTATTTTGTGTATTTGGTGTAATGAAATGTGTTTATGCGTTTTAAATTTTTTAAACGAAATATCTCCCTTTTGAGTGGACTTTGAGATATGTAACTTTGTAGATCTTTTTTTATGCCCAAACATACACACTACACACTGACTAAAATTCAAAAAGTGAAAAAGCATAATATGACCCCTTTAAGTAAAACTATTAAAAAAAAAAAGAAATAAAATAATAAAATGCCAACAAATAAAAATGCCAGAAAAGCACATAAAAATTTTTAAATAAAGCTAAAATAAAAAACTGAAAATATAAAAAAAATAAAAGCTATTAATAAATAATATAATGATATATAAATAATTCTAAAATAAGACTGCTTTGGATCGGGAAATGGGTCCATATTAGACTGGTAAAGGGGTGATTGTGTCCTAGCTGGCTAAATTACATAAAATATGGTTTCTAAGAATTGAATGTTTTATCTCTGATCGTTGGAGTGTATTTAAAAGATTATTTTTATGCATGATGCAAGATAAATCGGTACCATGTCAGTGGATATTACATCTTTTATTTTATTGGAATTGGTCAAAACTGAGCATATCATCCAATATTGAATAATTAATTATTTTCTGAATATTTAATTCCCTTTACCATCATCTAACGCTCCCTTCTCAAAATCAATATCCATTTTCATACTGTACTTTATAATGTTGTGAAGGCTAATTTCACTTTAGCATTTATACCGATTAATTTTAGTTTTTTCGTTTTTATTTTTTCAGATTTTAACTAAAATGTATTATTTTTATTATTATTTTAAAATTATTAGTAGTAGTATTATCAGTAATAATAAAATCATATTATTATTTATACATTTATTTAGACAAAATTTAATTTTAATGTTGGCCATTATGTTTATTGACCATACCATGACAATGGCAGGCTTATTGAATTGCCTAGAACCTTAATATTTTTTTCTTTTTTTTTTCTTGGATAGATTCTTTGAGCCCAGCAGTATCGTGCCTGCCAGTAAGAGCACCTCATCATACACCTCAACTATATCTGTGAGTACAGCGAATGTTAAAACTCCTACACCAGAAAGCACAGCACCTAGAGCCACTGCAGGAGCCGCAGCTGGTAAAGGTAGAGTCCTGCTGCGGGTGGGAGACTGGACAAAAACACAGGACACAGAAAAAGAGAAGGAGAATGAAAAGGAGAAAGCCAAAGCTGTGATTGGCAAGATGGTGACAGTGGAAAACAATAACAACTCGTATCTGAGTCAAGCTGGGCTGAAAGCAAACAACAGGTGAGCTACAGTCACCTACTCAGAGTTGGCATATATTTTATGACTTGTTTTCACAGGGTGGTGGTGTACAAGGGTCATAAATGAAACAGAATTACAGCCTTTATGTAATCAAGCATGTCGATGATTGTTTAAATTCATGTTTTGTTGACATGTTTGTGTAAAAAGGCACATCCATCATTAACACAATCTCTTCTCACTTTGGTTTCTATAGTAATGTTTCCCCTGTGGAATCGGGTGCTAAAGGCCCCTCAGGTAAGATGCGTCTCAAAGCACTGGATACCAGCGTGGAACCTACTGCCCCGGCTGCTGCAGCGCCGTCCTGGATCAAAGATAAAACCTTAAATAAAACCTCCAGGCCTGCGAGCATGCTGTCGTCCAACAGCAAGGGTGAGGAAGACACACCTGATGCACTGATAACATACAGAACTTGATCTTATTAGTTGTTTTGCTTGATGGATTTTTCTCTGCCTAGTTTTCACAATTTTTCATGCGTTCAATATCAAGCAGCATTTGTTGGTCCTTGAATTCTGGTAAAAAAAAAAAAAAGTGGCATGTGGTGGATTTCTGAATTCACATTTAAATTTTTTACTTGTCAATTCATTTCACTTCTCCATTTGAGGTTTGATTTTTTTATCTTTTTTTTTTTTTTCTTGAGGTTTATGAGAATGTTACATTTATCTGGAAATGCAAAGCACCAATATGTTATGCACCAATATTTTTGTACGTTTATATTTACATTCTTGTTGCATCAAAATATTGTCAAGGTTACGGTTTTAAACCCTTTCTTACATTGCTTTAATAACAGCTACAATAATTCAGTAAAAAAGCATTTTTGCATACATAAACATAACCTACCTCTAAAATCAAAGTGAAATTATAACTTAAGACTGTTGTTCAATTTGCTGGTCAAGAAAAACATTTCTTCTTATCATCAATGTTGATACAGTTGTGCTGCTTAATGTTTTGTGCAAACTGATATTTTTTTCTTTTTCAGGATTTTGTTGAATAGAATTTTTTGTTTGTTTTGTTTTATTTGTAATAGAAATTTGATTATGTGCATCCTTGTTAAATAAAAGTTAAAAATCTTACTTGTGCCAAATTTTAGAATATTAGTGTAGTTGTAAGCCAAAATTCTGATTTAATTTATTAATAAACATTTTATTCTAAGACAACAAGGAAGTTGATTTAGGAACATTTTCTTCCTAAATCACATTAAACCAAGTATAATAACGATGATCAAATTTCTTCTCATTTTTAAAATGTCTACTATGTCCATTTCTAAATGAAAACCTTTTGATGTAATTTCAGAAAATGATACAGCTCCATCTGATTGGAGGTCCATGCTCAAGCCTGTAAAGTAAGTTGTGCTTGTTTCTCTCTAAATGAAACATGCTTTTGATCTTCACTAATACTGTCTTGTTCTTTAATATTTGTTAATCAGACAGATGAGTCATTTTGTTCTTTCTCAGTAAAATCATTTAATAACATCTTCTCTATATGATTTCCCTAACCAAATCATCCTGCTCTTCATTGATTAACTGGTTCATTCTCCAGACATTCTGTCCCTCCCATTCCTTCACGCTCTCTTGTGATTGGTTCTCTTGATGGGCGTGTAAACCAGCTGCGCCCAATAAGACCAGCAGTGGGTCGTATTTGAAAGTCCCCAGAGCACTAGAGCTCAGTGCACAAGCACGTCCCCCATGAAGATCTTTCAACTGTAACTGCCCCTTTAACATGCCTCACCCTCCTAAACTTTCACCTGTCAGAGGTGAGAGAAGCCATGCTGAACATTTAGTTGCTCAGAAACAAAACAGAAAAGTTTAATATCTTCTCATCTCTTTTCCTTTTTATAGAACTGTCGGTTCCACAGAAAACACTAGCTCACCCTCCAAGAAGCCAGAAGCAGCTTCCTCTCCACGGGCATCGGGTCCGGGAATCTCCCAGACATCTGTTCCTGCACCATCTACCACAAACATCTCCATTAGCATCAACTCACCCAAAGCTCCCTCACCTAGCCCGATTAATAACAGGCCGAAATCTAGCGGTAAGATCTTAGGAAAATGTGTAGAAATAGCCTTGTTGTTAAATAATCTTTTATTCAACAATGGAGGTCACATAAGAACAAATGTCTTTTCAAAAAGAAGGAAGGAAGGAAGGAAGGAAGGAGGTGATGTGCCTAAAACAAGTTGTAAATGGGAAACAGAATAATACATTTAGATTTATGCTAAAATACACACCACCAGTCAAAAATTAAATACGCTAAAGATATTTTCTCTGAAAACCAATGTTCTATTAATTAATATACTATTATAATATTTTAATATTTTGAATTAAGTGAAAATATAAGAACATAAACTTTCATTTTAATTTGAGTAATTGTATGTGCTTTTGTCATTAGTTTTTACATTTTTTTATTTTTCAGTTTTAGTTTTAGTAATTTTAGCGCTTCAACAAACTTATTTTAGTCAAGGCAGGATTTATGATTTTTGTGAAAGTTTCAGCTTTAAGTTTGTTTTTCGTCTAATGTTATATTTCATTTCAGCTTTTTTACTTACCGACAAACGATTTTTAATCATTTTAGTGAACAACAACCACAACACTCCTAAAAACTAGTACAATTTTGTTTCTTTGATATCTTGTTTTAATGATGTTAAAATGTTGTTATTATTACTGTGAAACAAGATCAAGATACTGATTTTCTTTTTGCAGTGTATTATTACCATTTTCACACATCAGGTTATGAACCTAGTCCTTCAGTGTCACAAATACATGATTTTTTTTTTCATGGTACCATGTCCAAAAACTATGGTAAATGAGGTTATACTTTCTGTAAGGGTCCCAGGTACAGCCAAACATGCATTATATATTAACATGAACAATAACATTAATTGCATTTCAATTAATAAAGGAGCACTGCATGCAGTACATTTGTTTGTTAGTTTCTCTGTTCATCTGTATGTTTGCATCTCTGTCTGTCTTCCAGACTCCAGCAGTGGCAGCATTGTATCTCCTGTTAGTCCCTCAGAGACTGAAACTCACAAATTGCACAAGGTGTGTGTCAAAACAATAATTACATGTGTTATCTGGTCTTCTGCATTTCTGTCTGCACTGATGTGTGTGAGTCAAAAGGACCTTTGGGGCAGTTATCTTTGAATCAAGTAATAAATAAATCAAATAAAAAGTCAAATAAAGTGACTTCATAGTAAGTCCAGATTTTTGAACCGTCTTTTCACTCCTCTGATAGACTAGAAAATCATTTAAAGGAATAAATAAACCATTGAGGATCTGTGCAAAGTCGTTTGTGCAGAAAGTTCACGTTTGACGTATTGTGTGTCTGTTTGCTTTAGCCGGGTTACATTCCTAAGGAAGGCATTCAAAAAGAACTGAAGGAAATCGAGATGAATATGAACGAGTTGGAGAAAAGAGGAGTAGAGCTGGAAAAACAACTCCGACAATGTGATGAGGGTCTGTACACACACACACACACACACACTCTTAAAAATGGCTCTTTTACAAATAAGGAAAGAATGAATAGCCTTGTCAGATCCACTTCTCAGACAATCACATTATAAAGGAAGAATTATTTTACTGTGCCCATTTATCTTGCAAAACAAATGGATACATATTATGAATTGTAAAATTTAGCAACTTTCAATAAAAAAAAAAAAAAGTTTACTTAAAAAATATATATAAT
>NW_015542382.1:2838766-2844039 GCF_001515605.1 Sinocyclocheilus anshuiensis
TATATATATATATACTGTACACTAATAAATTCAGAATTAGAGGATGTTTGTTTAAGACTGTATTAGTGGTTTAAAATTATTTAAACATGCTTATTAAAAAATAAGCATTCAAAGTCTAGATGATGTCCTCTGGTGCTCCAGCAGGTGGAGACAAATATTACAAATGTGGATTCTCAACACTTAGCATCAGGTATTAGCCTAAACAAATGCAATTATGTTTAAAGGAATCTTGCATTTTTGTTTTGTTTTTTCTTCAGAAGGAGAAGATGACACATTAATGAACGACTTAATGGTGGACTGGTTTACCCTCATCAGAAACAAACAGGTCTACATGAGGCGAGAATCCGAGCTTGTGTACATGTATGTGTAAACTGTTGACTTACTGGAATGCTGATAGTGAATATCTTCCATTTCTAAATGTGCATTAAACAGTTTAATTATCTGTGATTGGGTTCTGATAGTGCCAAGACACAGGATCTAGAGGAAGAGCAGCCCAGTGTTGAGGCCGAACTCAGGAAACTGATGGACAAGCCAGGTTTGTCCGACACTGGAAAAAGTCAAGCATCATTTGTTTGCAGATGCCACTTGATCAAACACTTTGTTTTTGTAGTGCAATGGCATTCATACTTTTTGGGGTTACTGTATCATTGGATGATGATGAAGCTTTGTGTAGACAGTTGTAAACTGATTGTATGATTTGGTTAATTTAAAAGATCTACTTTTGTTTAAAAGCTTCATATCACTTTTGTGTAATCTAATCTAGCTATTAAATGATGTTTCTATCCTGTAGAGCATCTGAAGACATCTTGGGATCATAAACGAGAGGAAGAGCTGATGGCCAAACTTGTGGGGATTGTGAACGACAGGAACGCCATAGTGGAGGGGCTGGATGAAGACAGACTGAGGTGTGCAACACATCATATCCTACCATCCTTGCCCAAACATCCTTGGTTACATCAGCAGAATAGAGAATTTACTACATTTTGATGGAAAAAAAAGTATTTTTATTTTATTTTAAATGCACAATATGACTAGGTACATTCATTAAAGTAAATAGGCTATTTATTTATCTTATTTATTTTTATGTATTTAGAATAATATGCACTATATAACTAGGAGTATTTATTTATTCTGTATTTTATTTTTATATATTTGTATTTTATTTATTTTTTTGCTTAAAACATTCCAATCATTCTTTTTTTTCCCCAGAGTGCTATTGAATACCTAAACTTACTTAATGTGACATTTGTGAATCTTTTTACACTTCTATCTACAGGGAGGAAGAAGAGGATGAGCAGCTGAATAAGATGATGCAGAATCTTGGTAAGTATGATTATGTATGTATTATGATTATGTATTGTGTAGCATTAAAACCTGAGATTAAAAATACATTTTCCCATAAGCTTTTGAAAAAGGTAGAGGAAAATGTGCAAAAGAAATATTAAACCTTTCAAAATAAATCATATTTTAATGAATTTAACATTTTAAGGTTTCTCAAAAACATGACAGTTTCTTATTTTACAACAAATTACATTTCTCTAGCTAGAAACTGATTACTCTGCACCAGCTGGCTCTGATTTTAAAGAGGCAGAAATTTGCAGCCAACTCTATTTATTATGGTCCATTGGATGTCTGTTGGATGATTCAAAAATGAACATCCCTTCCTGTTTGCAAATAATAAGAGGCTGGCAGTGAAGAGACAATTGTTTATTGTCACCATTTGTTCGCTGATGGCAGAGAGAATTATTTTTGGTAATGTTTAGTGTCTGTTTCTAGTCAACATAATAATATAAACTGATATATTTAGTTTAGTATGGTAAAGCTGGTTGCACATGAGATTTCTACTCAAGGCCAACATTGTAATTAAGGCACTGGAATCTACTGTGCTAAATACAGAAAACTCAAAAGTTTTGAATTAATTGCACAATATTGTTTGCACTTTCAACTAAGCAGTTCAGAGGTTGGGCAGTTTAGGGGTTTTTTTTCTTTCACATTTCTATCTCTGATGTTAAAACTAAAGTTTTCTTTTTGGAATAACTGCTACCTGTGCAACTCTCCACCCACCGACTCAAAGTGCTATGAATCTTTGGAGTAATTGCTCAGTGCATGTTTATATATTCCACGATTTGAAAGGCCAAACAGGAAAAGTAATGCAACCCATTTTGATTTAATGATCACTAATGGAAACCATAGGTATCTAGCCTTGGCTAATGATCTGTCTGCATTTTCAAAGCTAAAATGACTTATAATAAAATGTATAATTTACTAACCCAATTAAACCAATGCATAAATGTGGGCAAAAGTCATAACCATTTGCAATTCATGACATAAAAACGGCCGGATAGCCCTGGAAGCTGTTACTGATGTTCTGTGGTCACCATTAGTAAATGACCTCTTGGTTTCTCTTGAAATTAACTTTATGTGCCTGGCAGTTAAGTGTGGGTTATGCTTTACCATTTGCAGATATGAAGAAGGAAAAAGTCAAGAGAAAATCCATATCCCGGTGGTTTAGTCTGAAAAGTAAACGGGCGTCCACAGAGGACTGATCCTCATGAAAGGGTGTGTGTGTGTGTGTGTTTTGTCCCAGACCGAATGTTTAAGCTGCAGTTTGAGGTCAGATCACTAAATCTTAATTGCAGTTACACAGCCTTCAACAAATGGTATTTTTTGTGAAATCACATTATATATTTTCCCACTTTTTTTCCCACATACTTTTGCACATTTTTTTTTATCTGTCTCCTGTCATTGTGGTGTGATTTGTGCATTTGTTAACAAACGTTTTGCACTTGAATCCTTTGTATAATGTTGACTGTATCTCTCAGTCAGTGTTTCGTTAGGGAATTGGACAGTTTAGAGAGAAATGAGGTCATACTGATTCATATTGGATCAAAGTTAAAAATGGACGGGTTAAGTTCCGACTCAAACTGAATTCACTTTCTTACACTTGACTTTTTACAATGTATTTTAAATTGAGAATATCACTCATTCTTGCTGGAAACTATCCTGTTTAATCATTTTAATGGTGTTTTACCCTGGCACATTTCTACTGTCTCAACAGCAGGGGGCAGACAGTGACTGATTTCAGCCATAGTACACTGTATGCCCATCTGATTTCTCAACAACATGTGAGAGAACTGATTTAATAGGGTCTTTTTAAGACATTATTTAGGATTCATCATTTAAGAGCTTATGTTGTTTCATTGATCACTAGGATCATGTTTTTAACCACTGTCCAGGTAGCTTTTTATTGATTGTATTTATTTTTCTGGGTTTTCCATAAATATGAATTGTCTTCATATTATCTGCACTTTTTGTTTGAAATGTTCTTGCTCTCTTTTCCCTGTATTTGATCAAAGGTACACCTTAAACGTGTGTAACAAACTGTTTAGCTGTTTGTACCAAAGTAGTAGCTGTTTGTAATTTAAGCAAAAAGGTCTCTATTTTTTTACCCAGTGCCCAGCATTTAATTTCAAACCTTTATATTGTGTACAATACATTTTAAACGTCAACATGAATGCCTTCTTTTTCTTTTTAGTCCATCTGCAGTTATTAAATATGATTACACCTTCTAGTTGCTTTTTCTCTTCCATTAGCAAAGCATACATTTGTTTGCATACTTTTTTCACCAGAATTACTGTGTAAGCAAGCACTACAAATTACTGTGTAATGAATGCAAAACATGAGCTTTAACTTGGAAATTTAGGTGTGCTAAAATGCCATCTTTTATTCTTTTCATATAATTGTAAAATGCATTTTATTAGTAGTTTTCAGTATCATATTTTTTTCTATATAAAAGTTTTATGCACTATGCATGCAGTTTTTACGTTATGATTTTTTTTTTTTTTTTTCTTGAAATCGCAAAACATTTTTCTGATCAAAAATACAGTATTATTGTGAAATACGATTATAATTTAAAATAACTATTTTAATATATTTTAAAATGTAATTTATTCACATGGTAAAGCTGAATTTTCAGCATCATTACTCCAGTCTTCATTATTATTATTACATTTTTTGCAACAACATAAAAGGCTTTACTTTTGATCAATATAATGCAATAGTTATTGCTAAAAAAAGTTTTGAAATTTCTTTAGGTAAAATAACATACTTTTTAGCTGTTTATGTCTCATGTGTCGATGAACCCAATTATATTGACACTTAGACGTTTTAAAATGCCTGAACAACTGAAAGTAAACGCTCTTGGAAAACACGCAGTGCAGAATCTTCAAATAAACTGAATGCTTGGACTTCTTTTGGGGATTCCCTATGAAACGGACTAGGTACACACGGTGTCTGTGTACACACTTACCTGACCAAGATTCATCTTAATAATGTATGTTTGCGTTTGTGTCTTGCAGCATGTTTGTGGGCTTCTAATGCATACAACTGTATTCCGGTTCTGTATCTGTTCGGCTTTGTCGTTCAGTGAACAAATCTGCTGCGACAGCATGTGAGACCACAAGAATAGGAATGCTAACATATGCTAATGTATGTGTTGACTCTGTCAGCGCTGATATGGCGAGTGGATTACCTGTGTTTCCTTCCATCTGATCCACTGAAAGTGTCTACAGCCGAGGACACCCCGTTGAGCTTTACATGAGCCGCTGCTTTTGATATGCATTTATGCTAAGAGTGTTTTTTGCTGCTGCTTGAATCGAGTGATGAATATAGGTTTGCTCAAGTGATCCTGTATAGTTTAAGGCCCGTTTACACCAATGACTGTAATTAATTTTTTTTTTTTTTCTAATTATGCAAGAATAGAGATATCCATTATGATGCAGAGGTAAAATATTGTTGGAATACAGAACGGTTTGTTTTCCAACTGATGAACAAAACAAAAAAAAAAGATTCATGATGGCGCCGGCGTTGATGGCTGCCTCCGTGGCGTGCTCCGCAGTTGTTTTTATGTTTTTGTTAGTTTGTCCTGTCTTTAGTTATATCCCTGCAATATTTATATATTTTTATTCCTTATTTACTTGTTCTATTTTTTATTTTTTATTATCTGTGTTTTTTGTTCTGTCACTGTCATTCTGTTACACTGTGGAAGCTTCTGTCACGAAAACAAATTCCTCATATGTGTAAACATACCTGGCAATAAAGCTCATTCTAATTCTAATTCTTCTTCTAAAACACTGACAGCCAATCAGCAGCCATTTTGCCTTAAAGGGATAGTTCACCCAAAAATGGAAATTCTGATATTAAAGGGGTCATATGATGCCATTTCAATTTTTCCTTTCTCTTTGGAGTGTTACAAGCTCTTGGTGCATAAAGAA
>NW_015542382.1:2844933-2848029 GCF_001515605.1 Sinocyclocheilus anshuiensis
GCTCCGGCCGGACACGGCATCAACAGTATGGTGAGGGGCATAACATTTCCGTCACACGCTTGAGGTATTCGGCCAATCACAACGCACTGGATAGCTGGCCAATCACAGCAGACCTCGCTTTTCAGACCGATGAGCTTTGTAAAAATCGACCGCGTTTCAAAATGCGGGGCATAGAGGAGAAACAATAATGTACAGTATGTGGAAAATAATGGTTTTTTTTACTTTAAACCGCATAAACACATTTCATTACACCAAATAATGTTCTTTTTAGCAACATCATATGACCCCTTTAAAATAGTCCATGTGACATCAGTGGATCAACTGTGATTTTATGAAGCTACTAGAATACTTTTTGTGCACAAAGAAAACAAAAAGAATGCCTTTATTCAGCAATTCTTCTCCACGTCACCCTACAGCCATTTTGGAGCGTACCACGACGCATGCAAACAAGGTGCAGCGCATGCGTGTTCTACGTCAGCAGCATCACATGCATGTGTTGTTTACATTCAGGAAAAGCATGCACATGCTTTGTGATAGCGCCTACAATGGCGCTATATAGGGTGACGCGGAGGAGAAGAATTGTTGAATAAAGTCGTTCTTTTTGTTTTCTTCGTGCAAAAAGGTATTCTCGTAGCTTCATAGAATTACGATTGGACCACTGATGTCACATGGACTATTTTAACGATGTCCTTACTACGTTTCTGTGCCTTGATCGTGATAGTACCCTTGCTGTCTATGGAGGGTCAGAGAGCTCTCAGATTTCATAAAAAATGTCTTCATTTGTGTTCCGAAGACGAACAGAGGTTTTACGGGTTTGGAACGACATGAGGGTGAGTAATTAATGACAGAATTTTCGTTTTTGGGAGAACTATCCCTTTAATGAGCTAGACCATTTAAAGTGTCAGAAGACAAAACTGCAGCACGTGCTTATAGAAACAGAACGTTATTCTCCGCTGGTGTGGATGCTAATATTATGATTTTATATTATGGCTAATATCATGGATTTAAAAATGAGAATTCTGCTAAAAATGAAAAGTCTGTCATCATTTACTCACACTTGTCGTTCCAAACCTGTATGGGTATTGTTTCTCTGTGAAACACAAAAGAAGACATTTAGCAGAATGTCCATGCTGCTCTTTTTCCTCTAAAAGCTGCGACAGAGTGGAACATTTTTAGTTTATTCACTTTTATGCTTTTTTTTTTTTCTTCTTCTTCAGAGCTTGAAAGTCCTTGGTCACTATTCACTTTCATTTTAAGGTAAAGATCTTCTGTATTCCAGGAAAATCACGTGATTTGTGAGAGAAATTAGTGTATGATAATACGATTTATTGAAGGTTAAAAGGTTTTACAGTCTTATTGTGGCTTGTAATTTTATAAACACTTTTATATTGGAGGTTATATTTGTGAAAGACATAATAGAGAATTTCTCTGCAGGTGCTTAATTTCAAAACGCCAAATGAATATGTGTAATTGTTTTCTTTCAGTTGGTTCACTGTGCTGCGCATGTAATTTATCGTCATAAATGCCCTAGGTTAAATGAATTTAAGCACACACACATATGCACGTAAGGCAGAATATAAGCCCTTCATTGTGTGTGGGGAGATTTCTGGGAAAGACATTAGAGATGGAAAAGCTATCTACACTGACCTGGAGAGATAGCCCGTGTCAGACTCAGCCAACATGTGCAGAGCTCTGCACAAATACAAACACACACACGCAGAGAGAGCTTCATGAGTGCACACACACGTATTTGAGCCTGGTTTGAGATCAAAACGATCAATTACACAAATACACATATTGTATTTGATGGCTCAATAAAACATAAATGCCCATGAAGGGTCATGAGCATACTTTAAAGATAGTTCCCTATTTGATGTGACTATTACATTTTTCAATTTGCAAAAAAATAAAGTTTGTAAGATTACAGAGACAGAAATAAGGGAAATGACCAGTTCATTAGGGTTAACTTATGTTTTCCGTAGCTTAAATTTAGCATTACATCACTTGCTAACCAATGGATCCTTTGCAGTAAATACATTTAAATTAAATATAAATATTTTTTTTATTTATTTGATGTTTTCCACACACACACACACAAAAACATTCTTATTTGTGTTAAAATCATTTTAATGCATGGCCTCTCATATTGCTTAATTATGCCATATTGATAAAAGTTCATACAAATATTTAAAAACTTTGTTTATTACTCATTGTTTTAATGTTGCAAGTATATAAAAGTATCTCTACTTTCTAGCGATGTTGCTATCGCTGTAAGAGAAAAAGACAGTAACATTTCCACAGCTGGCCTGAAGTCACAAAGCGAATAATCATTACAAGAATCAAACAAATCTTCATGGTCTTGCATATTTTATCAGATAACGCTTTTTCTTTCTTTGCCGTTATTGAATGTTTATCATGATAGAATGCCTTTTGTTCTCTGTGATGATGTTTGCATGCACACTCTCTATTTGAATTCATCTTCTGGTTTAATTTAGCTCGCAAGGACCATTGTAATTGCTTCTGACTTTGTAATTGAAGCTATAGGGTTTGGCAAAAATGTACTTTGCATTTAGTGATACTGATTTCGTTATTACAAAATATGTTGTTTATTTACAACCTAGATGCAAGGATATTGTAATTTCTTTTGCAGAGTAAATGACAGTAACCAAACAGACCATTGACTTGGAGAATATGTTGAAGTAGCATCATGCCAGTGTGCCTTGAACAAATCATAAAATGAGATGTGGCCCAGCGGTCAGTGCACAAGCTTTGACTTGTTGAACCACTTTCATTTCCAATTTTCCCGCTTATCTTTCCCGTCATTCTCGCCACTCTTAAGTGGTGAAAAGGCCAAAAAGTACTAATAAAAACTACATTTTCTGAAGAAAATGAGATTTGTGGATGCTAAAGTTGCCGGCATGATGCTAGGGTGTTAAGAATGGTTGCTCGGGCATTGCTAGGTGGTTGCTGGGAAGTTGTGGGTGATTGCTGGGGTATTTTGAGTGGTTGCTTGGGTGTAGTTAGGTTGTTGCTAGGGTGTAAACAGGCCCAGTTTTTGCCCATTTTATCAACTGAAAATCATAAGTCTGATTGCCT
>NW_015542382.1:2848076-2868675 GCF_001515605.1 Sinocyclocheilus anshuiensis
TCCGTACCCACTGTATATATATATATATATACATATATATACATAGCGTTTTAATATAGATACAGAGCTGGGTAATAACTGATTACATGTAATCTGTATTACATAATCAGATTCAAGTACAAGTTTTTCAAGTAATTTCAAGATACAAGTACTTGAAATTAGATTAATTACATTTTAAAATACTTGTAATCAGACTACAGTTACTTTTTTATGGATTACATATTATCAATATGGTATAAGATTATTCTATTTAAATCAATGTGAAAAATGAGATCAAAAGAAGGATCAAAAAGGTCAAAAGAAGTCTAAAAGTAGTTTAATTATATTACCTAAAATGTGTAATGTAATGGATTACGTTACTAACTACGATTTTTGTCATGTAATTTGGAATCCATAACAGATTATGTTAATGTAATCTACACAGCTCTGATAAAAATACCAAAGAATTCAGGGTGAGACCCATCCGTTTTATATTAGCTTTACTTTTGTTTACAATTTGTAAGTAATCTACCCAGCTCTGCTCTGTATATATATATATATATTAATAGTTATAATTATTATTTTTATTAGCCGTAATGATATTAGATTTTTTTCCCCAAATTGTGCAGCCCTACTTTAAGGTTTCATTCATGTTAGTAGAAAACACCAGTTACAGTATTCTTGTTAACTCTTGTTATAATCAATGAATTTGTCCGATTTGTCTCAAGTATTAAAAGCATACAGTATACTGTCACTCATTCTCAGTGTTGACTGTCTTGATGTTGCCATTTTCTTGAGAGATGGAGATTTGTGAGTGTGTGTGTGGGCAAGAGCACAGCATATCCCTCACCTTCACTTGATCTCTCTGAGGCAGCTGACATCATTGTAGGATATGAGAGAGAGTGAGACAAGTTAAATTATCTCACCTTTTCTCTTGCTTTCAGGTTTCTTGCCCTATGATACTCACTTTCCACTCTTATTAGACGTGTGTGTATGTGTGTGTGTAGACTCTGTTGTCTAATTCAAAACGTTTCTGCTTTTTCGCTCTAAAAGGTTGTGAATCACCCCCATTGACGCGAGTGTCAGAGTGCATGAACAATTTGTCATTTGTCTCTCTCTGTCGCTCACACGTATATAGACTCTCCAAAGCGATAACTCAAAATCATGATGAAGAAGGACCGGTTGCCAAGCCTAACATGGCGCAGGCATAATTATCGCTTAAAAGACGTGTGTGTTTCTGCGCAAACTGACGTCAGTAGCAAGTGAAGTTTCTCTCTTGGTATTTTTGTTTTGTGTGTGATTGAATGTTGTGGCTCATGTGCGGTTTCATCCAGCACTTTGCAGTCTGTCTGTCTGAACGCAGGCGACTGTGACCCGAATGCTGATGACATGTGAAGCCAGGTCTGATTTTGGCCCTGTCCATCATCGTGACTATCATTCTCTGCTGACGTTTATTACTTTATGACTAAACATCTCCCAAAAACACACACTGGCGTCACCACACCAACAAGGCCTGGCCCAAAATGTGACAACATATTCAAGAATTATTCCATCCTGTATTATTCCAGTTTATGATGTATTGTCCCATAAGCCTGCTAAATATTAAAAAGAAATGAAAATATACGTCAGGGTTTTTCCAGTAGGCATATTAATTTAGCAAAATGAAGCCGAGTGTCTTGTTGTTGGAAGATTTAAAATTCACTGCAGTATATGTCAATGAATGGAAGAAAGTTAATTTTTTTACTCTACACTACAAGCTACTTAGAAAAAGTAGCTACACTGAAGAGATCATTCAACGGAAAATAAAAATTCACCCTCTTGTTCCAAACCTGCAGGGTTTCTATGCGAAACAAAAAATAAGATATTTTGAAGAATGTTTAACCAAACAGACTTCCATAGTATAATGGACAAAAACATAAAAACCCAAATAAATAAGTAAACATACAAACATCCCTGAGGGTTGTCCCCCCTAAAAATATCATTACAAACCACTGTGTATTGTAAATAATATAATGGACATATACTTAAAATAATTGTGTAAGTATAGTAAAACAATATAAACACAAAAAAGGCACAAAAAAAGCATTTTAGGTTTAGAAACGTTTTAACTCCCCCCTCCCTTGCCTCACAGTGGTTTGGTCCACTGCCTGCTTTCCCCCTTTACCTCACCGATACACACACAAGTCCGGTGGGAGAGAACAAAATTCTTCAGTAGTTATGTGTAAGTAGGCTGTCAAGGCTATTTTATTCACTTTAAACATCGGATGAAGTGATTCTTTCTCTTTAATACAGATGATGTTGGATCATTAATAAATTAGTCATGACAAAAAATTATGATATCCGATGTATTTTTCTATGAGCGATTATAAGGTTACTAGCTTGGCTTGTTTAATACCATAGCTTGTTGGATAGTAAGTCACCCACTACAACTAACACGGTGATAAGCCTGTGTGGACCTACCGATGTGTTGAGTTTTGCTCAATATGATGTTAAGTGGCAGATCAGTGAGCTTGCTGTGGGTGAATATCTAAATAAGAGACGTCCTCAGTATTTTGGCTGTGTCCACTCCAAAAATTTTATGTTTATTGTCCCCCCAACTGTTAGATGAAATTTACACCCTTTACACCCTTTCACATTTCATGCAACTGAGTGATTATTCCCAGCTCCTCCCTAAAAACATGGGAACACAAGGCAGTCACACAAAGACATGAATGCTCACATGCAAGAGCCCTACAGCATGAGAGGCTTAGCAGTCAAAAGCACAGTATTCTGATTGAAAGAATGTGCTGGGAGAATGATTACAGAGCACATGTTTTATACATGAAGTCCTGTTTTTATATGTTCGACTAATTACCCTATGATACTCACTTTCCACTCTTATTAGACGTGTGTGTATGTGTGTGTGTAGACTCTGTTGTCTAATTCAAAACGTTTCTGCTTTTTCGCTCTAAAAGGTTGTGAATCACCCCCATTGACGCGAGTGTCAGAGTGCATGAACAATTTGTCATTTGTCTCTCTCTGTCGCTCACACGTATATAGACTCTCCAAAGCGATAACTCAAAATCATGATGAAGAAGGACCGGTTGCCAAGCCTAACATGGCGCAGGCATAATTATCGCTTAAAAGACGTGTGTGTTTCTGCGCAAACTGACGTCAGTAGCAAGTGAAGTTTCTCTCTTGGTATTTTTGTTTTGTGTGTGATTGAATGTTGTGGCTCATGTGCGGTTTCATCCAGCACTTTGCAGTCTGTCTGTCTGAACGCAGGCGACTGTGACCCGAATGCTGATGACATGTGAAGCCAGGTCTGATTTTGGCCCTGTCCATCATCGTGACTATCATTCTCTGCTGACGTTTATTACTTTATGACTAAACATCTCCCAAAAACACACACTGGCGTCACCACACCAACAAGGCCTGGCCCAAAATGTGACAACATATTCAAGAATTATTCCATCCTGTATTATTCCAGTTTATGATGTATTGTCCCATAAGCCTGCTAAATATTAAAAAGAAATGAAAATATACGTCAGGGTTTTTCCAGTAGGCATATTAATTTAGCAAAATGAAGCCGAGTGTCTTGTTGTTGGAAGATTTAAAATTCACTGCAGTATATGTCAATGAATGGAAGAAAGTTAATTTTTTTACTCTACACTACAAGCTACTTAGAAAAAGTAGCTACACTGAAGAGATCATTCAACGGAAAATAAAAATTCACCCTCTTGTTCCAAACCTGCAGGGTTTCTATGCGAAACAAAAAATAAGATATTTTGAAGAATGTTTAACCAAACAGACTTCCATAGTATAATGGACAAAAACATAAAAACCCAAATAAATAAGTAAACATACAAACATCCCTGAGGGTTGTCCCCCCTAAAAATATCATTACAAACCACTGTGTATTGTAAATAATATAATGGACATATACTTAAAATAATTGTGTAAGTATAGTAAAACAATATAAACACAAAAAAGGCACAAAAAAAGCATTTTAGGTTTAGAAACGTTTTAACTCCCCCCTCCCTTGCCTCACAGTGGTTTGGTCCACTGCCTGCTTTCCCCCTTTACCTCACCGATACACACACAAGTCCGGTGGGAGAGAACAAAATTCTTCAGTAGTTATGTGTAAGTAGGCTGTCAAGGCTATTTTATTCACTTTAAACATCGGATGAAGTGATTCTTTCTCTTTAATACAGATGATGTTGGATCATTAATAAATTAGTCATGACAAAAAATTATGATATCCAATGTATTTTTCTATGAGCGATTATAAGGTTACTAGCTTGGCTTGTTTAATACCATAGCTTGTTGGATAGTAAGTCACCCACTACAACTAACACGGTGATAAGCCTGTGTGGACCTACCGATGTGTTGAGTTTTGCTCAATATGATGTTAAGTGGCAGATCAGTGAGCTTGCTGTGGGTGAATATCTAAATAAGAGACGTCCTCAGTCCCAGGGCGAAACCTAAAATACTATGTGGAGGACAAAATAATTTAGGCTAATAATTATAATATGACTGCATGGTAAACCTATGAACCAAACTCATATTTAAACACGGTCTCCATGCTATGCTGTGTACACATCTCTCTCCTTGCAAGTACAATTTTGGCTGTATTATTTGTGTCCACTTCAAAAATTTTATGTTTATTGTCCCCCCAACTGTTAGATGAAATTTACACCCTTGCAAACATATATATTTATAAATAAGTTCAAAACTTATTGATGACTAAATATTTAGCTGTTAAGAAGACATGCTATGTAAATCGAATCTGTAAATATTTTTATATCCTCATAATTTACAAGAAACGTCCCAACAAACCGATTCACTATTGGATCAGTCATTAATGCTACAGATGCACCGTTTAGGGCGAACCGATTCACTAGAATGAATTAGAATGTTCAACGCCACGTAAGGCAGTTTAGGACTTTATATAAATATGAGATTTTAAAGGTCAAATGATTTAATTGGTCTCACGAGCAGATCCACCGCTAATCGTTTGAAGAATTGCAACAAGATGTTCATAATGGGAGGAGTCGAGCCTTACACGATATGGACCAATGTGAGTTGAATTTTATTTTATGATATAATACACTGGCCTTCTTTTAATTTGTATATGTTATAGGACGTTTCACACAGAAATGTTTAACAGGAGACGCAGAATGGCGGTTGACCCTCAGGGGCAAAACGTTGCGAAACGCTGATTAACAGTCAGTCAGTCTAACGAATGTTTACATGAACAATTGAAAAGCACTGCAATGTACCGCAAAAACGCTGTGTGAACCGGCCTGTATGTTAAAATATTTCGAATTAAAGGAGTGATTGATTCTAATTGAACTATACCTTTCATATTGTTATCAATAAAAGTGTAGTAGGCCAAAAAAAGATTTACAGACATAGGCCACACATACCGGCATCTGCCCATTCATTTCTCCTATGTACTATCTATCCTCTTCATTACACTATTTACCCCATTATCTCCGCTCTCATTTCTTCCCCTTTATTTTTCTCCTCTTATTGCACATCCTCTCCTCTTTCTCCTCTTGCGTTCCGTCGTCTTGTTTCTAAGCTAACCTGATTTCAGCTCATAGTCTGCACAGATAAAGACAGATCCTACATCGTTTAGTGGATTAGATAGTTAATCACAGTATATTACAGCCTCTCTGTTGGCTCGCCATTGAAGAAGAGACACCTCTCTCAGCCAAAGCACATTAGACGGCCTAATCAGATCTCCCCTCCCTCTATTACAAATTGAATGATATAATATTCCTCAGTTTTCAATATTAAAAAAGCCCCCGACCTTTTAGTTTTGCCTTTCCAACGGGCGTGTAGAACTTCATCATGCCCCTATGATAGAATTAGCTGATATCTGCGCTTCCCATTCCAGCATGTCTTCATGGCATGTACGCTTCCTCTAAGGCTGGCTGATTGAATTTGAGGGAGGCTACACCAACCACTTAAGGATTTCTGCACGCTCCTGATTGATTATGCCCTTATCGTATCCTCTTGCCTTGAGTTGTTTGATAGGCCTGCTCTCCATACGTCTCGCACTCTCTCCCTCTCTTCACAAGTAATTTCGTATCTTTTTTATGACTTCTAGGCGTGTTTCGGACCTATTTCTCATGGTCTGTGCGAGAGACTCAGATAGCAATGGATAGCTTGTATCCTCTCGTATAAAAGAGTTACCTTGTAACCGAGAGTTTTGAATTGGCTATAGTTATGATTAGAGATCGAATCTCGTGTAGGCCCACTTTCTAACAACACTCGGATATAGTCATGTTGATTATTTGATAATGAGAAAGACTTTAGAGTTTCATACATTGGTAAAGCTAGCTTAGAATTATTACACAATATTAAACATCAGTGCATAACTTGTACTGCATGGTTTGTGCTACAAGTTATGGCAGGACCTGATATTAGTGATGCACCAAAATAAATTTTTCACTAAAACTGAAAATAAAATTTGGGTTAATTGGGTATTGGAACTCTTCATACTGTAGTAAAGTTCTTCAGCAATGAACCCCACGGTGCCCCACAGGAATAGGAACAGTTAAAGGGGACATCGGAAGCAAGATTCACTTTTACTAGGTGTTTGCATATAAATGTGTCTTAGCAGTGTGTGGACACACAACCACCCTACAATGATAAAAATCCATTCACTCTTTTTTTTTAATCCCCAAATAACCTAAACGGTCTCAATTATCAAGCCGTTTTGATTTGCTGAGCAGTATGACGTCATATTGCTCAGGCCCTGCCCATGTCCGTTGATGGACTGTCCCTTATTAGCATATTTCCGCCCTCAGTCAGTTGTACGCTGTCTGTCATTTTCTCTGCACTCCACAAGCTGTAGCAACAACGTCTCATAAGCACTGCAGGGTTTTTGTAGTTAGATGTAAAAGTGAAAATAGGAGTCCTCATTTTCTCCTGACATCAGAGCCACTGAGGACACAGTGCATTTGTTTTGTTTTTGATGGTAATGCGCCACTGAATATACAAAAAATGGAAAAGGGGTGGGATGAGCAGTAGCTCATTATCTGGTCGCTGTGAACAGAAGTGTTTTGACAAGATAAAAAGGGTGTTGTTTTACACGACCATTGAGGAATTTTAGCCAAAGTATGTGGCAGACATTTAATAAAGACTAAAGAATCATACCGACTTGTGGAAAATAGCCATCCGATGTCCTCTTTAAACAACAACAACGGTTTGGTACAATGGTGGAAAAGCAGCTTGTGGTTCTATGAAGAACCTTTAACATCCACGTAACCTTACCGTTGCATCGCTGCGAAAGCCCCCTTTTAGAACCTTTATTTTTAAAGGTGCAATAGGTGATTGTCTTCAGAAAATGTTTTTGTTATGCTGGTTGAAAGTCTCTTTGGGGAAATCCGTTGAGGTTTACTTCATTTCGGAACATGGGCTGGAATTGGGAACCTGATGTAGCCTATTGTAGTAATGTTGTCTCTGGTCTGTGAGCGTAAATGCGTTCAGGGGGCGTGGCTTTGGACGGCGATTGCAGAGAGGGTGGGACGTTCGCTTTCAGTGCTATCAGGCTAAAGTTAGCATTTTCCAAGATCTCCTATTGCACCTTTAAGAGTGAACATCACTGTTTTAGTCAATAGTTTTGGCCTTCCATAAATATTCTAATCTTTTTATCTGCAAGTCTCAGAACTCCTGTAGCAACAGATGCCTCAGCAGAAATGTAATATTTTTTCAAATTTTGAAAAATAATAGCACGTTTCCTAATGCTTTTCTCAATACGCCTCACAATATGAGGTAAAGATGCACCAATATTTCAGCAACTGAAAATCCATTTTTGTTTGCTAAAAAATGGCTGGATATTTTAGGTTGCTGAAATTTTGGTGCAAAGGTACTGAGAAAAGGTATTTTATTATTTTTCTAAACAATCAGATTTAGGAGTTTTACCTGACAGAAGATAAAATGAACAAAAAGATAAATAAACAAAAAAAATCACATAGACTTACATTGAAGGACAAATCTTTTGAGGGCTTTTTGACTTTAGTTTAGTACATAACCACCTAGAACACCCAAGCAAATAATAGCACCATACCTAGCATTTAGTACTGTTTTGCATTGGTAAAACATTCACTTTTTCTTCAGAAAATGTGAAAATCTAGTTCATCGCATTCAGAAGGCTTTACCTTCATGTCAACCTTGAGAGCATGTGTGTGTATGTTTGGTCATGAACTCATCAGTGACCGGGGTGTGTAATGTGGTGTGAATTTCGCATGTACCTGCATGTGCATGCATGTGTGTATTTCACGGGGTTGAGACAGACCCTCTCTCCTCGCCTCGGCCCGGGCGTTAATTAGTACACAGATAATCCAAAACCCACTCAGCATGTGAACAGACCGATTTGGAGCCTGCCACTACAAGCACACGAATACACACAGGTACACACCTTAAACACACATATACACACATATAGACTTAAAAAAACAGTTCTTATCCAACTATTTCTAATCTAATATAAGGTCTAATTGTTTGAATGATTCATTGGATTGCATTTTTGAAGGAACTCTGGGTTTAGTACATCAGACTTGGCTTATTGTGAAAAGGTCTCTACCTTTCTATCTTTAGGGACTAGCTTAAAGTCAATATGGAAATTACTTTTGTAATATGTATTTGAGAGTGAAATAGGACCAATGTCCCCTTCTAATGGGGTTTTTTGACCAGGTTGTGGAGGATGAAGGTCAAGTTCTCCATCGTGAGTGTGTTAACACTTTTTTTATTATTGAGCATACCGTTTCACTCAGAAATATGTTTTATTATGTGCACTACCTTTCAAGATTTCTTAATGTTTTGAAAGAAGTCTTATGTTCACCAAGGCTGCATATTTGATCAAAAATACTGAAAAAAGCAGCAATATTGTGAATATATTACAGCTATTTAAAATATATTTTTTTATTTTAACATATAATTTATTCCTGTGATGGTAAAGCTGAATGTTCAGCAGCCATTAGCCAGTTTTCAGTGTCACATGATCCTTCAGAAATCATTCTAATGCTGATTTGCTGCTCAAGAAACATTTCTTATTAATATCAATGCTGAAAACAGTTGTACTGCTTTACATATTTGTGAAGAACGTGATACATTTTTCTCTTTACTGTCACTTTCGATCAGTTTAATGCATCCTTGCTGAATAAAAGTATTAATTTCTTTCACAAAAAGAAAAAAAAAATCTGACTGACCCCAAATTTTAACTCATTAGTTAAGTGCGTTGCATATGCCAGTTCACATTTACTTAATATAAAGGCTGCATTACCTACAACAGTAGCCTAAAAGTATGCCTGAATAGCTATTTGGTTTTTAGAGGCAGAGAAAGACATTGCATTTAGCTTACAAGACAACTGTTGTTGTTTTTTGACACAGATGAATCATGCACAATAAGACCAGGATGTATTGAGAAAGTACATTGGGTCAATTTTGTCTTCATGATGACTTTAATAAGACGTGGCAGGATGGTAGAGAGTGAGCGGAGAGAGGTCAGAGCAGAATAAGAAAACAGTAGTGAATTATAGGACCTTTCAAACTCGCTGGCCAAGTTACACACAGTGATTCGCATGCATAATGAATGAATGAGGCATAATTCATTCCACTGTTTAGACAGTGATTATTATAGCAGATAGACTTAACTGTTTTAGCTAAAACAGCGTCCTCTTTTAAATGGATCTTTTAGTCCACTCTCACTGCTAGAGTTTTCATTGAGCACAGACTGTAGCTGTGTTCCAAAACGTAGTGAGCTGCCTAACTAGGCAGTATTTTTAGGCATGCTACTGTAAGCAAAATTACCCTGACATATACGCTTGGTAAGATTTTGTAATGTTTTTGAAAGAAGTCTCTTAGGCTCACCGAGGCTGCATTTATTTGATCAAAAATACAATAAAACAGTTTTCTATTTTAATATATTTGAAAATGTATTAAATGGATAGAAATGGATACATAATGGATAGAAAAATTCACAGAAAACCAAAGCCACAGGAAACATAAAACATACATTTCAGCAATCAAGAAGGTGTAAGAAAAATGAATAAAATAAAATAAAAAAATTAAATAGAAATATTAAGTCTTTGCTGTCACATTTAATCAATTTAATGCATCTTTGCTGAATAGAAGTATTAATTTCTTTAAATAAAAATGCCACAAAATTTTAAACGGTACTGTTT
Organism: Sinocyclocheilus anshuiensis; assembly: GCF_001515605.1. Taxonomy (NCBI): domain Eukaryota; kingdom Metazoa; phylum Chordata; class Actinopteri; order Cypriniformes; family Cyprinidae; genus Sinocyclocheilus; species Sinocyclocheilus anshuiensis. The sequence continues at coordinate 2,858,234 of NW_015542382.1, forward strand.
TTAAGCAAATCTTCAGGCAGCATTGCAAAAAAAGCTCAACATTAATTTAAGATGGCGGATGGAGCTGATTTTAAATTATATATTTCATTTAATTCTGAAATTGTCAATAACAGCTAGTCAAATCTAATTAAAAATATGTTACTTTGTGCAGTATTTGTGTGTACAGTGTATTTTACGCTTATTTAAATATCGTGTTGTTAGCAACATGCTATGCAAAACACTTGAAATCAGTTGTGTTTCTGTTTGAATTCTGCATTACAAGATGCTGCCTATGTAGACAACAAGTTGAGCCTATTGCATTATGGTATACAGTATTGCACACAGTGTTGTTTTGTACATTTTGACAGTATACAGAAAAATGTACTGAATATGCTGAGTATACATACTGACTTCTAATTAATAGTCTACTCAAAAGCTCTGTATCAATTAGACTGGTGAGTTGAAGATCAAATAAAGAGTGTTAAAAATGCAATCTTAGCTAAATGTGCCCTCTTAGTTCACACCATGGGGTCAAAGGTTATTTATTTTCCGCCAGAGAAACATGACAATATCAACGCATGCATAGTAAGCCCCTTATCTGTGCCCATCTTTATCGCCGCCACAGATCTAATGGCAAAAACAATTACCCACCAAGTCGCTATTCACAAGCAAATTATGTCACACACACACCCAGTCTCTGACACACATTTGCTGACACTGATGATGTACACACACACACACACACACACACACACACACACACAAGTCACAGTGCCATCCCAGCCTTAATGAAGTCCTCTGAGTTTAATTAAGTAGCTAAATTATCAGCAGTAATGTTAGCATTAATTATGCCAAATTATAGCACCGGAGAGGCGGAGGGTGAGAGAAAACGAGGGAGGAAAATGTCAATTCAGCTCAGCTCACCTGCAGGGTGAACGTGAGATGGATGGGAGGTGAGGGGAGGCGAGTGTGAGGAAAGGAAATGTTGGCGTAGTAACGTCATTTTAAATGCAGGAACAGATAATGAACAAATGTCAAAACTGCATCATCTTTTCTCAAATATGTCACGGCTGTACATTTTCCCCTTGTTACACACTTAGCTTCAGCATAGAATATTTTATTTTAAATTCATTTTCAGATTTTTTTTTGTTGTTGTAATTTTCTGGCAGCATCGCTCTAGAATGCATTGTGAAAAAAATCATCCAATATGGCAGGTGGAGCTGATTTCAAAATATATTTAATTTAATCCTGATATTCTCTATTAAAAATAGTCAAATCTTAAAACAGTGCTATGGTATTACCTTTTTTGGTGCTATAGTTACACTTAAAAAACATAATCTGTCTCGGTTGTTGTTGTTTTCTTTGTGTTTGTTTTTGGACATTAACTATGGTACTACTCTACTACTACTACTGGTAATTTTGACGTGCATTAGTTTTGTTTTTGATGGTAATGCACCACAGAATACAAAAAAAAAAAAATGGAAAAAGAGGGGTGAGATGAGCAGTAGCTCATTATCATTTAAAGAGACATGCACCAAAACGTACTATACAAAAACCATGATATATGGATTTCAGTACCAAAAAATATGGTACAGGATAATTCAGGCATTCAGGAACACCATGGTACGTTCATATGGAAATGATTACCATATATTTCCCAACTGTACTGTGGTACTTCCATAAAATCATATACTGTGGCAGTACCATGTTATAGTGATAGTATCACATTGTAATATTATGGTACTTAAAAATATACCAAGATATTACAATTAATATCTGTACCATGGTACATAAATATAAGGTAATCTTTAAGTACAAAAGCATGTCCAATGTCACAACTGATATCTTAATTGCACCTTTAAATGGTCTTGCTACAGTAAATCATTATTTTACGCATGTTTCATTAGGGTATGCACACTTATGAATATGCTTTGCCACTAAAAATGTAAACAACAGTTTTATGTAAATATAATGCAGGATTTTTTAAATAAATTATCAACTCAGGCCTTGTGTGAACAGACCGTGTGTGTGTGTGTGTGTTTCTGCCCACCCTGTCTGTGAATGTCACAGTTCTTTATCTCATAAATGCTCCCTCTGCGGACAGCCTCAAATGCTGCGTTATTAAATTATGAATATTAATAAAAATCAGACATGAAAAAGGTAATAATTCTACTGGCGCACAGAAATAATGAACCTAATTTTGATAAATGGGGTGATAGCACAGCAGCAGAATATGGAGACGAATTTATCTTAATTAATATCGCAGACCTGAACACTGTACTAGGTAAATGTGACCGCTGGGGCTGGGAGCAGTCGATGGAGCACACACACACTCGTCTGTCAACATACATTTTTCATTCTTTCCCTGCACAGAACATAGAAACGATAAAGGTGCTAAACTTAAAAGACTTTGTTGGTGCCGTGCGTGTCTGACATTATGAATGCAATGCTTGTGTTTTAAAGGGATAGTTCACCCAAAAATGAAAGATCTGTCATGTTGGCTTTCAATGTTCTGTGGAACACAAAAGGAGATATTTCCAAGAATGTACTGGTTGCTTTTTTACATGTAAAATTATCCAATTTTAGTGACTGGCGATTAAAGCATTCAAGCTTCAGAAAGGACAGAAAAGCACCATAAAAGTAGTCCATACGACTATATTTCATGCTTTCTGAAGTCATACAGTAACTATAATAATGTGTAATAATAATATAATAATAATCTGTGAGAAACAAATTGACATTTAAATTGGTGCATTCATGAGAGTTTATGAAGTAAGTGGTGATTCATGAATTTTTTGAGTCAGATCTCTTTAAAGAATCATGTGAACTAGTTGTTCATAAAACCAGTCTGAATAATTCTTTCGTGAAATCTGATCCAGTTCTTAGGTTCAGCTCAACTTTTCTGTTACAATAGTTAACAGCTCACTGAATAGAAAGATCATCAGAAATGTATTATTTCCCTCTTTTTGAGGCATGAAAGCTTCACTTGCCAATAACTGTAGTTTAAAATTTCTCATTGGTGTTCCACATAAGAAAGAAAATCATGCATAAATAATGACAGATTTGATTGATTGATTTTTGTTTGTTTTGGGTGACCTGTCCCTTTAATACATTTTTTTCTGTGAATGTTAAGCATGTTAAATGGTATCAAAGCATGGGTGTTTATTTGCATCCTCTCTCTCTTTCTCTTTAAAGCACTTGCCTCAAGCAGGCTCAATTTAACGCAACTTAAAAGAGAAAATAGTGCAACAGCAAAAAATGGAAATGACATGGATTTGCCCTGTGGTCAACTTTATGAAGAACAACAAAGAGGTTAGAAAAAAAGATAAATGAGGCTAAAGTGAAATGACTACAAAGTATCTATTTATTAGAAAGTGGGACAAATGTAGTCAGAATAAATTAATTAATCAGACGCTTTTAATTGATTCGTTTGGAGTCCTGGCGCGTTGTGTGATTATGCTCAAGTGTTTAATTACGAATATAGATGAGATGATGCTGTTTAATTAGTCTGGCCGGCGAATGAGCTTTCACACTTTGCCTGTAATTAGCATTTTGAGTAAGCATGTGCACATGCATGTACGCGTTTGCACTGCTGCATGCAAATCTGTGGCTTGCATGCTTATCACTCAGTTTGCTTCAGTGTGTTGTTTTTGTGTTCGTAGCCTGATAAAGGACTGTTTTTTTTGTTTGTTTTTTTAATTAAATGGTTAAGATCACATGACCAGCTGAGCTGGGAGGTGGGGCATGTTACCTCAAGGGTCTCACTTTAACATTTCACTTCATGCAGTAAATGTATTATTAAAAAGTAATTAATAAATAAGTGCTATCCAACATAATTTACCATGTTACAACCACAGTACTTTGGTTTAGGATAAAGTAAAATAAATAAATAAGTACCATAATGGTACCATAGTACTACCATGGTTGTTTTGTACCATAGTACCATTTCAATTGGCAGTACCACGGTACAGTCATGGCATCCGATGGTAATACTGAAGTCTACATAGTGCTGTACCTTGGTGCTGTAATGTTAGTAGATGGAATACCATGTAAATACCCTGGTATATGAATTTTAGTACATATTATATGGTATATAAAAGGGTATTACCACAGTCCTTATTGTATAGGTAAAATATGTTTTTTTTTTAAATAGTACTATGGTAGTATCATGGTATTCTTGTAAGTACTTTAGAGTGCAAAAAAAGAGAAAAAAGGTAATGGTACATGACTTTCAGTACTATAGTATTATAATCACCATACAATGGTACTGCCACACTTTTTAATAACAGAATTTACACGTACAGTGGTATTTACACTACTGTTTAAAAATTTGGGTTCAGTAAGAAATTATTTTTTAAGACATTAACAGTTATATTCAGCAATGATGCATTAAATTGATCAAAAGTGACTTAAAAATAATAAAATAAATGACATTTGTATATGTGACATTGGACCACAAAACCAGTCATAAGGGTAAATTTTTTTAAATTGAGATTTATACATCATCTGAAAGCATCTGAATAAATAAGCTTTCCATTGATGTATGGTTTGTTAGGATAGGACAATATTTGGCCGAGATACAACTTTAAAAATCAGAAAATCTGTAATCTGAGGGTGCAAAAAAATCAAAATACTCAGAAAATCGCCTTTAAAGTTGTCCAAATGAAGTTCTTAGCCATGCATATTATCAAAAATTAAGTTCTGATATATTTACGGTAAGAAATTTACAAAATATCTTCATGGAACATGATCTTTACTTAAAGAGTACTGATGCTACTAAAAAGAACATTATTTTGTGTATTTGGTGTAATGAAATGTGTTTATGCGGTTTAAGGTTCAAAAAACACATTATTTTCCACATACTGTACATTATTGTTTTTCCTCTATGCCCCTTTACAGATCTTCTTTATGTACCAAGAGCTTGTAACACTCCAAAGAGGAAGGAAAAATTGAAATCGCATCATATGACCCCTTTAATATCCTAAGGATTTTTGGCATAAAAGAAAAATCGATAATTTTGACCCATTCAATGTTATTTTGGTCATTGCTAAAAAATATACCCAAGCGACTTAAGACTGGTTTTGTGGTCCAGGGTCACATATTTTAAAATATAGTAAAGTTATTTAGAAATAATTATTTTAAATTGTAATATTTATGTTTTTTTTTTACTGTAGGCTATTTTAATCAAATAAATTCAGCCTTGATTAGCATAAGATACTTCTTTTAATCATAAAAAATCCCAAGTTTTAAAAGTTTAAAAAAAAATTTATATGAACTTTTAAAATGGTAGTATACATGATAAATAATCCAAAATACTCCAAAGAATGTCATGGTATACTATTATGTAATCATAGTGTTGTCCAAAAACCATTATTACCATTAAAAAAGTGTAATAATGGTCAAAATAAAGTCTCTAAAAAATAATGGTAACAGAACTTTTTAGTTAGTACATTTTGGTTGTTAAAACACCATTGCTAATCATTTCTATCAGTCAGTCCTCCTATATAGTCCTTCAGCACCTAATCAGAAGCTGCACCGTGTCTATCTGAAAGAGTTTCACCCTCTACTTTTCTGTCTGTCACAGCCTGCAGTGGAATCGGGCCCCGCAGTGAGGGGCCTGTAAGCCAATCATCCCAAGTTCTTTCTATTCCATGCCTTTCAATGCAGGGGAAATGTGTGAAACACACCATTCAAACATCCTTTATGAGTGAGGCCTGCTCAAAAAATCCTGAGTGTATGTTCTGAGAGAATCAATTGTGTGTGTGTGTGTGTGTGTGTGTGTGTGTGTGTGTGTTTGTCGCGTGTGCAAAATAATCTGGTGTGTCTGGTTTTCTTGTGATCCTAAAATGCAACTGTGTCGATTTCATTTACAATTATGCTATGCGTGTGAGTTTGTTTATTCATACACACGCTGGATCTCAAAGCAATGGAAAAATGACTTTTACTCGTTCTAGGTTTGACACGCACAAAGCATTTCATGCTTTCCATGAAACACATTTTCTGTGTGTTTACAAGCGATCTGGCTTGGACATCCTCGATTTGATAAGGGTGCTACACCAGAGTGGCAGAAATGTGCAGGTACGTTTTTGTACAAAATGTTGTACAGCAAATCTCAATGGAGCAAATCCTATCCATATAGGAGATTTTAAGACCCTGGAAGGCATTTTATGTATCTGAAAGTTTTTCCAGAGTTTTCGGTACGCTGTGTTTGTTTCTTTCTGAAACGGATTAGAGTTTGGGCCGAGGGGATTACAGGACGACAAAAGAGTGCTTGAAGACGTGAAGAATGAGAAGAAAAGCTGTCATCAGACTGATTTAATTTAAGTCCCCTTTTAAAGAGATTCAGAAACAATGCTCCCAGTACAGCAATTGTATGCTAATGATGAGCTTCTTGGCTATTGCACTCGTGTGTGTGTGTGTGTGTGTGTGTTTGCACAAGACAATCTTGTCGAACATGAAACATCTTGTTGAATAACCTCAGTGTTGTGATAACCTCATTATATCTATTTAATACATCCTCTGAAAGCATTCTGGTTTCAAAAGCGTCAGAATTAGGGTGACTAATATCACTCTTGTTGCACAGAAACAAAGCTTAATTGTTTGGAAATCCTCGGAAATGGAGGGCCGCGTCACTCGCAGTTCTTTCTTTTGCACCTTGAAAGGTTCTTTTATAGGTTCCACAAGGGAGTGTTTTTTCAGAAGATTATCATGATTTATTTCTTTCCTGGCCAAAAAACAGGATGAAGTAATTAACAAGCAATAAGAGACAAACTCCTGGCCAGGGAGAAGCGTAAGCCTGCTATTGTACGTAGGGTATTTACGTGGATTTTCTGTATGAATATTGCAAGATGCGCGTGTGTTAAATTTGTCCGTTTTCTTCGCATTGTTTTTCTAAACGTTCCAATTTTATAGCTGCCGTTCAAAAAGCTTTTTGTATTTAAACTAATTTTCATGCAGTCAAGCTTAACTACAAGCCTTTCACGGCATTAAAGTGTTTGTGTTGAATAAATGCAGCTGAATGATGCTAGTAAGGATGAAGAGCCATAGAACAACTATCAAACAAACTAGACAACTTACAAGAAAGTTTGTAGTTGATATGATAACTTAAATAGCAGCAGATTACGTTTGCAAAAACATTTCACAAGACAGTTTTTTTTAATGTTTAAATTATTTTCTGTTTGTACCTAAATTCGCTTGTTTAGAGTAGCTATACAAAACCACTATACTTTACATTCATCACTTTAATTGTTTTGCATGCCAGCTTCCTTTTTCCATACCAGCTTTCATGACTTGAAAAAGTTGGTTATACTGTACAATTAACAAGTATAGCACATTACATATAGCTTAAATAATTACTAGAGTTATGCACTGTCCTGTTTAGTGAATAAGTTCAAGTGTGTGTTGATGACAAGTACTGTAAAAAAAAAAAGTGAAATATTATTATGACTTAAAATAACCATTTACGATTTCATTCCAGTCTTCAGTATCACATGATCTTTCAGAAACCATTCTAATGGTAGCACCAATAGCCTTGTGGGCAGTGCGCCGACATATAGCGCTGTTGAATTTCGGGCGTCCCGAGTTCAAGTCCCGGCTTGCGGACCTTTTCTGATCCCATCCCCCTCTCTCTCTCCCACTTTGCTACCTGTCTAAAATACTGTCCTGTCCTAAAAAAAAAGGCAAACCCTGCCAAAATAAAAAAAAATTTAATCATTTTAATATATTGATTTTCTTCTCAAAAAACAACAGCAACAACAATATCAATGCTGAAAACAGTTGTGCTGCTTAATAATTTTGTAATATATATATTTTTTAGGATTCTTTGATGAATATAAAGTTTAAAAGAGCAGCATTTATTTGAAATAGAAATATTTTGTAACATTTTAAATGGCTTTTCTGCCACTATTGATCAATGTAATGCATCCTTGCAGAAAAAAAGTGTTAATTTCTTAAAAAAAAACTAAACAAAAAAAAAAGACCCCAAACTTTAAATAAAGTAATCAATCGAATTTTAATGACATTTCTAATTAAGCATTAGGTGATTTGGAAATATTATGTGTTAACATTATTAGTGGAAGTTATTATAAAGAGTTTACATTTCTTCACTTAAACTCTGACACACTTTGTTCTTACAGTAACGACTTTGGTACTCAATGACAGGCAGGTATTGTGTGTGTGTGTTTGTTGGTTAAATGTTTGCTAGCAGGTGATCCTGTTGTAAGCAGATGGTGTTTGCAACTAATGCTAGCTCCCAACAAAGCGAGACACCAGGAACACACACACACACACACACACACACACATGCACATACACACACAATTAGTCTGTGACTTTGTCCCTCCGTGAATTGAGAAGGTAAAAGAGATGTGCAACAGAAGTGGCTGGCAGATTTTATGATTAAAATGGAAAACCAATGAAGTCAATTCAACTGGAAAGAACACTTTGGAATGACGGAAAACATAAAAAAATAGTGTTTCTTCAGTTTGTGGTATCTGGCTGTATCCCAAAGCAATCTCTGCAAAGAGACATTTCTTTTTCTACCCTCCTTTTCTGCGCGTCTGTCCATTTCATTTTTGTAATTTTTTCAAATTCATTGGCTGCATCCTAGTTCACATTTTATTTGCTTTAAATATTATGCAGGATTAGAATAGAGTGCAGCAGGAATGAGTGCTAAATACTGGAAATGAGTTAGCATTTTTTAACTTCTGGTTCCGTCGATCCAAAATCAATGTGTTTTTTTTTTTTAATGCCTGAAACACAGTCTGTGGTTAACACAAGCTCAAGATATTTTCACATCTTATTCTATGACATGAAATACATTAATAATACCCCATGTGTGATTTTTTTATGATGTTATGTGTCTTTTATGGCAGAGGTCCCCAACCAATGGGTCGCAGCCCAGTACCGGGCCATGGAAGAGTTGCTAGTGGGTCGCAAGAACATTCTGGGAAAAATGTGTATTGATATGACACTGTTATTTATTGTGCATTAATAATTATTTATTTATATTTATATAAGTATTTCCGTTTGTTGTATGCGATTGCTAGGCAGTAGCAATTTGACAATTTTATGTAAATTAAATGTTCAATAAGTAAATGAATGATTGTTCGGTACGCATGTGATTTGCATATTAATTTGCCAGTTTACACATTCACGCGATTTTAAAGGGTTAGTTCAAACAAAAATGTAAATGCTGTCATTATTTACTCACCCTCATGTCGTTCCAAACCCGTAAGACCTTCGTTCATCTTCGGAACACAAATTAAGATATTTTTGATTAAATCTGAGAGCTCTCTGACCCTCCATAGACAGTAACGCAACTGCAATGTTCCCAGATCCAGAAACGTAGCAAGGACATTGGTAAAATAGTCCATGTGACATCAGGGGTTCAACCATAATTTTACGAAGCTACAAGAATACTTTTTGTGTGCAAAGAAAACAATAATAACACCCCCAAAGTGCTCCCTTCCTCTTTTACGTCTGGAACGTATGAAAGCTTGTTTTCACTATGGGATAAAAAAAATTGCTAATTTTTATCTTACATTTTGGACTTTTTTCACGCAATTCTGAAAATGATCAGAATTGTGAGATGTAAACTCAGAATTTTGCTTTTTTTTCTTGTAATTCCGACATTACATCTCACAAATTGTTTACAATTCTTACAAATTGTGAAATAAAAAGTTGAGATTACCTTTTTTATTTTTTATCCTGTAGCAGAAACAGGCTTTCATAGATGTCAGAGGTTGTCAGGGACATTAAATCTCATCACGCCAAACAGGTAAACTCATCCACTCACTGGTTTAAGCGAACATGCTAACCAGCCAAACCTTGACCCCTTGTTATGTCCCAAAATTTGTGTACTGTCTACATCTGAAAATCGCCTACTCTCTGTGTAGGTACTTGTTTTAAACTAAGTAATTACTTAGCGACGATAAAAATAAATAAATAAATAAATATATATATATATATATATATATTTATATGTTCTATGTAGTATGAATGTGTGTAGTATGAACATAGTCCAGATGTACTGTACTACATTCATAATGTCATTGTCATGTGACTTTCCACCATCAGTTGTATCGTTTCCCTGTCATTCCCAAATCCTCTCCCATGCCTCAAGGGATAGTAAGTGTCCATTGGATGTGCAATTCAAAATCTCGAACAAATGAGTCATACAGGGACTCTTTGCCTACTTTATTATGACTACTGTGAATTCAGACATACTACTCTGTTCACATATTAATTTTCGCCTGATAGTAGGGATGTATGCAGTTTGGGATTGTCTTACTACATGCCCAAAAGTAGTATTTGTCCCATCACTAGCAAAGTACATACTTTGAATAGAAGCAGTATATACTGGGATGCAGTGATAGAGAATTCTTAAATGAACAGAAACATCTATGATCTCTCTCTCTCTCTCTCTCTCTCTCTCTCTCTCTCTCTCTCTCGCAGTTATTACG
>NW_015542382.1:2868723-2869253 GCF_001515605.1 Sinocyclocheilus anshuiensis
GATAGTAGGGATGTATGCAGTTTGGGATTGTCTTACTACATGCCCAAAAGTAGTATTTGTCCCATCACTAGCAAAGTACATACTTTGAATAGAAGCAGTATATACTGGGATGCAGTGATAGAGAATTCTTAAATGAACAGAAACATCTATGATCTCTCTCTCTCTCTCTCTCTCTCTCTCTCTCTCTCTCTCTCTCGCAGTAATTAAGCTTTTAATTGCAAAGTGTCTCTTGATTAGCTTTGGGGGATGGAGACAGCCTGGGCTTTGTGTACATTTTAGATCCATTTACAGCAGATGACACACACACATACACACACTCAAGAATCATTTTGAGAAGTTGAAGCTAATTCTCTCTGTCTGAACCCATTACAGCATTAATTTAATTTAGAGTGAGCTGCCATTAGCTCATTAACACGTCTAATTAATTCATTGACAGCACTATTAAGATGTCTCTTTTGAAATTGGCATCTGGTGTGTGCGTCTGCGTACTGTGTGTGTGTGTCTCTCTCTCTCTCTCTCTCTCTCTGTGT
>NW_015542382.1:2869285-2928377 GCF_001515605.1 Sinocyclocheilus anshuiensis
GTGTGTGTGTGTGTGTGTGTATCTAAATGTGTGTCTGACGCTTGGCAGAAGAGGTTAAAATGACAGATCAGGTGACAAAATATGGAGAGTGAGAAGGAGGAAATGAAAAATGTCATTGATTAATCTAATTTTATGTCATTAATATGAAGTAGAAACACTTACTAATAATAACAATATTTCATGTCTATTTGTTTAGTAGGTTATTAGATTTTTTTTTCACTGTATACACGTCAGTTTATTATTGGTGGACATTTGGTTTCACTACACACACCGAGAGCCGTGTTTAACTGGATTCACTTCCTGTACTAGCAGGAAGCTCGCACACTCGGGGAACAGGTGTCACTCACAGAGAAGCATCTGTAGGAAGCGAGTGCATGTGTATGTGTGTGTGTATCTGCCGCTCTCCGGCACCGTGGGTATCTGCCATAGTGATAGCAGGAGCGATGTCACCATGGCGATATCAGTACACATCACTATAACTACTCGTGTCCCTGTTCAGTGTGACTGTGATACCGTTCTGCCCCGTGTGTGCGAGTGCCAAAATCTTACTGGGTGCAGCTGTGTTTTCAGTTTTTTAAGGAAAAAATGTATTGGTCCAAGTCAGAGGTGGGTCTTTCATAGCTCAGGAGACTCAGTGTTGAGTTATGTTTCATTTGAGTATCAACTTTCTGTTTCTGCAAATATTCCTTTGAGAAAAAAAAGGTGATTTATTAAAGAATTCTGAAAAAACGGTTTCACTGTTTTCACCAAAATATTAAGCGGCAAAGTGTTTTCTTCATTAATAATAAGAAGAAATGCTTCTTTAGCAGCAAATCAGCATATTAGAATGAGTTCTGAAGGGTCATGTGACTTATATAAAATGACAGAATTACAGAAAAGTAACATATATAAATTACAGAAAAGTTATTGTAAATTATAATAATAATAATAATAATAATAATAATAATTTCTTATTATTACTGATTTTACTGTATTTTTTATCAAATAAAATGCAGACTTGGTGAGAATAAGAGACCTCTTTAGAACGTTAAACATTAAAAGCATAAGAACATGTAATTGATCCAAAATTCTGGTTAATATAAATATATGTGTGTTGTGTGTGTGCATGTGTGTATTGATGTATGTTTGTATATATGTGTCAGTTTTGTTTTAGCATCCTTGAGATTCTGCTTTTGTTTTTATTAATATTCTAAATTAGTTTTATTGGTATTATCTATTTTCATTTTACTTCAAATTTTAGTGAAACTGTCCAGTTTTTTGTTGTTGTTGTTGTTGTTGTAATTTTTATGTATGTGTGTATCTTTTTTTTATTCATTTTTGTTTTAGTGTTAGTACATCAAGTTAAAATAAAAAATGAGAAATATTGCCTTAGCTGAAATATTATTTTTTCATATTTTATTTTTGTTAACATGCATTTTATTTCAAGTAACAAACATTTTTTAATGGTTTCAATTTTAGTTTAACTTTTAGTTAACTGTAATAACCCTGATATGTGTGTATATAATATTTAATTAACAAAAGTAGCACTTATACATAAAAAGGTTTACTCAAGTACACAAATGCAGATGAAAATGCAAAATATTCTAAATTAGTTTTATTGGTATTATCCATTTTCATTTTACTTCAAATTTTAGTGAAACTGTCCAGTTTTTTGTTGTTGTTGTTGTAATTTTTATGTATGTGTGTATCTTTTTTTTATTCATTTTTGTTTTAGTGTTAGTACATCAAGTTAAAATAAAAAATGAGAAATATTGCCTTAGCTGAAATATTATTTTTTCATATTTTATTTTTGTTAACATGCATTTTATTTCAAGTAACAAACATTTTTTAATGGTTTCAATTTTAGTTTAACTTTTAGTTAACTGTAATAACCCTGATATGTGTGTATATAATATTTAATTAACAAAAGTAGCACTTATACATAAAAAGGTTTACTCAAGTACACAAATGCAGATGAAAATGCAAAATCAATCTTGACTAGCCAGAGACGTTTCCAACATTTGCTTGTTTAGAGCCATAAAAAAAGATCTGTTTGTCTGCGTTTAATTTCATTGCTGAAAAACATTAGAGATCTGCTTTTTTCTTTCCTGTTACTATAATTCATAGATATTTTGTAATTATCTGATTTATTTATGCATACTGTGTAAATATCATCTGTTAATTGCTTTGTGTGATAATGGCATAATTTGGCTCTGTGTCATCTATCATATAATTTGATATTAGCACGATCATGACATCATCCTGATAAGACATTAATAGACTTGATTAATGTCTTGTGCGATTCGTGGATGTGTTCTCACATTCACCTCATCTCATTCTCAGCTCTCACTGTTACCAGCTTTAGCTGTTTGCTTTTTTCCCTGCAAGATGGGATTTTCAACACCGTGCATTTCTCAAACATCTGTCTGAATCATGAAAAACAAAGCTTTGACTAATAGGTGCCAAATTGTTTTTAAACGTGCAATAAAAAACTGCTAATCAACTTTCCAAATGTTTTATCAAACATATTTGGGCCGAGATGTGTAAATTATGTAAATTGAGTGTGTTGAACACAGAGTAAAATGTGCAAATTGGCAAAATACCACCCAAGCTTATTGTGCCAGCATATTTTTAGAGTCCACAAAGTAAGTTTTCATCACTCTTTTAAATGTTTGACTTTCTTCCGTATTTGAACGCAACACCACCACTTATATTCGCAATATTTATCTTTGCATTTTATACTTATATAGTCATTTTTTGAATATTTATATGCACCTAGACAGACTTTACTTTGCATACTTCTGACTTTCATAATAAAGTCTTGATTGACTTATTTTGGCCAAGAACTGCCCACTTTTACACAGTAAAAATTATTTTTCAAAGTTGTAAATAAAGCTTATTGGAGTATGTTTTAATTCTTTCTACTTCAAAATGTAATGTTTAACTATGGTACTAAATATCTGCAGACAGAGTTACACTAACAACAAAAGTACCAAAAGCTATTTTTACATCTATCATGATTATCCCTGAAGTATATTACAATACAATCTAAATATAATGGTACATGAATATAGATTCATTCTGTATCATATGAGAGCACCATGGTCACTCTACACTTTGTAAATATTATATGACAGTAAAATCCAATGTTGGCCATCTAATTTTGTCTTCTGTATTAGTATAAATACAAACTTATAGTACAGCATCAGCTAGTGTAAACAAACAGCAGCTGAAAAACAAACCCTTGATCTGTGGTTTCGGTGGTGCCGTGGCCAAAGAAGAACAAATAATGAACAAAGAAAGTGCAAACGTTAGTGTGTGTGTGTGTGTGTGTGTGTGTGTGTGTGTGTATTCGGACTGTTCTGCCTGTTTAGCACTTCATTAAACATCTCCTTCAGAGAGACGTGAAGACTCCAGGGAACATCTCTCTCTCTCTTTCACTCACACTCGCTCTCTCATTGTCTCTCACACACTGCAGCTGTAGTAATTAACCCCTCTCCCTCTTGGGTCTCATTAGTAGAAAGAAGCTCCTGTTAAAGCTGCATATGGCAGCAATTAAATCAGACATACACTGAATCAACATCTCTGTCTCTCTGCCTTATCCAAACAAATGTCGTGACGTGTTTGGAAATTCACACTTTGATGCTCACTGATCTGATTTGTGTTCCATATTTTCTCCCTCTGTTTCATTAGAGGCCGGTCGTGATTATGTCCTTTTAAGCATCAATAATGAGGAGATGAATATATAGCCCCACATGTCAAGGCACACAATATCTGGTTAAAGAGTGTTTAACGTTTAACTCCAATTATCTAATTCCAAATCTCTGTACTTCGTGGCCGTTATTAATGTCAGGACCTCAGTTGTTATTAGATAAAAAGTAACCCAGTTACCTCACAAGAGGGTCAAAATGTATTCCAGAAACTCAGCACTGAGAGGATTTCAGTAAAGTCTAAGATTCAAGTATTTGGAGAAGTTACACTACAGTATCAAACCAAGTAGCATCTGCAATCAAATACCGCTAGATCTTTGCTTTTTTTTTCACTTTTCGGATCCATTTTTGCATTTAATAACCTTTAAGCAAACTGTATACCAGTGCTGAATTTGAAGTTTGAAGTCTGTTCTTCTCAAGTTTATACTGGTTCGTAGCAGTGTAACCTAGAAATAGAATACAAGAAAAATATAAAATATAAATACATGAAATATAAAAAAATCATATGAAGACAAAATTGCCAAGATTTCCAAGTTTTAAATAGGTTCGGTTTGGTCTTGCGAATTTGCTGTGTTGACCAACAGAAAGCTGCTTGGTTTAAAAGTGACTTCTGTGCTTCATACATCGCTACACTATTTACAAGGTCGTCGTGATTTTGCCAAGTAAGACATGTTCCTGGATCAACATCTTTTGTTGATCCTGGATCAACATTACTGTCCAAAAATATAGACTAAACCTAATCCCTACCCCTAAACCTAACCCTACCCATAATTTATTCCTAAAATCAGTGTGAAATGATAGCTGATTAACAAGGGTGTAGAAGCACCTAACCCTGATCGTAAGCCTAAAACAGACATTTCCTGAAAAGTTATCTGATTGGTTAATTGGAATGTTGTTCCAGGATCAACAAGGATGTTGATCCAGGAACATGTTACTTGGTGAAATCAAGGTCACCCTATTTACAATAGGACTTTTTTGCCTGTGAAATTTTGTCCAAATTTTGCTAATGTGACTGCACTTTTACACTAGTAAGTCGATACACAGATATGGTTTTATTCACACACTAAAAACAGCAGTAACTGCAATCAAATGCCATAAAAACAATCATACGATGGAGTCTATCAACAGAAGTCAACTTGGAGTGGTGACAAATACTCAGAGGGGCGCAAACGATGTGCAAAGAAAACATTGGCAATTTGAATCATTTCTTTTCCCAGGTATTAAGCAATTAAATGTGGCTTAAAATACAGGTCTGATCCACAGAGAGGAATTTAAGTCCAAAACGGCGCTCTGAGACTCAGACAACCCTTTAGACTAATGAGCTTGTTTTCACGTGTGTATTTGGGTGCCTGGATACAAACAGCAACAAATCTAACAAACTCTGCTCACCGCTGCATCTGGAGGTACCTGTAAATGTTTTTATGATTAGAATTTCTCCAAGGAAATAGTCTTGATCTGTCTCTGAGCACTTTTATGGCATTTCATGATTCTTTTTCAGAAATAATTGAACTAAATAACATATGTGTGCAGCCATTAAAAGCAACAGCAAAGAAAGTGTTTGACATAAACAATCTTAAATGATTATTTTATAGTTAGTGTATAAGATTACTTTTAAAGACTGTTCTAAGCTATTTATAAACTTTATGTTGGTTTTTAAGTCATTGGTTTGAAATTAATGCAATGACATAAATACATATGCCTCATTTACTTTATTATAGTAGTTTAATTCTCTCCGTTTTCTTCTTAGCTGTCTGATATGAGATGTAATAGGTGTGCATAATTTATTGTGAACACAGGGCTTGATGCATATTCCCTTTATGCCATTTTTTTATAGGTGAGCTGTAATGCCTGAAACATCGTTGTAAGTTGGATGTGCCACCAACTTAATCCAGCCAACTTTATGAAATTTCTGTCACGTGCCCATTATACGTGTTACGGGGCTGACAAGACTTGAGACGTGCGGATCCATGTGCAAGCTATT
Source organism: Sinocyclocheilus anshuiensis (assembly GCF_001515605.1). Lineage (NCBI taxonomy): Eukaryota > Metazoa > Chordata > Actinopteri > Cypriniformes > Cyprinidae > Sinocyclocheilus > Sinocyclocheilus anshuiensis. Next base: position 2,874,956 of record NW_015542382.1, read on the forward strand.
TATTAGCAGAAGACAGAGACGTTTTCATAGAACAGGCATGGGTCAGATAATGGCAGACAGGTATATGGCGGGCAAGACACACGAAGAAACCTAAGGCTAGCGGAGGTCAACGATCGGCAAACAGAATCAAAGGGGCGAGACTCGAGGGATAAGTCCAGGTACAAGGCAAGGTCCAGGCAGGGGCAACCAGTATCAAAATAGGGCAAGACGAGAGGAGGAATCTGAGAGACACAGGTGAAGATCAAGATACGAGAACACAGACAAGGCAAGACTAAGGTGAGGCTATGTCAAACTAAACAGGCTCCGTAGTGTAGCTATCGCTAGGGGAGAGATATACGCTAAACAATACTCAGCAGTGGGAAGGGATCAGAGTGAGTGTTAAATAGGGGATGTGTGATTGATTACAGCTGTGTGCAATCAGTGCTGTGTGCAATCAACTGTGTGTGTCATCAGTGCAGTGGATGATGGGATATGTAGTCCGGGGTGATATGCAACAGTGTGTAGTGCGAGAGTCAATGAAATGGAAAGGGTGACCTCTGATGGCTAGCAGACGGAAGTTCATGGACCGGATACGTGAAAATACGCTTCCGCTCAAAAGTTTGAGTCAGTAAGATTCTTTCATGTTTTAAATGGAGTCTTATATGCGCACCAAGACTGCATTTATTTGATGAAAAATGCAGTAAAAATATCGAAAATTTTAAATAACGTTTCTATTTTAATGTTTTTAAATATAATTTATTCCTGTGATGAAAAGCTGAATTTTCAGCATCATTATTCAGTTTTCAGTGTCACACGATCCTTTAGAAATCATTCTAAAATACTGATTTGCTGCTCAAGAAACATTTCTTATTATTACCAATGCTGAAAACTGTTGTGCTGCTTAATATATATTTGATAGGGGATGCACCTGAGGATAGTGAAATACATTTTTGTATTGTTCATGTAAATTTATACATGCCAGGCACAATGAATTTTATGTCCACGCAAAATTATCTAGGTCTAAATATAAATCATAAATGTTAGTGAATTGAAAATATATACAACTATTCAAATTATTTGACTAAAGTGTAGCCATGAATTATTAAATGAAGCCATACTGAAAAATATATTGCAAAATTATTTGTCTTCACATATTTTGCATATTAAACCTTTTCATATCTGTTTTGAATAATGTATGTGAATAATGTGCAGCAAAATAAGACTTTGAATGGGATTAATATGTATACATGTTCCATTTATGTTCATATTTTTTATTTGCTTGTGTGCATGTGACAAGCAAAGCGCTGCCGTTTTTGTTTTGCATTTGTGCATGAGCTGTTTTGTGAGATTGCTCTAAATCCCACTGGCAAACCTTTGACTCAAAGGCCCATGGGTAATAATGTTACCACACACTGCTTCCATGGTAGCGGCACAGGGGTCACGGCAGATTGTGATGTCTAGAGGTGTGCTTATGGGAAGCTTGATCATTAGAAAATACCACATCAGTGTTTTGTCTAAAACACTCATCCTTACATTCATTTTATTGCTGAATAGACACTATATAATTGAAACACTTGGGTGCAAACCCCTCAAAACCATAAGCTATTTTTTTTAAATACTCCTAAATGACCATAAAACCATATCATCAGTCATATCAGAGCTCCTTCTGTTTGGAGTTGAGTTAAATCCTACATTTCACTTTGCAAGCATTTTTTTTATGTATGTGACACTGGCTTTGTGATATATTAGCATGTGATCCTTTACAGTTTTCAAGTGTATTATCTGCTACATTTGAAATATAGACAACTTTTTGTAAAAATAAAACAAGTCCAGTCACTCATGCTTCACTAAAAATGCATACATCACAAGTTGTGGGTTTCGAGTGTTGCTAATTTTGTCTGATTTCCATATTGCATAGTGGAAAGCCAAATGAAAATAAACACTGGCCAGAAAGAGAGAGAGTGAGAAATAGAGATGGATGTGTGGGGAGACCTCAAACTGAAATATCCCTGTTAGATTCATGCCAACCCAAATGAACCACTGATGGCTGATGCCAAAATGCTGACCGGAATCATCTAGCATGTCTGTTCTATTACTCTACGTGCTTTTACCCACGATTTGAAATCAGCAGATCGTCCATTCTCACAGATGAGTGTACCATGTCACGCTGAGTTATTCTGGCAGTGCGGATATCTTCTGTAAATTTGTTAAAAGATGAGTTCATTCACAGTCACACTGATGGGACATGTGGTATGGACATGAACACTGCAGTCTGAATTTTTAGGGTTCATTCACATTCATTTACTGCGATAATTTGATACCCAAAGGTAGGGGCATTGATGTGCATCTATTTTTTGATAGGGCACCAGTGGCAGTCTTTGGTGTTCTATTGTCTACCTTATATACCTTTGAACTTTAGAAGTATTTGCAAAGTGATAATAAGGTATATTTAGTTAGTTAGTTAGTTACTATGTTTTTTTCGCTGATTTGTTATCACATTCTGGACAGACTGACAATTTGTGTGTGCATTAGCGGTGAGGAATAAATTGTGACATTGCAGGTTACATAGTTTCGCCAGTAGGTGGCTGTCTTCATACGTGAGTCTTGGAATCGTTAATTCAACCGATTTGTTCAAAACACTGATGCTTTCATGAACTAAAAAAGTGAATAGGCTAATTAAATTAATTCAGTCGATTGTAAAGCATGCAAGTATGGTGGTACTTGGGTTCAAATCAGGATTTTTTTGTTTGTTTGTTTGTTTATTTATTACATTTGTCAGTAGGTGGCCAGCATGCAGCAAAGACTTTAGACAAGCACATTTTACTGACACGTTTTATTTATTACCAAAAATATTCCTGTAAGAATCATCCCAGTGTTTTTTTCCCCTCTCCATACAGTTAGTAATTTTCTGAATCGTTCGCGCACTCAGTAAACAACAGTGACGCGACATTGTAGTGCACACAGCATAGAAAATCAAAAGAGCTCTGGATGAAGTGGATATTTACCTCAGTGTTGCCAAGTCCGCGGTTTTCCCGCGGAATTGGGCTACTCTTAACACTGTTTCGGCGGGCTGTTTTTCATGTCCGCGGGTTTAAGCGACTACAATAACGTGATATTTAGCCCCTAAAATGCGAATTTTACTAGGGGAACCCCGCCATAAAAGGTGTATTTTACCCCCCGGATTTTCAAACCGGGGGACCCCCTCGAAACGCGATTGGGCTAGTTTTGAGTAGCAATTGGGCGGGTTTTGTTATGAAAACCTGGCAACCCTGATTTACCTACAGTTCAGAAACAAATCTGCAAACGCGTCCTATGTCAGCGATGAAGAAATTGACTGTTAGTTTTAACAACGGCGTGTGCAGCTTCTGAAAACATTACAGGTAAAGACATTTTCGACCAAATGTACATGTATCGTGGTAATACGATGTTTTGGGCCATTTGTCTTGGTATTGGCATTGGCATCTGATACTGTAGTAGGCCTACTGTATTGCCTTCTTTGTGAGAAAAGCTGAAATGAACTGGAAGATGTAGCTGAGATGTAGGTTTTATGAAATTATATAATATATACACTAAAAAATAACATTCTAGAGTGTGTTGTTGGACAGAAAATTAATTTTGAGCCACTACAAGATCATTACTATAGTTTTGCTCCACTGTCCCAGAAGAGAAAGACTACATTTGTAATGTCCATATCTGCAAAAAGTTTCTTTTGTCAGCTTTTAGCAGTACGCTGTAGCAAATATATGGCCTAAAGACCACAAAGCTGATTTTATTGAGTCTTCGAAGTAGCATCTTTATAGATCATGAAGTATAACTAGACAAATCACCAAACTGCAATTCTGTTATTGGTATCACAGTTATAACTAACCTTGTAACTCATTAAGTAAATGTCTATATCCTAAAATAGATGTAGGGCATCTAAAATACAAGGTTATGATGTTTCAATCTCTTTTTGTCTCTCTTTCTCTCTCTCTCTGTGCTCATCTGTCAGTGCCATTTCCTGCTGAGTTATTGGCTCAGCACCGCTCTGTGTGGCATATGTGCTTCAGTGCAGTCCACACACCTCCAATTAGCCTTGCATCCATAGACAAACACATTGATTTTACAATATTCTCCTTCACAGGCACACACACACACACACACATACAGCTAAATAAACGGTATTTCAGTCTCTCCTCTGTAGGATAGTCAAATCCTGTGTATCTTTTCCTCATGCATAACGTGTCATGTTTTTCTCATTATACCCTTTGGCATGCTGCAAACATACTGTAGCTAATTAAAAGAATTACACAGCAAAACAATTAACTAGTCAGTCTAGTTACGATCGCTGCATTTGTGAATAATACTTTTTATGGCGTAAAATAACAGTATTGAGCAGATTAAAGCTGTAATAGATTACAACGACATACAAGCATTATTTATTTATTTATTTATTTTTTGTCCCCAACAAATAAAATACTTTGTTTTTGAAAAAACTATTAAAACTGTATTAAATTACAACTATATAAAGCTTTTTAATTTAAATGATTTGTTGTTTTGTTGTGTTTTTAAATCAGATAAACTATGATGTACACAACTATTTTTTCAAAACTATGAAATTACTTCCTGTTATTTTGTAAAAACTATTAAAACTGTGCTTAATTTAAATTTTATATGTAACTGAAATATAAAAATATGTATAGTTAAATAGTTTGAAAAAAATATGTAGAATTTGGATAAAAAATGTTTCGAAACTGCACATTTGAATATGATTTGGATTATTTGAAATTCCATCAACAATTCTATTTAAAAATCATTTAAATTATATTCAAAATTCCAATATGATGTATAGAACTAGGCAAATACTTTTTATCTTTATTTTAATGATAATAATTTGTTCTCATAATATAACTTTTTTCTTGTTAATTATGACAATGGCCAATGAAAAAGAGTATGATTTTGCAAACTAATATTTGGTGTTCGTGCAGATGACTTCACAAATTTGGGGCCCTTCCGGATTGGTTCCTGCGCCGCTCTCCTTCATTTCTCTTCATGACATCATATGGCCTGGAGCTTCAGGCTAGGTTAAGCCAGGCAATTACCTACCGTTTGATTTTAAAGGCTCAGTCTCTCATTTCTCACACGCACGCTTGTCTCATTGACTTTAATGACCCCGGGGCTTTGCTAGTTCTCGTTTCAAATCAGTTCTCCCTTTCCTACTCTCACTTTCTCCTTCCCCCCCATCTCTCCTCTACTCTTTAACCCCTCTCCCCCTTCTTTTGTGTGTTTCTCTGCCTTTCCCCTTCTCATTTTTATCATTAATTATTAGTCACTCTCTTTTCTCTGTGGTGCTGAGCTGATGACAGCTAATTAAGTGTTGGCTGGTGCCTCCCTCTCTCTCTCTCTGTCTCTCTCTCTCATTTCTCTTTTCTCTTATTTGTTTCTTTCTCTTTCCTCCATCTTTTTTTCTTGCATCTCATTGTCTTTAGCTCTGCTCGCCATCTTTATTTATTGCAAATGAAATATCAGTCCATCTATCTTGTGCTTCTAGAGATCACCAGTTGTGCACCGCACCGTCTCATGGTTAATTACATCTCCTAATATGCTCATTCACTGCTGCAGGCGTTGTCAGACAATCTCATATTAACTCTCACTGACAGTGGTGTGTGTTATACTATCACACTCATTTGTCATGCTAACATTACAATGCCATTTGTCGCAATATTACTGATGATGGTGCTGATGTTGTCATAGTTCTTCAAAGAGGTTGTAGATCCTTCATTTCAGGGTGGCTGTGTTACACAAATGTCATTGCAATGCTTCATTATGTTTTTTTTTTTTTTTAAATGGGCAGCTGGCATGCAATTTCATCAGTGTAATATACTGAACTATATACTGAACATATCTATAACAGTATAATCTATAATCATTTTGAATATTATTATTATTATAAATCAATTTTATTTAAATAAAATAATATATATATATATATATATATAATGTTAAAAAATACAAAAATATAAATGTTTAAATATTCAAAAAATGATTGAAGCCCTGAAATCATTTTTATTACTCATAAATTTAAAACCAGGGCTGTTTTGTTGAGATAAATTGGAATTGAGACTGGAAAACAGCTTAAATAAATTAAAATAACAGTGTGTCACATTAAGAGCCAACCAAGCATATGTACGCCAAAGCCAGCTGGACAAACATAGCTGGAGCACAAAACTGGTTTTGGTTAGTTTGGTTTCTGATGGGAGGTAAAAATTCCAAAGATTGAAAGAAAAAATAAAGTAAACTCTGGACCTTTAGTGGGGAAAAAGAACGGCATGTAATGTCTAAAAAAAGATTACAAAAGTTAACATGGAGACAAGATGTATAAAGAACTGATTAAATTAAGGCCTGAATAAATTCAGTGCCTACTAAAGTTTGATTTCCTCTGATCATTTGTCTTTAATTGATATACAAAAAAAGATCTAGTAATAATAGGAGAGTGTATTAGTCTTTATTACATTTGTTAATCTGGTTCTTCTTTCCTCTGCTGAGCACAAACTGAGTTTAACATGGAACTGAATGATCAACACTAGTAAAAGCAGCTTCATGTGCTGGAGTGCATTCGTTCTGTGTATTATGAAGAAAAATAAGTTTCCCTCATGATGAGGTTCACACTGTATGCAGTGTTTTGGATGGTACTAATTGCGCTTTCTAGCAATTTGTACTCTCATACTTGTATGTGTGTTTGCAAGTTGAGAGTTTTTTTTTTTTACCGGATCACTTTGTCGGAGTCTACTGTACATTGCAAACTAACACAATCTGCAGTAATATTTTCACCTTTGGATGTTCATTAAATGTGAGACAAAACGAAAATAGCAGAAGTCTAGTTGATAATCTCTTAGTTTGTCGGATTGTTCTGTGTTGCTTTTTTCACAGCATTGAAAAAATGCTATTTTTTTCTCTTTTACAGTTCCGGCTTGTTCTGTTTTTCTCCAACATTTTTACTGGAATCTCTAATCCCGCAGTGTTGGCCCTGAAACAGTTATGGAAATTTGCATTATTTATAGTTAAATTATAAGCCAAATTAAGCATATTGACATTGTCTCCAAAATAGCATGTTCCACTATAATTAAGCCCTAATTCTGTCATTTTTCTGCGGTAGAACTTGCAGAATTTCTTGATGTAAATGGCTAAAAGTTAATTGCATTTGGACTGTTTTTACAATTCACCCACCCAGTTTTTCAGTGACTCGTACTACGTCTTTAGCTCTGTAACTTTTAAAAACGAAATATACTTGTGTTGTAAATTTAAAAAGTATTTAAAAAGAAATCATTAATATAACATCAAATCTACAAGCTAAAGTTATTATTTCAAATTCCCTGCTTGACTCAACTGTGGTATTGTTTGGTATAGTAGAAAACTATTATTTACATTTTATAAAATGTGCCTTACATGTTTTATCCAGTATATTAAGGCATAGGAGATGTAGAAATATATGCATTTTATACAATTATTTTAAAAAGATCTTTAATAAATTATACAGCATATAAAGACATACAGTATGCTATGTAGAAATATGTGAATTTTATATAATTATTTGAAAATAGATTTAATATTTTATCTAGTATATTAAGATGTGATATAGAAATGTATACATGTTAAAAGATATTATTATACAGTATATAAAGACATATAGTATATGATGTGGAAATATATACATTTTCTAAGATTTATTTAAAAAGGGATCTTTAATATTTTATCCAGCATATTAAGACGTGATGTAGAAGTCTATGAATTTTTTCAAATTATTTAAAATATATATTTTATACACTATAAATAGACATATAGTATGTGATGTGGACATCTATTAATTTTTTTTTTATATTTTAAAAGGGATCCTTCATATTTTATCCAGTATATTAAGATGTGATTTAGAAGTCTGTACATTTTATAGCATTATTATTTTTTTTTACAGTATATAAAGACATAGAGTATGTGATGTAGAAATACATGAATTTTATACAATTATTTAAAAAGTATCTTTAATATTTTATTCAGTATATAAAGACATACAGTTGTGATGTAGAAATGTAAGGGTCTGCGTAACAGGCATGACCTGCTTGCGTTGTGTTCACTGACCACAAGATGGCATGAACCTCTCTGCTCTGCAGCCCCGTGTGAGCGAGAGCTTTTTCAACACCCACTGGTGTCCAGATGCTGCTGTCAGCACGCCCTTACAGCATGTTACCCACCACGCACTTTCTCTCAATGTACTCCACACACACACGCACACACTTGGAGACAATGGGAGGGGTGTGGACCGCGTGAACCGTGACTCCCCCATAATTACTATCCGCCCAGTCTCAAGCTGCTCTCACTCTGAAAGAGAGAGAGAGAGGGAGGGAGAGAGGGGTGAGGGGCAGAGGACGAGAGTCCGACCATTGGCCTGCTTCACCCTTTGTGTGTGTTTATGTGTTCATCTGACTCGCGTCTCGCTGTATCCCTGGTCTCTGGTAGAGCATGTTAAACATGCCCGGAGGCAATCAATTCCCCTTTAGCCCTCACACACACACACACACACACACACACACACACACACACACACACACACACACAGACGATACACAGCCAATAAGCTGCCTTTAATAACCTGAGGCATTGAAAAAAAATGCAAATGAGGAATTATTATTATTAGGGTTAGGCCTATAGTTTAAAAGTTTCATTTAACCTCTTAACTGTCACCTGTCCCCTCAGAGGGACACCTAAGTTTACTTCACTATATTACAATTAAATCCTAATCTAATCATGACAAATCCTAAATAGATATTTTTATATGTTTTTTGTTACAAATTATGTAGGAACAGTAATAGATTTATTTATGTCAGGAGTGCACCTCAAAAATCTACATCATTACAGGAGTTCTGACCTTTGTCACAAAAAGTATTTTTTCATTGCCTTTTTCCCTACCACTTTTTAGTAATCATCATAAATGAAATATCAATTGAAAGCTTAAAAAACGTTTTAAAATCAGATGTTGCATTACCATGGAAATGGTACTTCAAAATCATATTACAAAATGTATTCGTTCATGAATTATTACAGTTTAAGTTTGGATAGTGCAGGTTTACGCCTGTGTTCAAAAATGTGGGTGACAGTTAAGAGGTTAAATTCTATTTATTTATTTATTTTTCGTTCGATTTTTTTTGTTTTGTATATATTATTATTATTATATTAATTTTGTATCAATTATTGTATGGTAGAAACAATTTTCACTCAGAAATTGCTAGTAAATTTCACAAATACTACTGCAAGTAGTACAATTAAACATAAAACTTTGAAGTAGAAAGACTGAAACAGTATTATCTTGTACATATACCAAAAATTGCTTTATTTGCAACTTTGAAAAATCTTTTAATGTTATTTCTATCTAGTGACATTTTTTATGTTTTTTCCATATATCCTATACTAATATACATTTTTTTTGGCCATTTTTATTTCATTTTAGCTTAGTTTGGGAATCATACAAATTAAGTTTAGTATATAAAAATGTATCATTTCAGTTTTTATTTTTATTTTTTAATGCGATTTAAAAAAATTAATTAAAACACTTTACCACAGCTGTAAGCAAACGCACAGCATCGCCCTTACAACCAAGAACACTGCAGCATTGCTCACATTTCCTTTATAAAATATAAAATATATTTTATTTTTATTTTATTTTTCATGCGTCGTTTTATATTAGTGCATATGAAAGATAATCATTCCTTGCCCAGGGAAGGAAACCCAGTAGAGACTTTGAAATCTGATTTAGAAGTGATTTGCGGTAAATCTACAGTAAAGTACCGCAAACTTCATTTAAACACGAACGAGTGTAATGCGTTCGTGTTATTGAATGAACATGTAACACAGTATTTGTTGGCTCATTGATTGCCTGAGTGTAAGACGTCTGGTTTTATGATGAGAGGCCTTCATCTGGACCGATTATTGTAAGAGTAGGAGTTAAGTGTGTCAATTTGCCCAAGAAAAACTCGGCACCCAAATGGGGTCAAGCCCTGAGATGTGAGACGTTTCCCTCCACTCTACGCATAATTGAAAAATCTATTTTACTGAAATGAAGGGGAAGTGGTGGAGGCTGGGGGAGGAAAAGAAAGAAAGGACAAGACTTCAGCGGAGGTTTCTCAAGGGGGATGGGCTGAAGGACGGCAAGAAAAAGATGAGGGCGGGGTTGTGTTATCATAACCAATATAATAGCCATAAATTTAGTGTTTGTTTGGAAAAAACACATCCTAAGTCATCATATCGTTGAGTTATTGCTTTTAGGGGATTTCCTAAGAAACTGACATTTCTAATGAGAGCAAGAAAAGGAGAGCAAGCACGAAAGGGAGGCACAGGGGGTTAAATACACCTGATCTCCATCGGTCCCCTGGAAGCCAACCTCATTTGTGTCTTGAGTTATAGAAGCACAACCAATCCATTTATTAGAGCGATAAAAATTCTTTAAATAACCGTTTTTTCCCCCTCTCTAACAAGAGTCTGTTCTCTCATCCTGTTTCTCACCTTTATCTTCAGGATGTATGATGTGTTTTATATTAAAATAGCGAGAGTCTGAATAATTTTACAGTTGGCACATTTAGGTTGCATCAGCCTAAATGTACAGAAGTAATTCAATAAAAATGTCAAGCATTAATGATTCCATGAAAGATAAAAAGCATTTAAAAAATATTAAATGCAGCACAAATATACCTTTTTTTTTGGTACTGTTTCTTTTACTCTTTTGCTTTTTGTGAGGGAAAGGAGGAGGAGCTGCTCGCACACTGGGCAGTGGAGATTAGTTAACACCTAATCACCACTTTAACATGGCTGGGGAGAGTGCTGGAGGAAATTATAGTGTCATTGTCTACTGATTCCAAACAGATTTTAGAATGCTTTTAAATCATTTACTTACTTACGTTTGATTAATCCATGCTTTGTATTTTCAGTCTTATTTATCTTGCTTCCAATTAAATGATTTCTACATCTCACAAATTACATTATTTGTAGATCATACTGTTAGTGTGGTGGATTTTAATAAATGAATTTATTTTGTCAGTAAATAATCTTTTATAAACACCTCTAACATTTTAAATGATATATTGTTTATATTTATATGCCAAGTTACAATATAACAGCGTGTACCAAAGCTGTTAGAAAAGCACCACTTACCTCTGTAAATATGACCGTGTTTGCGTAAATAATAATTAGCTAGGAAGCTACAATGAAGTGGATGGAAACATTTAAAGTTTGTGTAACTTTTGTATTTTACTGAATATCCACTATAGATAGTCATTTTATTGGTGTAACCTAATGTATTCAGGCAGATTAATAGATTTTATATTTAACTACATGAAGCACATTTTAGGTGACCTCTTTTATTTTTGTTTTATCACCCAATCTTCATATTACACCGATTGACCTACCAAACAGATCGACTATCAAATTTACTTTCTTTGCATGAGACATTGCAAATTAACTGATTAATGTTAATTGAATATACAAGCAATATAGACTTGCTTAATTAAATTCTTCCATCAAGCTATTTTAAAGCAAACTGTGAATTGTGGCCTGTGATTTAGTCTTACAGAAATCTAAACAGACAAAAAAAAAGTACAGTTCCCTGGAGATAATGAACAAAAAGAGTTAAGCAAAGGTAAATGAAGAATTGTTTTTCCATTTGCCAAAGGCAGTTTGATCAGAGAGGGACACAGATTTAGAAAACCAGGGAAATCAAATAATAAAAACTAATATTCGCTCCTCTCATATAAGAGGTGTTAAAACTTTAATGGAGATGGGTCTCTGTGCCAGTTTAGGAATGGATGATATTAAATCACACCTTGAATATCTCAGTGTGAGGTAAAAGGCAACATTTTATTTAAAGGGCATCTAACATGAACTCAATAGCGGATTCATTGGACAGTTTTTGTAAATGTGAGTTTGACAGAGGACACAATACTTTGTCAAAATGTAAATAATGTAATATTAAATTTCAAATCAAAATCAAATCCAGTTTTAAATTTAAATGTATTTTTTACTTTTATTTATAAATTTTATTTTTTTTACCTATTCCCCCAAAAGGTTTGGATTGTAGCCTAAAATGTGCTTTATGTGGTAATATCTATAATTTAACATGTATGTCCAGAATTTGACTGAATATGATTAATTAACCTGACTTTGTTACACCAACATATGTATGTTATACCAAAATAGTCATTTTAGAGGTCACATTGTGTAGAAATAGCTCCTTAAGGTATATCAACCGCACATTTTCACTTTTTCTAGAGTAGTTATTGTCAGGCATTTAGACTTACAAATAACATGTCCACTAACAAGCTGGCAGCCACTTGTGGGCAAACACAGTGGTGTCTGCTGACAATATTGTGTCTTAAGTAAACAACAGTTGTGTGTGAACCAAATTTGACCTCATTTGCCAAATCAATGGTTTTACCAGACACTAGTGCAGTCCATGATAAAAATGACTCAGGTCAATTACCACAGGTTTCAAGAGAACAAGAGAGAGTGTGTGTGTGTGTTTTGAGTGGCGCAGGGAGGTGTTGTTAGACTCCTGTGGAGAGAGTTTAAAGCTCGCAATGAGAAAAACACACTGAATGCTTTAGTGAGAAGCACACACACTCTCGCATTGCAACACATTTACAACTACGTAAGCATTTACACTAATGCGTCTGATTATGCATTGATTGTGCATAGTTTGTATTTAGTGTGAGGTTGAATTGATTACAGGTTGACTTTGAATTCTGAGGAAAAATTTGAGAATTAATTTTTTCATTCTGTGGCAGAAATAACTTCCTCCTCTAAAAAAAAAACGTGCCAAAATGTACCCTGGTTGTACTGTGATATTTTTGGAGTACCACTTAATACCATGTTCTTTGTGTCATGAGAACCATACAATATGCATGCACAAAATTACCTGCATGCAAATTTTGTATTATTCTGTGTTAAAATTGTACGATGTCTATGTATAGTGTTCTATGGTGGATTTTGTATGACATATTTACTTTGATCTTAGAAGCAATCGACCATGTACAAGTAACTTGCTTGGTTAGTTAAACTTAGCTGAACTTAATTTTAGGTATGAACAAAATGTAAAAGTTTAACTTGATGCTGTAATTTTGAAAGTATTAGCTATTTTTTTACTTTCTTGTTTGTTTGTTTGTTTATTTATTTATTTACACCACAAGCTCATGTCTGGTGAGTTGTGGCAATATTAAACACCTTATAATAATTTTACATTATAAAGCTCTACTTGATTCTGTAGTTTTTTTTTTCATGTCTCTGTAAAAAGGGCTATGGTTAATATGTGAAAATGTACTCACTGGAAATGAGGGAGAGCTCCACTCGTGTTTTTTCCCTTCGTTTATTCAGGGGATGGAGGAAAAGAGAGAGTGATTGATTAGTCAGAGCTGTCAGACTATCAGTCGAGTGGAACTCGCAAATCTCCGGTTGCTCTATGTGTGTGAGAGTGAGTACATTTTTTTTTTGTTTGTCTGTGTGCATTTCACTGCGTTTGATCGTGTAATCCATGAAGAATCGTCCCTTCCTCTTCCTCTAATGATCAAAGCACAAGCTGTCACCCCTCAAACACCTTCTAACCCCCTAAACACCCTGAAAACACACACACACCCCTGCGCAGAAACTGTTTTCTCCATTTCTCCCACACATTTACATAGCAAATCATTTAGTGTGAACCTAAGATTTAGTTAACTATACTGTCAATTTGCTTACTTTTAATGAGGCTACATTCAATCAAGCAACATTAAAGGCTACAGAGATGAATATTGCAATCAATTATTGCTATAAATAATTCAAAGACCAAAACTTAAATTTGACTGTCTTTGCCGTTTTGAATAATATGTTCAGCTGTTCTGATGTTTGCATTGCAAAGAAGTCTGTTTGTTTACAGAATGCTAAAATATTATTTTTATTCAGCAAGGGTGCATTAAATTAATCAAAAGTGACATTGAAGACATTATAATGCTATCAGTGTTTCCACAAAAACCACTGTTTTCAAAATGTACAATAATTTAAAATGTTTCTTGAGCTGGAAATCAGCTTTTAAGAATAATTTCTGAAAGATCATGTGACTGAAGACTGGAGTAATGGTGCTCAAACTTTGCCATCAGAGGAATAAATTACATTTTAATATATATATATATATATAGTAATAGAATACTGTATTTTTGATTCATTAAATGCAGACATAAGACTTAATATTTAAAAATCAAACTTTTCAGTTCATTACATTATGTTTTTCTAACAGTTTCACCAAATAACTAAAGTGTAAAAAGTAAACTTTCATATTTTTATACACATCTAACATAATGTACTCTTGTTGATACAGTAATATTAAATAATATTTAGTCTTGAACAAAACTAGTTAATTTAGATTTTACCACATGAAGGGCGTTTTTTAGGCTACGTGACAAAACCATGCAAAAATGTGCTGAAAGGTTTGCTTGCACTAATGCACACTTTTTCAATTGAATTGAGCATAAGGGTCTGTCAAATCGGAATATGTTGACACTTTTCCAAGGGTTTTATGATAATATAACATGCTCTTTCCAATCAGCACACGCTGACCTTCAAATCTAATTAAACCAGAGCGTTATTTAGTGGCAGAGGTTGAGTTTTTATGCATATAAATGATTCTTTAACCTGTGCGTACATCCAAAGAAATCCACTCTCTGCATCATAACAGGGTTGACCATGCAGCTAAAGTGGTCTAATATGTTACTTATTGGAGTCCCTCTCGTTTTGTGGCTGTGAAATGAAATGTCTTAATGGATGTTTTGTGGGGAGGGGGAGCTTTTAAAAGAGGGTCGTTTGCATTCATATACACACTGAAAAGCCATTACAGTAGGAACACACTCACACAGGTTGGCGTCCTCTCTGCTGGAGCAGTTTTAATGGTGTAAAGCATTCAATTAAGCTCATTTACCTTGTCGAAAGAGTGTTCAACTAGAACCCGAGTTAAAAGGATAGTTCACCCAAAAATTTAAATTCTCTCTTCACTTACTCACCCTCATGTCGTTCCAAACCCATCTGACTTTTATTCTTCAGTGGAATGCGAAATGAGAGATTTTGAAGAATGTTCATGCTGTTCTAACTGCTTTTGTGTTCCACAGATGAAAGATATCTCATATATTAACATTATTTAATGCATTTGCTCATTGTACTTTTGTTTTTATAAGTAGTTAAAAAAAACTTTTGAAATAGTTTTAGTTTTTATTTATTTTTGTGCTTCAGCTGGAACTAAACAGTAAAACACATATTAGAAATGTTCACTTGACAGCTAACTGAAAACGTTTTTCATTCAAAATATATCTTTTGCTTTATTTCAGCTTTATTAACAATTAAAAAATAGTGTTTTAATAGTTTTAGTTGTAGTTTTAGTTTAGATATACTTTTACTGAATGATAATACCCCCGCTTTGCACCTTGGAGTGCCAAATAAATACTGTAACATTATAATTTTTTTTTATTAGTTTTTATATATATAATTAAAAACAACAACAAAAAGACAATTAAGTTTTTCAAATGTATAATTTTAGACATTTTTCAGTAACACTTTACAATAAGTTTCCAAACATTAGTTATCATGAACTAAAATTCATATATCTCAGTTAAAGTTAATTTCAACATTTAGTACAATTAATTTCAAGTAAAAAGAAAGAAAGAAAATCAAAAGTTGCATCTGTTAATATTATTTAATGGACCTGAGCTGACATGAATTAACTGTGAACAGTTGTATTTTTATATTCTATTTTTATATTTAACCAAAATTTAGTAAATGTTGAAGCTAACTTAATAAATGTTGTAGAAGTATTTTTCATTGTTCATTAGTTAATTTTAACTGATTTTAACAAGTGAAACTTGCCCTATTTTGTTGTTTGATGATGATGATACTGGTCAAGGCTGCTTTGGGTTGAAGGAAACTTCTTGTGCATGTGTTTATTTGATGTTTTTTTTTTCTTAGTTTCATGCATGACAAAAGAGGCTTTGAGTTTTCAGAGGACCACCTGAAGTATCTTTCTGCTTTTTGCTCTCTCTCTCACTCTTCCGCATAGGTGAATATGTATTATCCAGTGGAGGTATAATTTATTAGACGTCTCTAGCCCCCGTGGTCCCGTCCTCCTCTTTTCCTCTTCCGACTGATCCCTCTCTCAGGTTCATCCCTCGCTCATGTTACCCTGTCCAAAAACAATTAGTGTTTCAAGCAGAGGGGGTTACAGCTTCAGGTCTTTGCGCTTGTGTGAGTTTGTGTGCATGCGTGCACGGTTGACAGGATGAGAGACGCTACAGTCTTCATTCCCACCCGAGTCGCTTCCGTCCAGAGATTCGACCCTTTGACCTTTGAATGGCATCACAGGGTGAGGAGTCGAAAAGTCATGAAAAATATCCGGTCGCCAAGACATTTGTCTGTATTGGTGTACTTGAAGATCTAACATCTGGATTTGTCCTTGATTGGTACATTCTCAAAGAACATGTACTATATTAGTATGGTACACTTACAAGTAGTTACTAAAAGTACAATGTTTTGGACAATGTTTTGTTAGTGTTCTTGGAAATATCTTGGCGTACCGTAAAAATACCATGGCATTTAAATACCATAATATGCACCATGGTTTTATCACCCTTACATATAAGCACTGTACCATGGTATCAGATGATAGTACTTTGAAGTATACCATGGTAATGAAATTCATGTGGCATAGTATTTACATGGTATTTCCAAGAATACTACCGTGGTACAGTCTCAAAATACCATGATAGTACCATTGTACCATGTCCAAAAAAACATGTATTTTGTAAAATATGTGCTAAAAACCTATTTTGGAAAAGGTACATTGAAAATACAATGGTTTTTGGACATGTACCATTGTATCACCTTGATATTCTTTGAAATTCATTTGAGTAACATGTAAATACTATGGTACTGTGAATATAGTATTCATTTTAACATTAAATTTGTACATGTTTTCTTGCAAAAGACCATGTTGCTCTTTTTTAAATGTAATATTACTGTTAAAGTTACATATATTTGTATTTATAGTTTATTATAAGTGTGTATTTATTTTATTTCCAGTTAGCAATTTTAGGTCTTTAACTTGTACTGAATGAAAATAAGAAATGTTGCCTTGGCAATAGATTAAAATATATTATTTTATTTTATTTCAAATAATACAAATATTTTAATGGTTTTAGTTAACAATAATAACTTTGCTTAAAGTACCTTGAGTGGCATGTACTGTAAATACCATTACATATATGTTAATCAAAAAAGTACTATATATCAGTGTACCACAGTATTATTATCTGATACCAATGTTGTATTGTTTTGTAGCCAAGGTCAGATCAAGTACAGGATATTTCATCATAAAATCATAAAATTTTGTAATTCTCACAGCTCACACACATTATCATCATCATAGCGTCTTATTGCATTTACTTTTTCTTTTTTCTTACAGCTTATACTTTTTTACATTAAGACGGCAGCCATTGTGTTTGGGCCTAAAAATATATGTATGCATACAACACATATACTGTAGTTATGCATTATCATTCCCTTTATGTAGATTCATATTACATTTATTTAGAACCCTACTATACCACAAATCTGTAAACGTAGATGTCTGAGAAAGGCTTTTGAGTGGATGTTCCACCTATTGTCGCTTTGACATCGACTTGATTGTAATATATATTAAGAAATCATCAAATTAAGTACACACATCACCGGTTCCAATGAATCCCTCACCTAAAAACACACAATCACACAATCCTCCACCTCGCTGAGACAATGCCATCTCGGAACGTGAGACAAGTGTACGAAATTTCAATTAGAAAAATGCAATTAAAATGATGGAATTAAACCCTGCTAATTACTCCTCCCTCCTTTAACGAAGAGCTCTGATTAATTATGCTCTTTTAATTTGCATTCCATGTGGAACTAATTGACATGAATTGGTTTTAATTATTTGAGAGGGTGTTTTTTCAACGGCAGCAGTTTGAACATTTATCTGACACGCTCACCGCGGGAGTTAACTTGTCTTCTTCACGCAAAGTATAGGGTGAGGAAAGCCATATTTTCTGCATGCGCTTCTGTGTGATAGAGTTTTTATGTGTGTGGGCTCTAGACAACCACCTTATTGCCTATTTATCTTTACAAACTTAATTAACAGTGGATTTTGATTATGCTTGGTGGCTTACAATGTGCAGATGTTAAAAGTGTGTGAGTGTGATTTAATTTTCACCTTTTTCTATGCACCTACACGTATTTGCCCAGATTACTTGAACAAGGTAACATCAGTTACAGTTATCTCTGTCAGAAGCTCATTTGCCAGACATTAAACATTTATATAGACTAAGAGAGAGCGATACACTGAGACTATTTTCTGCTGAAAGGTTGATTATCTTTTGTTCCGTTCTTGTAATGCAGAGTCCAGGGTCCAGCTCTCTGGCAGAGTTCATATGTCATACAAATAGTTGCTCTTTCTTGATTGAAAAGAAAAGGTTCCCATGAGCCTTATCAACTGCGAGAAGAAAAGAGTGTGTGAAAGACGGGGCGAGAATGCATGAGGGAAATGGAAGCTAAACACATTCACTGAGGTTCATTAGTACTTTAGGTGAAAACCGGAAGAGACGGAGCATAAAGCAAGTGACATTTTCAGCTGAACTTTTTTTAAAGCAGCTTAAGATCAGCAAGGAAACCTCTTCATTGGGCGTTTGAGATAATGGCTTTATGGTTCTTTGGAGATTAATTAAGTTATTGATATTACATTAAAGGTGTGTAATATCAGTGCAGGGCTCCAGACTGCCACTAAAGTGGTCACATTTAAAATGTACCCAATGTTGGTGATAGTCAAAAAAATCTTATGCAATTTCATCAGATAGCATGTTGTTCCCTTTCAGTCGGTCACTCTCGACGTCACGTCGGATGACCGACGAATTGGGAGCTCGCTTAGAGAGACCAATCTACTTCGAGTGTAAACTAAATGAGCCAATGCACATTGGCATGCGATTATTGCATCCAGCTGCTGCTGATCACAGCGTGAGTATAAGTAGGAAGCAGATGCAGCGCATATTCAGCTTTTCGCTTCGGAGCCGAGCGGTTCTATCGTTCTGCTCCTGACCTAAGTCTACGGTAGTGAAAACTACAGTCAAGCACGCTCTTCGTGGGCTCTCGTGCTGGTGGTACGGCGCTTCAGCGGCGGTGGTTTTCCCGTGTCGAGTGGGTTGCACACAACAGGCTGCACTACTCCTGTGTGTGTGGGAACGAGGGTTACCATACGTAACCGAGACGTTATCTATCTACATGCAACTTGAGCCATGATGTCCGAATCATGAATGACTCTTATGAACGGGTTTGTTTTAATGAATCAGTCCTGAGATTCACAAAACATGTATACTTGAGGTTTGAGAGACTTCAAGGAATAGTTCACCCAAAAATTTAAATTTGCTAAAAATGTGCTCACCCTCAGACAATCAAAGATGTAGATTCGGAGAAATTTATCATTACGCCACTTGCTCACCAATGTTTTTATCAGCTGTTTGGACTCTCATTCTGACGGCACCCATTCACTGCAGTGGATCTATTGGTGAGCAAGTGCTTAATTTCTCTAAATCTGTTCCCATGAAGAAACAAACTCATTTACATCTTGGATAGCAAAATTTCTAGCAAAATCCAGCAAAAATTCATTTTTTGAGTGAACTGTTCCATTAAAAGTTTTTTTTTTTCTGTGAAACACAAATTAAGATATTTTTAAGAACTTTGGTAAGCAAATAATATTGGTTACCATCAACTTCCTTTGTAACGCTGCAACATTTCTCAAAATATCATCTTATGTTTTCCATAAAAAACAAATACTGGTTTGGAACAACATGAAGATGAATAAATGATTACACAATTTTCATTTTTGAGTGAACTGTCCATTTAAAAGGATCTGTTCACTAATTGTGAAAACAGCAAATGCTCTCCTGGGTATTTTTCTTTTTTTAAATATTGATTGTTTATACAGAACCAAGATTATTCAGAACTATTTATACAGGACTCAAAGATTAGGCTGTAAAATCTGTTAGGCTGCAGAAAGATGTTCTGTGCTGAATTATTTAATGTTGTACTTGCATTGACTGTAAACTGATTCTGTAGTATACTGACAGGAAACAACTAGTAGTTGACATGGCTGGCTAATGTGTATGATTTAACAGCATGCATTAAATGCTAATTCATTTTTCACGACATCTTATGCAGACTTCAGCAAATGATCCAGTAGTTGTTGCTCACTCACACACACACACACACAGACACAGATGGCAGGTTGTAAAAAACGATTCCCCTTTGTACTGCCGTCATAATAGATCCTGTTAAACAGATAATTATAATACCATATGAGAAAACTCTCCAACACCCAGCTTATGATATACAGTAAGTGTGAGCAGATGACTCCATGAAGACATGAAGAAGTGAAGCTATAAATCCAGTCGGATGGTTGGGGAGAGGGGGAACTTCTCATTATGCCATAATTCTTTGTCCACTGGGAACAAGGCTTCCGATGTTCGAACCTCCAACACCCTCTTCTTTTCCTCCGTCTTAGTTGCTCATTGACTTGAGTCAGACCCTCATTGACTTATAAGACCTTCATAAGTTGCAAAATGAGATGTGTTCACTTTTACAGGGATGAAATAATATCTTATGCTCACCAAGCTGCATATATTTGATCAGAAATACAGTACAAATAGTATTACAGTTTAAATAATGAATAATAATAAATTGTAAAATTGTATTAATTCATGTGATGACAAAGCTGAATCTTGAGCATCATTACTCCAGTCTTCGGTGTCACATGATCCTTCATAATTCATTCTAATATCCTGATTTGCTGCTCAAGAAACATTTCCTTTTATTATCTATGACAGTGTTGAAAATATATGTACTGCTTAATATTTTTGTGGAAACAATAATACCTTTTTTCCAGGATTCTTTGATGAATAGAAAGAACAGAATTGATTTGAAATAGAAATGTTTTTGTAAGTCTTTACTGTCACTTTTGTTAACGTCTTTATAAAAATTATACTGATTTTACATATAATATAACACTTAAATGAATGAATGCTAATTGACTCAGTATACCCTTGTCAGAATTATTTTCGCCTTTTATGATCACAAACTGTACTGGTTGTCTTTGTTAGGATGATTGTTTTGAACATGCTTCAGTATGATCTCATGAGTATTTGCGTGCGTGTCTATATGAGAGATTATTGGTGTATGTGTTCATGAACAGTGCCAGTGCAATTTAAAGCCACCATATGAGCAGAAAAATTAATTAGACAGCTTAAACACATCTGATAATGCAGATGTGTGTGTGTTCATGTCTGAGCGTGTGTGCATCCAAGCGGCTGTTTGTTAGTTTTCTCTGACCTC
Organism: Sinocyclocheilus anshuiensis; assembly: GCF_001515605.1. Classification (NCBI taxonomy): domain Eukaryota; kingdom Metazoa; phylum Chordata; class Actinopteri; order Cypriniformes; family Cyprinidae; genus Sinocyclocheilus; species Sinocyclocheilus anshuiensis. Next base: position 2,896,376 of record NW_015542382.1, read on the forward strand.
CACTTCAGGATTAATATTTAATCAGTTTGCTCAGGCTAGGGAGAGGCACTTATTAACCCAATATGTCAGTCTGACAGAGGCAGTGAGGGAGCCTGAGAGAGAGGAGAATGAGAAGGAGGCCGGGCTGCTGGAATATCTCAAGGTCTAGTTGTTTACATGATCCACATAAACACCTCGCAAATATCATTTAATCTTTCCACAAAGTGGAAGTATGTTTTCAAACCGGTTCCACGTGAAGTCTGCACTGTTTTGGCAGGTAGACTCAGGTGCAGTCTGAGAAGTAGTCTAAATAGCATTGTGTTCAGTGGCATTCATCTTAATAGCTTTAAAAGAATCTTGTTTTGCCACACTTACATGCTCATTATATGTGATTTTGGAATAAAAGAAGAAAGAAATCTTCCCTGATGAAAATATTATCTCTCAGAAGTCCCTCTTTTTGTCATTTTCTTTTTGTAAAAGGCTGCAGTACTTAGTTATGTATCTATTTTGTCTATTAAAAAATTGTCAATTGTTGGCATGTAGCAAGTACAAAGCAGGTATTTTGCTCTTTGATGATGAATGTTTGAGTTCATATTGGCGTCTGATTTTTGCACTTTTTACCTTGGCATTTACTGGGCTCTTAGTGTCAGGACAATAATCTGAGAAACAATAGATTTAAGCCAAATCTTGATTTGATCTCTATTTAATTAGATTTATTTCTAAGAGAAACAACTGGGATATTAAAGATATTTGAGAAATATTCAAAAAATTATGCCATTAATGCCTGAAAAATTCAACATTTTACCATTTCATTTGAAGTGGTTATATATGTGTGTGCTTTAAAATAAATTAAAAAACAGCCCACAACATTTTAATGTCAAAACATGCTTTGTGATGCGTCACATTTTAAGATGGATAGAAATATTTCAAGGTTGAATGTCAGCTAAAATTGCTAATAATAACTTTAATTAGCAAAAATCGTTGCCCCATCTACATTTAAAGTTCAAAATTTTTGATAGTGTCAAGAACAACATTTTGTGTCAAGAATATTTTTCCCAACAATTTTTCTTGACAAGGCCAATGTAAGCACAAACATAAAAACTATGGAATGGAATTAAATTGCCTACTTATAAAGACAAATAAAGAAATGTATCTGTTTGAACCATAAAGATTTTAAAAAGTTGATCAAATTAGTTTTCTGAAGCATGTAAATTTTCTGAAGCACAAAAAGTCAGAAACCTAGTCACATTGTGCATTTTTCCTCACATCCACAATTTCTTTTTGCATCTAATTTTGTACGATTGCATCCACAATATTTCTTTGAATATATGTGACCCTGGACCACAAAACCAGTCTTAAGTCGCTTGGGTATATTTTTAGCAATAGCCAAAAAAACATTGTATGGGTCAAAATTATCGATTTTTCTTTTATGCCAAAAATCATTAGGATGCAGCGTATCCGTGTGACGCAGCTGACACAAAACAGCATACAAAACGAACACTTTAAAGGCGATTTTCTCACTATTTTTGCACCCTCAGATTCCAGATTTTCAAATAGTTGTATCTCGGCCAAATTCTGTCCTATCCTAGCAAACCATACATCAATGGAAAGCTTAGGGGTTACATATTTGCTTTGACAAGTATTAGTCACCACATGACCCACTGAGGCTACATGTCACTCACAGATACACAGATAAAGGTGTTTTATAGATCCCTGAGGGGAAATTCAGAAGGATCCAATCTGACATTCAGGAGTATCTGGTATCGTAGTAAAACCATGTATGTCTTTGACCATGTGTGTGCATGTTTGTGTGTGTAGAGACTTATAATGGACTAAACAGATATTGCTGCATTAAAGCAGTTCAGTATATCCAGATCTATGTTCTGACATTGACATAATCTGACTTCTAATCTGTATCCGCCATCACTCCGTTAGCAGGTTTTTTTCTTTTCTTTCCCCATCCGCAGACAGTGTGCTTGTGTGCCGCGACCATGTCTAGGGAATAATTTAAGGATGTCACTCTCCTGTCATATTTGACAGTATAAGATGTGTACATTTTTGACATCTCAAATGCTTAAGAGTATTACACTCTTTACCACCATATGTGGCAAAGCTATTAAAAAGTTTATTTAAAACATCTATCTTAAAGGCAATTACACTAAAAAAATGCTTTACATTTTTTCTAAGATCGCAGCATATGCTGATATGTATTAATGCTAATCTTGCATTACAAGTACATTTCATTTTATGTTTTCTTGAGTTTGACCTTATGGGAAATCCAGTGAACAGTCAGGTCAAGATACAGACATATAATTATAATTCATTAGTGGTGCTTGCTAAAGCTTTTCTAAGTGATCACACTTTTTTATTGCTTTATGGACAATGAAATTAAATAGCTACAGGTCTGCATGAAGTAGGGACCTGAGCCAGTAGCCAACTTCATTGCAATGCAAAAAACATTCATGCAGCATGGCAAATGCATTGCAGTGCCCTAGCAACCACCACCAACACCTTAGCATATGGCAATAAGATTTGCATGGCAACCACCACGCATATTTTCTTCAAAAATGTAAATATATAATTTATGCATGCTTTATTCCTTATAAAGTGAAATAATAGAGTGTTAATGGATATTTAAATCACATTAAATATGCATGGCATATTTTGGTGTGAGTTCATGTGCAGGGGTGCTTGCATGTGTGCATGTGTGCGTGCGTGTGTGTGTGCGTGTGTGCGTGTGTGTGTGCGTGTGTGTGTGTGTGTGTGTGTGTGTGAGAGAGAGAGTACACATCAGATAGCATTAGCTGATGATTACTCTCCAATGTTATGAGATTGATGACTGTTAATTATACACACAATTAGTCTCCTAATTAAACATTTATCACACAGTTCAGAGCGAGAGGGTGAGAGAGAGCTTTCATGCGACATCAAGTATGTGTGTGTGTGTGTGTGTGTACATCTGTTTTTGTGTGTGTGTGTGTGTGAGGTTAAATTGCTGCTTATTCTCCCCCGGTTGGATTTCTTTTTTCCTTCCTGCAGGTTTCCAGTTTTGCTTTTCTTCTGTGGTGTTTTTGTTTTTCAGGGATGAAACGACCCATCGGATGAATGCATGTCAGAGAAGTGTGACCCTCTCTCTTTCTTTCTTTCTCTTATTTCCCTTTTTCTCACTCTCACTCAGTATCCGGAGTTTGCAGGCCTTTCTTTGTGATCCGTGGTGGATAATGGTCATTCCTGCTGCTCTAGCAAACAGTGGATCAGGAGAGCATTTCCAGGTGACCAGAAAGAGACCACGGGCAAGAGCGAGGGAAGGAGAGAGGTCGATGTGGCTAAATTATGGAAATACATGGTACATGTTTACTTTATTCAAAGGAAAATACCATGCCAAACACAGAAATTCAGTATTTGTTGTGCTGATCAACAACTAATTAATATTTAAACGTGCACTGGGTCAAAGAAGAGACGTCACCATTTTGGTGTCCGCATCAAATTACATTTACAAATGTCATTTTAAATACATAAAAAACATCTTAAATGCAAGTAAATTGTCTACTTTCATATTTCAAATAACTTTTGAGACAATAAAATGTCAAAATATGGGGGAAATATTGCTCCAAAGTGTAAAATTGTCATTCAGTGTAATGGTCCGGACTTTGATTTTACCATTACATCTTTAAATAAACATATGAAATGCAAAGTTAAAAAATATATTTGTTGTCTTGGCATTTTCAAGTAAGTGTTGGCTGTGTTATATTCAAAGAACTGTCTTATTGTTTTTTAAAGTATTTAAATAACCAGGGGACTTTTGTCCCAAAAATGCAGTTTATCAGAGATCATTCAGTGTAACAGGAATAGGAAGTTATTCTGAAATCAAATAAAAAACTGATAGTCATTCTACAGTCTGTGACATCATCAAATGGCTCCTGAAAGACTGTGGTGCTGCAGAAAAGTGAGTTTATTGCTCTTAAATACTTGATAATTTCATCTTTTCATGGTGTGGTAACGTAGGTTACAAAAACACATGTCATTCAGTGAAATGCCAAAAAACACTTTTATTGTTAGATTTTTTTTTAAATAAGTAAATGTTGTGAATAATTGTGATTATCTTTACTGGTCAAGCTCACTGTTTGAAATAGGTGGCCATTGGGTTGCCTGCAATATTAGCTGAAGTAGAAGTTTCGTCATTCAGGGTAATGGTTTTGTCATGCAGTGTAATGCAAATTCTCTGTTACACCACAGTGTCATCCATTACACTGAATGACAGTATCACTGTAGAAATAACAATTTTAGCATCTTATTGATATTACAGATAAATGAGGAATGTTTAGCATTGACAAATATATGTTAAACTGAATAAATATTAATATTTGAATGCATTTTGGTATTGTTTAATTTGTGTTATTGATTAATTAGAGACACCCGTGAACAGAGGGAGACGCTAGGCACTGGAAAAAGCTAATAAAGTAAGTATGGACCCAGTAGCTTAGGTGGCACTCTTAAAGTCTGTTCACACCAAGAACAATAACTATAAAATAACTATAACAGTAACTATGTTAGCCTCCACACCAATGAACGATAGCCCTGTTCATTCTAAGCATGTGCTGCAGCCTGCAGGTTTGTTGTCTACCACTTTAAATGCTTTAGCTCTTTAAAGCTGAATGGATTCTGATTGGCTGTCAGTGCTTTTATCATTCATCAACTGGAATAAAAAAATCCAACAATATAAAAGAGATTCCAACAATATTGTTTCTCTGTGCCGTTATCGTTAGTTGTGCTGTGGAATCTGTTATTCATTTATAGAATTTTTATTTTTATTTTTTTGTGTTTTTTTTATTTATCTTACTTGGTGTGAATGTGCATTTAGCCAGGAAAAGAGAAGGATTTTGAGGATTGCAATTGTTGGAATAATAGCTTGCCAATATTTTTGGGCAAAGAGTCCCCCCTCACTACAATATGTCACAAGTTGAAGAGAGATCACTGAGGGGATTCTCCACCCCAAATATTCATCCTGATAATGTCGTTTATGTTGGCAAACAGGAAGTATTAATAAATATGGCTGCAAGCAGCAATTTTGAGGCTGAGCAAGTTGAAAACGAAGTGACAAGCTAAGCAAGCATGGCAGGGGAGCATCAGTAAAATGCTTATTATATTTCAACATTTGCTTCTGCAGTCATTTGCTCAGGAATATTATTAAAACTAATTTAATGACACAGATTAATACTAAAAACATTTCAGTTATGGGAACAATGGCAAAATTATCTCTCTTTTTGGCAAATCGTCATTCAGAGTAACAAACCATGGTCATTCAGCGTAACAGATATATTTATGTAAAAATGAAACAATATACTTATTCTGACCTTTACATATTAAAATACAAAAAAGAATATGTGATCGTACTAAATTGTATTATATTTTAAATGACTTTCACTTCCTTACAAAAACTTTTTGCTGGCAAATGGGAAAACCTAGTGGTTAGAAGGACATTAGCAAAGTATAAAGATTTAAAAATTAAAGTTAACTGATATTTGAGGGCTGCACTGTGATGCTTAAATAGAGTCTTTTAATATGTCGTTAAATGATTCATGTTTTAAATATGCCTAACAAGTTTTTTGGTATATAAATATTGTTACACTGAATGACATTTTAGTGTGTGTCTTCTGTCAAACATGGTAAAAAATGCATGATTGTCATTCTTTTTTGTTCAGAAAAAGTTAAACAGGACACATTCTAATGTATGGGGATAAAACTAAAAAACTAAGTTGTATTATACTTTTATTTTTTTGATGCTGGAAACACCCTTTTCGTCTTTGACCCGCACTACATAAAGTATTATCAATGAGATTTTTGCAATTTCATATGTTGCTTGCAAAACATTTGTTTCATCAAAAAAAAAAAAAAAAAACAAAAAAAAAAAAAAAAAACTTTTTTATATATTAGTATATTCACTAATAGTGTGGTTTAACTTTTACATAACTTTTTATAGTTTCAATAACTATTGTTAGCAATTCCTGAGAGCAGGATATACATCTAGAACTGATTATTTAACTCATACAAACACCAGGCTTAATTTTTCCTAGAAACTCAGAGAAGTACAGATGGACACACACAAAGGGCAACTGTACCTCAATGTGAGCTGTACTATTTAGGTCAAAGCAAATCAAACAGAACAAGCTGTAGTTGAATAGAATGATTTATTCAAGCCATGGCAGCTGATTGCTGTGACAACAGATTGCCTCCTGGTAAAGTTCCATTACAACAAACAAAGCTCTCAGAACTCATAAACCGTCTGATTCATGGCACAGTGTTTGAATAAAGTTCCGACGGTTTAATTACATGCTCATTATTAAAGTTTACATTTCTGATCATCAGTGGGAAGTTTGGCCATTGATCAGTTCTCAGTTTAAAAATAAATTGCATTCATTTTTTAAATGCCCTGTTTATGCCCATTTTGTACAAAAAAAAAAAACCACAAGAGCTTTTCTCAGAGCTATATTTTTCAATTTATATTTAAGCAACTGATCCCAAAGGTCATTTTAGTGGATGTTTAAAGTCAGTTCACATCAAGTTGACAGAGATGAGTAACAGAATAAACACACATGCTTTAAAAGTGCGCTTGTGCTATTTCTATTTCATTAAAATAAACACCATTTGATATTTTGTTATCTAATGCATAACATTCAAACATTTTAAAGAGTGGTTTAGGTATCTAAATATGTTCTGAGACTATATTTAAAAGCATAAAATATTGTCTCCCCAAAAAGGCCCTTTTGTCTATCAAAAATTAAATAACGGACAGTTGAAAATCAGTGCCTTGTATTTTAGGTAAGCATGTTGAATATTTATTTCCGTATACACTGTACTGTGGTCATCAACCTGAAATGTTTGATTTTATTATTCAGGGTCACGGTGCCCACTCCTGACTCTATATTTATGTAAAAATGAAACAATATACTTATTCTGACCTTTACATATTAAAATACAAAAAAGAATATGTGATCGTACTAAATTGTATTATATTTTAAATGACTTTCACTTCCTTACAAAAACTTTTTGCTGGCAAATGGGAAAACCTAGTGGTTAGAAGGACATTAGCAAAGTATAAAGATTTAAAAATTAAAGTTAACTGATATTTGAGGGCTGCACTGTGATGCTTAAATAGAGTCTTTTAATATGTCGTTAAATGATTCATGTTTTAAATATGCCTAACAAGTTTTTTGGTATATAAATATTGTTACACTGAATGACATTTTAGTGTGTGTCTTCTGTCAAACATGGTAAAAAATGCATGATTGTCATTCTTTTTTGTTCAGAAAAAGTTAAACAGGACACATTCTAATGTATGGGGATAAAACTAAAAAACTAAGTTGTATTATACTTTTATTTTTTTGATGCTGGAAACACCCTTTTCGTCTTTGACCCGCACTACATAAAGTATTATCAATGAGATTTTTGCAATTTCATATGTTGCTTGCAAAACATTTGTTTCATCAAAAAAAAAAAAAAAAAACAGAAAATACATGAAGAATGCTGGTGAAGCTATCAAAACCCTGATGCCAAGTTTTTATTTATTTTTCTCTTTATATTAATATTGATGTTATTAATATTATTCCGTTTCCTGAACTATTAATACAATAGTGGTCTTTGACTTCATACTGACATCTATGGAAGCCTGTTTCCACCATGGAATAAAAAGATCAAAAAGTTAGTTACTTTTTATCTCACAATTCGGACTCATGCAATTCTGCAAAAAAAATATTGCTAGATATAAACATGGAATTCTGACTTTATTCTTGCAATTCCGAGATCCCAGAATTCTGAATTTATATCTCACAATTCAGACTTTTTTTTCTCTGAATTCTGAGTTTACATCTCTCAGTTGTGTTGTTTTTTTCCACCATGGAATAAAAAAGGTAATTGTGACACATATCTCACAATTGTGATATAAGTCACGATTACCTTTTTTATTTTTTTATTACAGTTGTATGTTTTGCAGGCATATTTGTCAGAATTTAAGTAATTTTGCCGCCAAGCGTCTCTGATAATGGGAGGAGTATTAAGCTGATCATGTGATCTTAGTGCTGTGTCATGCACGTAGTGCTTCAAAAGATGTGAGATGAACAGTCAAACACGTTCATCTTGTGTTTACATACCTAAACCATACTCTAATCCTAACCCATATAGTAAGTGCAAATTGTTAATTGCTTAGTACACTGTAACAAGGACACCTTAAAATAAAGTTTAACCTTTTTTTCTTTTATAATAAAAAATCTAAATGTTGTCATTTGCTCTTGTGATATGCTGCATACAAGACTGGGCTACAGTTAAGGTAACTACATTCAGATCTGCTTCCATTCTAGTATGCAGCAGCTCTTACTTTTCAAAATCCAATCAACAACTGATGAATAAAATCAAGTGCCGCCTTAGGTTTTTTTTTCTTGTTCGATAGTCATTCCGAAATTTCAATCATAGCTTCTGTTTCATGATGATAGTCTTGACTAATTCATCTGAAGGTCTGGTTAATCATTTTCAGTCACCAGCTGTTTGCAGAGGACTCATGGTCCAAAGCACAGTAAGGGTCTCTAAAAACGTTGATACCACCAGTTTTTATATCAACTTCTGAACATTTACTGCTGTATCTGTTTACTCAAACATTTAGCCAAAATGTACTGAAATCTTTAAAAAAATGTTGAGTCTTGTCCATGTCAGTATTTAAATTGTCTTTTAAGTACTGACATGGACAAGGTTGAGAAACTGTTTTAATGGTGATAAATTTCAATCTTTTGAATTGATCTGTATTTTCTTGTTTCCACAGAAAGACAGTGGTATCATGCACCCTTGGGTGGTATACAAAATATAGCTTCAGTCTCTCCAGATGACCACCAAAAAAACAGAAAATACATGAAGAATGCTGGTGAAGCTATCAAAACCCTGATGCCAAGTTTTTATTTATTTTTCTCTTTATATTAATATTGATGTTATTAATATTATTCCGTTTCCTGAACTATTAATACAATAGTGGTCTTTGACTTCATACTGACATCTATGGAAGCCTGTTTCCACCATGGAATAAAAAGATCAAAAAGTTAGTTACTTTTTATCTCACAATTCGGACTCATGCAATTCTGCAAAAAAAATATTGCTAGATATAAACATGGAATTCTGACTTTATTCTTGCAATTCCGAGATCCCAGAATTCTGAATTTATATCTCACAATTCAGACTTTTTTTTCTCTGAATTCTGAGTTTACATCTCTCAGTTGTGTTGTTTTTTTCCACCATGGAATAAAAAAGGTAATTGTGACACATATCTCACAATTGTGATATAAGTCACGATTACCTTTTTTATTTTTTTATTACAGTTGTATGTTTTGCAGGCATATTTGTCAGAATTTAAGTAATTTTGCCGCCAAGCGTCTCTGATAATGGGAGGAGTATTAAGCTGATCATGTGATCTTAGTGCTGTGTCATGCACGTAGTGCTTCAAAAGATGTGAGATGAACAGTCAAACACGTTCATCTTGTGTTTACATACCTAAACCATACTCTAATCCTAACCCATATAGTAAGTGCAAATTGTTAATTGCTTAGTACACTGTAACAAGGACACCTTAAAATAAAGTTTAACCTTTTTTTCTTTTATAATAAAAAATCTAAATGTTGTCATTTGCTCTTGTGATATGCTGCATACAAGACTGGGCTACAGTTAAGGTAACTACATTCAGATCTGCTTCCATTCTAGTATGCAGCAGCTCTTACTTTTCAAAATCCAATCAACAACTGATGAATAAAATCAAGTGCCGCCTTAGGTTTTTTTTTCTTGTTCGATAGTCATTCCGAAATTTCAATCATAGCTTCTGTTTCATGATGATAGTCTTGACTAATTCATCTGAAGGTCTGGTTAATCATTTTCAGTCACCAGCTGTTTGCAGAGGACTCATGGTCCAAAGCACAGTAAGGGTCTCTAAAAACGTTGATACCACCAGTTTTTATATCAACTTCTGAACATTTACTGCTGTATCTGTTTACTCAAACATTTAGCCAAAATGTACTGAAATCTTTAAAAAAATGTTGAGTCTTGTCCATGTCAGTATTTAAATTGTCTTTTAAGTACTGACATGGACAAGGTTGAGAAACTGTTTTAATGGTGATAAATTTCAATCTTTTGAATTGATCTGTATTTTCTTGTTTCCACAGAAAGACAGTGGTATCATGCACCCTTGGGTGGTATACAAAATATAGCTTCAGTCTCTCCAGATGACCACCTTCTGCACCACCTGACAAATTTAAAGTGTGAGAACAGAGAGATGGCCTTACAAAAAGTACTTAAGGATTACCATGCTATCAGTGATGGCATTAATATCATTGCACTTTGATATTTCTACCATGTTGCTTAATGATTGCCTTATGAATATGCAGTTATGTAGCGTTCAGGTGCTTCAAAAAATACTGTGGTATTGCCTATGAAATACAATCATATTATATGGTACCACGTCAAAAAAAAAATGGTAATGTGATATTAATCACAGAAAGAATGTATGACATATGCAATATTACACAGCTTTTATTTGAAGCTTTATACACTTTTCTACTTGTCTTCAACTGTTTTTATGAAAGGAAAAGTGTGTTTACACCAGGAAAAGACAGGGGAATGTGTATGTGGTGTGTGTGTTCGTATCACTGACAGCCGAGCGAGGTTATGAAAACAGTCATTCTTCCCGTCATCGCTCCATAGCCGGTGATTTAGCGGCGAGGCGCCCCGGTGCAGCAGTAAAACGGCAGGCAGAGATTTACAGTGCACTCTGGGATATCACTCAGCCCAGGGGCCACCTTGCCACATCGTCCCAGCTCACCTGCTACTGTGTTTTACCAGCCAAGCCTAAACACCCCCTAAAGCCCCCAGACCTCACACACCCCAAACCCACTGGACCACATTCAGAGGGGTTAAGCTCCTGATTGAATCACCAATCAGGCCTGATTAATAATAACTTACGTGTGTGTGTGTGTGTGTGTGTGTGTGTGTGTGTAACAAACTACACTTAAAAGAGTTGAATTTCTTTCAATTTAATTCATTTTCAACTTAAAGTAGCATGAACATATGAACATAAAAATACATTGTAAAATTATTTTATTGCTATTTTCCAACTCATTATGACTCAAATGATACAATTTCATGTTTCTTCAAATATTACTTTTTAATTTGACAGTTTTTATTATCCATTAAAATAAAAGATAGTAACATTTGCTTTGAGGTCAGTTGTTTTCTCATGCATGTCTTAATACTTAGGTTGTTCTGAATATTTGCAGTTTTATATTATTTAAAATTTCACTTTTCTCTCAGCCCTAGCTCCTCAATTGTTTTGAAACCATTTAAAGGTTAATTGTAGTTCCTTAAATTCACATTATATTTACCTGCATACAGACATGAGTGGGAGTGAGTCAAGTTATGAGATTATGAAACAATTTAAGCATGTTGTTATACGTTTTTTTTTATGCACACAGAAATTCAATCACATAAAAACTAGCCAAAGAGCTGTCACATCTGGGCATTTGTAATCTGATTAATTAACAAAATTGCTGTTTTTATACAAAATTCAAGATTTTTTAATGTGATTTTCAGTTGTAATGAGGTTATTGCAGTCCATATGAATGTTATCATTTATAATTCAACAATGCATAATCAACATGATTTATCTCTTGAAAATGACTGCTTTCATTTCAGTTTGTTTCTTCTGTCAGATTCTGAAGTCTATGTAATATGTACATTCCGTTTACTGCTGTCATGAACTGCTTATATAATTTGCATAGTGTGACTAAAGAATCGCTGCAAATGTGTCATGCATGACAAATATCTTTCCTCGTGATCTTTTTTATATCTGCTGTTTCTATGCTAACAATAATTGATTATGTCATGCCTCAATGCATTGTCTGTCACATTTTCTTCAGGGGCAGTGTAATTGGTTTGGCATGCTCTCTCCTCATGGTCTGAATGCTTACTAGATGACATTACTGGTGTTACTTTATCAGATGAAGAAACAAACTGATCAACATCATGGATGGCCTGAAGGTGACTACATTTTCAGCATGTTTTCATTTTTGGGTCAACTATTCCTATTATGTTAAATACATATAAGGTTTTAAATATACAATTCAGCTTCAAACATACCAAAAGTAATGCATGCATTTAATTCTGAAATCATATTCAACTCTTGATAGTGTTCTGTATAATTTATTTGTGTTTCTAAAGGCAGTGGCAATGGTGGTTTCCTGTGCTGTCCTACTCTGACTGGTTGGTGTTGTTTTTGTGTTGTTGCTGGAGAGAGCATGTGTTTACTTTCCTCACCATGTGTTTACCTCAAACTACAGGCCCTCTCATAAATGTCGACATGAGGTGTGTGTGTGTGTGTGTGTGTGTGATACCACCTGTTTCCTGTTTTCAGGTGATCAGTGCTAGATTTGTTGGACAGGGCCGAAGATCAATTGGTCACAGATACCCCCTATCTTCCCTCAGTGTAGAGCGTGGGAAAGTCTGATTAGGTGAGTGTGCTTGTGCTACAATGCTGCTTTTCCAGTTTGAAAAATGCATGCAGATGAACAGATGAAATGTGTATAGCCTACACTTAAGAGCCATTCTGTCAATTGAATTATTAACATTAATAGTGTGTATTTATATTGTTTGTGATCAGCACTGGCCAATGGTGTTGGCCAATGTCTGTTTGTAGTAGTCTATAAAGAAAATTAAGACCACCACACACTCTTTTCCCCATCATTTTTTGTTTTATCTCTCAAAGTCTTTAGTAATTAAAAATCAGAAAGCTTGAAAAAAAAATGAAAAAGTAAATACTGTATGTTTCTATAATATTATTATGGTATATAGTTGTATATATAATATAATAAATTATCATATAATATAAAGGACCATTTAATATATATCATATTAAAATCAAATGTTTGGGATTGGTACAAATTTGTAATGTTTTGAAGGAAATCTCTTATGCTCAAATACAGTAAAAACACTAATACTGTGAAATATTATTACAATGTTTAAAAAAAACATTATATTTAAATGTTAAAATGTAATTCCTTTGATTGTAAGGCTGAATTTTCAGTCGTATGATTTTCCAGAAATCCTTCTAATATACTAATTTGGTGCTTAAGAAACATTTCTTATTATTATCAGTGTTGTACTGTTTAATGTTAATGCGAAAGTTGAAAAGAACAGCTTTTATTTGAAATTTATTTGAAAGGTTTTTGTAACAATGTTGCATTGTTCATGTATCCTTGCTGAATAAAAGAAACTGTTACTTTAAAAAAATAAAAAAAGGAAAGGAAATCTTACTGACCCCAAACCTTCAATTGGTAGTGTGTGTATACATTTTGGCAAATTGTGAATATGCATGTATGTTAAATACATTTGCATCTGCCACTTTTACATATTCTGCAGCATTTTGCTGCCCTGCAACATCATTTGTAATGGTTTTATTGTGAAACTAGTTTTTATCACGATTGATCTGTTTGTGAATATATACAGTAGGTCTAGAGTTGTCTAAACCTACAAAGAATTGCTGATATGATGTATTTTCTTTACAGTCTTCACAGGTCAAAAACTCCTTGTCTTGTCCTTGTCCTACTTTTTTTATCTATATTCCTAATATCTCTATTAATGTGACCCATTGCTACAAACCACATTTTCTGATAAAATAACTAATTAATTCTCTTTTTAGCCTTATAAAGAGACAGTTATGTTTGAAAATGTGGGATATGTGCTCTTCATTCAAAGATGTTGTACCGATATGGAGACTCTAATGGAAGTATGATGTCATGCATTTTAACCTGTAGAACATGCCCAGACTTGTTCATTTTGTCTTTTCCTCTCCCATAATTACCTTTGGTTCAAATCCATTTCAAAACCAACACTCAGTTTACTGAAGCCAAATTCATTAATTTTGAAGAATACATGCAGCACTTCAAGAATGAAGTGCATTTCTAATAATGTCTATATCTTAGTATTGATTATATTGAAGGCATTCAAATTTCAAAGGCTTATAAATTGGACAAAATGATGGATGGATGGATAAAATATTTGGTCGTACTATGGCAGAAGGATGCTAATACCATGGTGCTTTGGTAGGCTATATACCATCAATGGCTACCATATTTATTTACCATGGTCTTCTAAGGTACATCATAGAATACAATGGTATTACTGTACCACTGTAATTAGTGGCAAATGTCCAAAAAACATGGTATTGCCATGGTAATCATGATATAATGTAATACCATGACTTAAGAGAGAGATTACATCTGCGTACACTCACTATGCTGAGAAACAGAAAGAAGTATTGAGAATGAGGTCTTTAATAAATTACATTACTGAAAACACTATGTGTCAGTTTGGCAGCTGAGATTTAGCTTAAGTAGTGTGAATTGTCAATATTTTGAGATGAATTTCTCATATTCCACACCAAACACACACACACTCACTCAGCAGGGTGACCATTTCTCCCGGGTCAAGGAGGTACATGGGAATTATCACATTTGGAGACTCTCACCTGTTTTCTTTGTGACCATACAAATCTCTGTGTCCCACGTCCAGCATGTGAAACTGCTGTGTATGTGTGGACTCAGACATATGTCTTTCAGATGGTGTCTGTCACAGAGATTTAATGTTCAGTAGTGTGTGAAACACTGAACGAATATATCAGTATTTCAGACTGCAACTGATATTGGAAATCTGTTTGTTGTCGGACAGCTCAGTATTGTGGTTATAAAGGTTATTATCAGTACATTGCTTCAAATGTCTGAATATTTATAAACCAGACGTTATTAAGGAGAATGTACTGAATTACATATGCGTTATAACATGCTATTGTCTTTGGTAGTCATTTAATTATTGAGTAACTTTGACAACATTGACAGTTATTGAGTGGAATTGAATTATCTTTAGAAATATCTTTGTAGCTGAATAGATTTAGTTTTGTAATTGATGACACTTCCATTGAACTGAATCGAATTTACAACTGACTTGATCTAAATATTTACAGATGTCTTCTATAGAGCTGATTTGTTTTTATCTTTTATAACTGTTGAAATTTTACAATTACTACTGCTATTTTCCTGTTTACGTGACATAAAAAAGTGCATGATTAGGTTGGCAGTGCGTTCACAGCATGCTCTTACCTCGCACCTCTTTCCAGCATACTGTGATGCAACAGATGGGAAGTTATCATTAGAGAACATTAATTTATTTTGCTTTATCCTCAATAATTATATGTGACAAAGAAAACAGCACAAAGGCATCCAGCAGGTGAGTACAACTCACAACTACTGTATATCTGAAGGGGTTTCTCTTCCTCATCTGTTTTTCTTTGGCCATTTTCCCCTGTCAAATCCCTTTTTAGTTGATAAATTAGGCCTTCTGTACCATCCTGCCTTATCCATTGTGATGTGCTGAAAATACTTATATAATTTGGTGTTCAAGGACAAAAACTGTTAAAAATTGCTTGTAAAGCTCTCATTATACCATATCACCAATCTTAGATTTAATCTTTTAATCAACTTACTTTCTTTTAATTCACACAGGTTTTGTATTTATTTTTGGACCTGAGTTTGATGAACCTCACTTTTTGAGGGAACACTGCCAAAATTATTATAAAAATAATTAAGTTTTTTCACTCAAAAACAGAATCCAATATTTGGTCATAATATAACTTAATTATAAATTTTATTAGATTCATTTTTGACCCAGGAACCAAGTGTAAGTGGGGGGAGAAAGCAAAATACAAAAAATATCAAATGTTTTTGGGGAAGTATTATACCCTATGTGAGCAAAGTCGGTAAGTTTTAGTCCAATGCAATAACTTTAACTAGCATTTTTGGGAAAAAGAAAATCCTCCCTGGGTCAAACTGGAATACAAGATTTAAGTAATACCTTTTTTCGAATTGAAGGTTTCCTGAATCTTCTGAAACAGGTATTTAATGCCTAAGGGTTCTTTATTATATTTAAAAAAAATAATAAAAATTGGGATATTCTGCAAATTGGCAATGCCCGGGTATAATCACCGATTGTATAATATTTTAGCTTCAGAAAGGGAAAAACCAGTGAAGTTGTGCATGGTTAAGAGGGCCAGGCAGAATCCTACCAAAGAAGTGTGGTGAAGTAATTGCACCGCTGATTAATTATTTGCTTATTTGCACGCACTGCACTGTTTTAAAACTAGAATTGCACAAATCAGGGAATAATGCAAATGTAGCCTCAAAATTGAAAATTGGACAGCACAATTCCTGATCTTGCATATCTGTTCTGAGCACTTTCATTCTGCGGAAAGCAGGTGGTAAAATCATAACATTAATTGCAATCTATAATGAGCCCAATTTGAATAAAAAGCAGGCGTGTTTGCACATTTAGCGCCTGGTTACACTGGATTGCGAATAACCGTGCAACTGCTCACTGAATTCCCCACTTTATGTCTTACCATTTCTTTTTATCTCTTTATTTACTCACCCTCTCTTTTTTATATAAATGTCAGTTGTACATTGTGCGAGTGATGATCTAAAAGCTTATAGAGAGAGAAAGGTCAGTCGTGATGGTTAATTGATTTTATAGCGACATTGGAGGAGAGTGGAAGGAAATTGCTGTCTCTTATGAGTCCCATTTTACCCAGGGCTAACATGACACTGTGACAGTATTATTTGGCTCAGCAGTCAGGGAAAGGCGGCTATCATATTGCTATTATATCGCCCATCCACAATCATTTAGATTACACACACAGTTCTCTCACATCAATTACGTTATTATAGCCAACGACATTCACAGACAAACTGAGAATTGTAATGCAAAGCCTATAGCAGGAGCGACACACACTCACGCTAACATATCCACTGTTTAGGGGGAGATTGGGGTTTTATTGGCCGAGCCGGTGGAGCGGGACTGCAGGATAATGGGTAGTTATCCAGGCCGCCGTTTCGGCTTGCCAGAGCACCGAGTCTTTGCGAATAAAACGCAAGAATCGCTGTAATCGGAAGCTAAACAGGAATTTTTCCGAGGGCGCAGGGATGTTTAGCCCCCTGCTGATTGGCCTGGATACCAGGGGCCCCAGCAATCTCTTTCCACTTTACAGAGAGAGAGCACTGTCAAGGTCAGCTGAATGTAAAGTCAGATGGAAAGGGAGATTGGAGGGAGATGCTGTTAGATTCACTATCTTTCTGTTCTCTTTCCATTACAGTGACTCATATTCAGGCTGACACTAGACTTTAAACCCGGGGATGGTGGATAACGCAGGAACAGAGAAAGCTCACAGCTGTCACTCATGGTGATTGATTGGCAGGGGCAAGTATGATGGATCACTAGAGCTCATTTGATCTGAAGCATCCCAGTTGTATGTTTATGAGTGTGTGTTTATGCATAAATCAATCGAAGGAAATAGTTTTAGACATTATACACAAAAAAAATATTATTGGAGTACATTTTACAAGATAATACTATTTTAGTATGTTTACTTCAAAAATTGAACATTTAATTCAACATTGCACCCTGGGTGTAAATTGTTTGTGTATTAGACAAGATACCAGAAATTTTTTAAATAACAATAGTAAGTTTGTGTCAATACAATATAAAGTAAAATAAAAGTCAATACCTTTATGTTTATACATTAATAAATATGATTTGATATGATATAAAGATGAGAAAACCTCCTAACCAGCTAGCAATATCTGCAGTAATATCTGATCTTAAATATCTGATCTTAAATGTGTTTTATGATTAAGATCACGAGTTCACCTTCTGAGCTCTGAAATCAATAGCTGCCACTGTCTATCAGTACAAGATATATGAGCTACTAATGTGTTTTATGATTAAGATCACAATGAGTTCACCTTCTGAGCTCTGAAATCAATAGCTGCCACTGTCTATCAGTACAAGATATATGAGCTACTCAAAGCCGCATACACAACCACATTTAATCACATGCACCGCCATTGCAGATTTAACAAAGCAAAATGACCATTTTTATTTATTAAATTCAAGCATGATTAGTTTATGTATGTACACATTAATGCATATTGTTAAGTTTGAAATTAATATAAAATTGTCATAAAATCCACAAACTAATATGTGATATTATATGGTACACTCACCTTGTGTTTTTTCTTCTTCTTTTATTTAGCAAGGGTGCATTAGATGATCAAAAGTAACAATGAACACTTTTACATTTTTATGTAACCATGTTGAGTAATGGCTGTTGTAAATAAATAAATAAGATTACAATAAATAACAGTTATTTTACATTATTAATATATACATTGATTTCACAATATTACTGCTTTTACTTTATTTTTGATGTACTAAATTCACCTAAGACTTCTTTCAAAAATCTTGCAGACCTCATTTAAAGAGTATATATAAACGTATGTATGTGGAAAAATATAAAAAAGTAAATTTGTTTTGATGATTCTATGCTTAGATCATGCATGCATTAAATTACATTAATGAAGTTTCTAAAATATCTTAGTTGTCATTACATTTCCACTGCAAAGATGACTGTTTTCATTGTTAAAAGCAATGATTAACAAAGATGCATATTTTAATGCCATTAAGTCATCACGACAGCTCTAATATATGTTATGCATCAAGATGCCAAATGATAATTGCGATACCTCAAATGGCAGTAAATTTGAGGCATTTGCACTTTAAACACCATTAGTGTACTCAATTTGTTCTTGAAAGAGATAGGAGGTCTTTTATGTTAATGGAGATAACATTTAGTATTATTGCAACTGTATATAATTGACCTCATATGTGTTTCAGGGATATGTTTAATTTACTACCAATGGGCACATCGAAGGATTTTGAATCAAATCGAGGCAGCATCCAGTCAATAGTGAGTAGACTATGCCAAAACAACAATAACCGTTTTGAATGCACTTTTAAATCATTGCTATGGCAACATAATTTATCCCACAATATAGAGGAAACCGGGAACTCAAACAATCCAACCTGAATTTCAGTAAATGAAGGCTGCAATGCTTATCTCCACTTTTGTTCTTCATTTCTGACCAATGCCAATTCAGCCGGTCTTTTGCATTTGGATTTCAGATACACGACAGTCAAATTAAAGCTTGTTGGAAAGCCAAGTACCTACTTTGATTCTGAGGGAATTAACATTACCAAATGTGTTTCATAAATTAAACGGCGGATTAATTGATTCATTGATAAATGTAATGACGTTCTTTTCACCAGCGACAACTCTGTGGCAGAGTCTGCGTAGTCTATTCATCTACAGGGATACGAGAACTGACAGTAATTACTTCAGATGAGGTGACTGACAAGCTTATCATACGGGATTCAAAAAGCAGCAGCTACATCAAAGAGGTACAATTTATACACATCAAAAAACAGCTTTAGCCCCCAGTGCTTCACTTACACACTTACAGTGCATCAAACAACTTAAGTGCCTGTGCTTCACTCCAACAATGCAGTCTCTCTCTCTCTCATGGCTATCAATCCAAGTACCTTGCGGGACATATATCAAATAGCTGTTTTTAGGAAAAGTGTCAAACCATAACGTGAACAACGCTGAGGTCTTTGCAATACTATACATTGTTAATACAAAAGTAAAGTAGTATGCGATATTTAACTTTGGCAACATATTTCGAATTTCAGTAACAAATCAACAATCAATCAAGTGTGGCAGATTTTAATTACTATCCAACTTCCAGTTAATACTAAGCTAATCGCAAGCAATCAGAATATAAATTATTTGATTTGCTCAGTGGTTTAGAGATGGGCAGATGGGACAATGATATGATCTTTCACTTAATTAACATTTTTAATGAGGCAAATATAGCTTTGAATTGACTTTAGTTTAAGGGACCCTAGTGAAGGGCTTTGTTGTAGGTCCTCAAATGATCTGTCTACAGTGGTCTCACTGAACAAGGCAGCATACAGGTGCATCTAAAAAAATTAGAATATCGTGAAAAAGCTCATTTTTTTGTAACTTATTTCAAAAAGTGAAACTTTCATATATTCTAGATTCATTACATGTAAAGTAACACATTTCAAAAGTTTTTTTGTTTGTTTTAATTTTTATGATTAGAGCTTACAGCTCATGAAAGTCAAAAATCCAGTATCTCAAAATATTAGAATATTTCCTAAGATCAATCAAAAAAAGGATTTGCAAAACCAAATTACAGCATCAGTGAGGTGAGGCATGGAAGCGATCAGCCTGTAGCACTGCTGAGGCACTATTGAAGCACAGATTTCTTTAATAGGGGCCTTCAGCTCATCTGCATTGTTGAATCGACTGTTTCTCATCTTTCTCTTGAAAATATCCCATAGATTCCATATGGGGTTCAGGTCAGGCATGTTGTCTGGCCAATCAAGCACAGTAATATCATGGTCAGAAAACCTCTTAGTGGTTTTGGCTCTGTGGGCAGGTGCTAAGTCCATCAGCATCTCCATAAAGCTAGTCAGCAGATGGAAGCATAAAGTGCTCCAAAATCTCCTGGTAGACGGCTGCATTGACTTTGGACTTGATAAAACACAATAGACCAACACCAGCAGACGTCACGGCACCCCAAATCATCACTGACTGTGGAAACTTCACACTGAACTTCAAGCAGCTTGGATTCTGTGCCTCTCCAGTCTTCCTCCAGACTACAGAACTTGTGCCCAGAAAAGCGCTATATAAATATAAGGAATTATTACAGATCTTGATTGCCAAATTAAATGCAAAATTTACTTTTATCTGAAAAGAGGACTTTGGACCAACAACAGCAACAGTCCAGTTCTTTTTCTCCTTAGCTCCGGTAAGATGCTTCTGACGTTGTTTCTGTTTCAGAAGTGGCTTGGTAGCCCTTTTCCTGAAGACGTCTGAGTGTGGTGACTCTTGATGCTCTGACTCCAGCTTCAGTCCACTCCTTGTGAAGCTCTCCCAAGTGTTTGAATCGGCTTTGCTTGACAGTATTCTCAAGCTTGTGGTCATCTCTGTTGCTTGTGCACCTTTTCCTACCCAATTTCTTCCAGTCAACTTTGCATTTAATATGCTTTGATACAGCACTCTGTGAACAGCCACCCCTTTCAGTAATGACCTTCTGTGACTTACCCTCTTTGTGGAGGGTGTCAATGATTGTCTTCTGGACCATTCATCAGTCTTCCCCATTATTGTGGTTTCAAAGAACAAGAGATACCCCGAATTTATACTGTAGGGATGGTCATTTAATGAAGCTCAAATGTAAATATTCTAATATTTTGAGATACTGGGTTTTTGACTTTCATGAACTGTAAGCGCTAATCATCAAAATTAAAACAAAAAAAAACTTTTGAAAGGTTTTACTTTACATGTAATGAATCTAGAATATATGAAAGTTTCATTTTTTTAAATAAGTTACAAAAAAAATTAACTTTTTCTATTTTTTTTTTTCAAAAATTTTAGATGCACCTGTATTATATATAGATGGCCTTTTTGAAGTTTACTTTAACATTGCTACCTTAAAAGAAAAGTTCACTCTAAAATAAACTATCCCTTTAGGAAATGTATTGTCTGGCATATATACACTGCTGGCCAAAAGTATGAAATAATTAGGATTTTTTAAATGTTTTTGAAAAATGTCTCACCAAGGCAGCGTGTTTTTTTTAAATATTATTCTAATTTAAAATAACTGCTTTCTATTTAAATATATTTTAAAATGTAATTTATTCCTGTGATGCAAAGCTGATTTTTCAGCATCATTACTGCAGTCTTCAGTGTCACATGATCCTTTAGAAATCATTCTAATATGCTAATTTGAAGCTTGGCTATTATTGGTGCTCAATTATGAATAATGGTTCTTATTATTATCAGTTTTGAAAAAAAAAAAGTGTTGCTTTTGTGATCTTTTTGGGGGGGATTTTTGATTAAATGAAGGTTCATTGAACAGCATTTATCTGAAATACAATTTTTTTGCAAAATTATAGTTGTCTTTACTTTCATTTTGATTCAAATAATGCATTTGATTGATTTATTTATTTTTTAAACTGTAATTAACCCTTATTTTTGGATAAGTTGTGTATCACAGTTTCCATAAAAAGCAGCAAATCTGTTTACTTGCGCATATTTCAGAATGATTTCTGAAGGTAATAATTAAGTCTAATAATTTTTCACAATATTAAATATCAAAACATTTAAAAAATGTCTTAATTCCAAACCTTTGGATGCCAGTGAACTTTTTTGTTCATCTTGTTTTAATTTTTAAACATACTAGAGCCTTTTAGCAATCATTGTTTGATAAATTAACATGCTAACCAGCAGTTACTTATATAGCTCTTTTCTCATTCACCTCCTGCTTTGATTCTTCCTCTGCTTCAGTCTTTCTTTTCTTCTCCCACACTCATGTGGAGTTAAGAGCAGGTTTAGAGTAATCTAATCTGGCAGTTTGTTTCGATGGACACTAACAAGTGAGAGCTAAAGAAAGGCAGCTCTAATGTCTCAATCATTTACTGCTCATTGGATTCTACCTGATCTACTCATGGGGCCACCGCTTAACGGAGGAAATGCATGAGTGTAACCATCCGGATCAACTCATTCATGCATTTGAGTGCACACACATGTGCGTACATGATTGACATTGTAAGTCTTCTTTTAATTTTACGCCAAGACGATTTCCTTTGCGCTACCCAGAAACCATATCTACACGACGGCTGTCTTTTGAGAGACTAGTTGCGTCCCAATTTACATACTATCCAGCTATGTGCAAGATGAGAATTAGTGCACCCCAAATCATATGAAAATCACATGCGTGTTTAAATAGCATGCCTATAAAAGTGCATGGATTGCATGACCTACCATTTCTGATGGATTTTTAAAGTGTGTATCCAAGCATGCTCTTTGAACTACTTTTTCTCACAACACCTTGCACAAAATAATTATTTCTTTTGCATGTTTTTGAGTAAGAAATAGCAAGGAATGCGACCTCAGTCTGTCACAGTGTATTTTTAATTGTATAAACCTTAGAAGTTAAACAAAAATGAATTCGTAAGGTAAAGAATTATCTTTTTTATTAGTTAAAACAATGAGTATCGCAACTCAGTTTCATGACTTAAGGTTATAATGGCACACAAAGCTATTGTATCACCAGCAAAATACATATTCTAAATTGGAATGCAGTGCATAACTTTTATTCTTTAATTTTAAGGTAAATATTTTCCCATTTTACTTACATAGTCATATGTATGAGTGTAACAGGAAAAAAAGGATGCTGAGAGTTTAGTTTTCATTATTAGACAATTCATTAGATTAAGAAACATGCACTGATGAATTGTTCATGATAAAATCAGGAATGTGTATAAATGAAATGATTCACCCAAAAATTTATATTTTCTGAGAATGTACTCACAGTCAGGCCATCCAAGATTTGGAGGTATTTGGACATCAATGTGTCCTCTGCGGTGAATGGGTGCCGTCAGAATGAGAGTCCAAACAGCTGTTAAAAACATCACACACATAATCCACAAGTAATCCACATGACTCCAGTCCACCAGTTAACGTGTTTTAAAGTGAAAAGCTGCATGTTTTTAATAAACAGATCCATCATTAAGATGTTTTAACTTAAATGCAAGTCCTCTATCCATAATATTGCTGTCTCCAGTCAAAAGTTTAAGAGCGAAAACAGTCCAAACAGTTCTAACAAATATGTCATTGGATTTTGATGTGAGAGGACAACAGAGGATGGACGTTTTTACTGGAGGAAGCGTTATTATGGACTGGTTTCAATGGTTTAAAGTTTTAACTTTAAATTAATGATGGATGTTTCTTACAAACACACAGCTTTTCACTTCACAAGGCATTAATTGATGAACTAGAGTCATGTGGATTAATTATGTGATGTTTTTATCAGCTGTTGTTTGGACTCTCATTCTGACGGCACCCATTCACTGCAGAGGATCCATTGGTGAGCAAGTGATGTAATGCTACATTTCTCCAAACCTGTTTCAATCAAGAGACATACAGTATATTTTTGGGTGAAATATTCCTTTAACAAAGTTAATTTTGTCAATGTTTTGTAACTTTACCGTAAGACCAAAGCAGATTAATTTGGTAGGGAGAATAGCATGAATACAAAACTTCTCTATATCCTGGTTATTCAAAGGTGACTCAAATATCACCTCACATCCAACTATAGTTTCAGTGTAATCCAGTTTCAGAAAATGACCAACTACACAAAAACACAGAGAGCACTTCTTTGCAGCCCCCTCTCTCTGTGTTTTGTGTCTGTCTCACCCTCTTTTCTTCTTTCACTCTCTGATAGCTGTTAGGTGGTAAATAAAGAGATTGGAGTGTTTTATTGATCTGAGCGTCCAGACTACAGCAAGACCAATGACCTCCAATCAACACCTGCCAAGACAGTTTAGAGCTCATGTTCTGAGAACACTCACGAGAGTACACACCTATACGTAAACGCCCCCATCAGTTTCTTTCCGCATCGACAAGCGCTCAATGAGCTAATCAGGGTTAACGAGGAAGTATGTACATTCAGAAATGAAGCTCAAGCGCCAATTGAAATTGAATACAGCATTACCACTGGTTGCACTTCTATAACATGCTGTCCTACATTATGCTCATCTCAGTTTCATCCCCTCCTCCCTCTTTACACATTAGTTAGCCAATTATTGAGTGAGACTGGGGAAGAGGTCATATTCACCAGAGGAGAGGGAAGTGTCAGACACCGCTAGACTTATATGCACACACACACACACACTAGAAAGGCAGCTAATAATTCCAGATAGATCATATGTGCCTGTACATAGATTAAGTGCATATTTGTTTTTGTAGCTCATTCATTACATTTCAGACACTTTCTTAACTGCACAACTTACAATAAGGTACATAAATAATGTTTATGGCATATATATATATATATATATATATATATATTACAGTACTGTATACTCTATTGTAACAATACAACAAGTTTTGTGGTGTTTAGAACCTATTTTAGCATGCATCAATATAATATAATATAATACCCTGGTAATTATTATTATATTATATTATTATATTGATGCATGTTAAAATAGACTCTAAACACCACAAAATATATAAATATAAATAAATATATTTATAAAATACATTTGTTTTGTGAAAATTATTAAGTGACTGTAACATTATCAACTGTACCTCATCATTAGCATTACCTTATTGCAAGGCTACAAATACATGCTGTAAATATCAATATGAAATATGGATTTGAGTTTATTTTATGTGAGAAGAGCTGTGACTGAGGAATAGAAAAACAAATTACAATTCCAGATATGTGCCTGTACATATATTAAGTGCATATTTGGTTTTGTAGTACATATTTATCACAATTTTTAGACATTTTAGACAGTTTCTTACATAAGCAACTTACAGTAAGGTGTATAAGTTTATTGGCAAATACCAGTGTTGCCAATATAATATAATATAATATAATAAGCTACCTACCCAATTGGCATATATTATATTATTCTATATTACATTGTGATAATAATCAACTGACTGTACATTAGGCTGCTTGCAATATATGCATATAATGAAATATGAACATGAAATATGGATTTGAGTTTAAATTGTTTTTTTACGTGAGAAGAGAAAGACTGTGGAGTGAAACTAGCACAGATATATAAGAAATTGTTTGCCTAGGACAATGGTCAATTACACAGCTTAACACAATTGAAAATAATAATGTAACTAAATATAACCACTGTCTATTTTTGCATCTACATATAGTTAGCTTAGTCATGTAGGTTTTTTTTTTATTATTACTATTTGTCACTTATGAAAGTGTCTATTTTAACAAAACTTTTTACAGTTTTCATTAAACTCTTCCTTTTCTTTCCATTTTACACATAATGCTTATTCTGCTTGGCTCCAAAATGCTAACTGTTCCTTCAGCCCAGAGTTGGTCTTTTCTTGTATGTTATAGTATTGTGTGTGTGTCTTATTAGACAATCAGTTTCTCTGCCTTGCCAGTCCACTACCCACAATTCCAGTGCTGCACTGGGACTTTCCTGATGAAAGAATGTGAGTATGTGGTTGTCTATTAAGATATGTAAATTTCTAATCTCTCAAAGCCCGCTTTCACACCATCCTCTCCCTCTTTCTCTCTCCCACACTCTTCCCTCGCTTCTTTTTCTCTGCCTCTCATGTCAACAGCAGTATTATAGTGATTTGTGTAGTGTATTTCAGAACTGTCTTTTGAGAGCACAGCTCATTGCTAATTAGAATCATAGAGGATGAACAAAGCTGGATGTCAGGCTTTAATTAGTACACGCACAAACGTATATTTCAGCACACACGCTCTCCAGTCAGGTATTCACAAACACTTTATGCACATCAACGCTTAAAATGCAATTATACTTCTGCCAATCACACCTCGCTGTGGTCACCGTCTATAACAGCTGCACTGGTGTCACTGTAATAGCCCTTCCTGCCCCTTCCTTCTGCTGAACGTTCCTGGCATCCTACCGGACATCACAAAGTCTGAGCCCAGAGTGTTCCCAGAAGGCACACCCTCTCACAGACAGTTCTGGGAAAAATTAAACGAGATCCAAGGAAAGACAAATGAGATTAGGACACAGATAGGTGTGGACAGTGTAGGACATGCATCATCAAGAATCAATGAAGAATTTGAAGTAAAGCCAAATATGGATGGTTTACGTTATGTCAGAAAATTACATAAATTCATTGATTTTATTGCAGATGGTGCTTTGCAAGGGCATAGATGGAAATGCAACAATATGTGAAAGTGATGCTTTTGTGTATATACTGTATATACACCATTCAAAAGTTCTTTCAAAAGTCTTTTTTATTCACCAAGGCTGCATTTATTTGATTAAAAATACAGTAAAAACTGTAATATTGTGAAATATTATTACCATTTAAAATAACCGTTTTCTTTTTAAAAAATATTTTAAAATATAATTTATTCCTGTGATGCAAAGCTGAATTTTCAGCATCATTACTCCAGTCTTCAGTGTCACATGATCCTTTAGAAATTATAATGCTCATGATATATGCTATATATTTTTAGGATTCTTTGATGAACAGAGAGTTCAAAAGGGCAGCATTTATTTGAAATACAAATCTTTTGTAACATTATAAATGTCTTAACTTTCACTTTTTATTAATTTAATGCTTCCATGCTGAATAAAACTATTAATTTCAAAAATATAATCCTACTGGCCACAGTCTTTTGAATTGTGGTTTATATATAACATTAATAGAATATCGGCCAATTAAAAACCTTTGACAGATATATTGCTCTATTTAGGAGATGACAAAGTTTCACTATTATAATGCAACACTCAGACAATAAAAGATAATGTAGCTAATAAAACTGGGGAGAGGAAAATGTAACTCAGTGTGTGGAGCATTTTAATCAGATAAAGAGTTTGATCCAATATGTGGATAATGTACAAGCTGCTCAGGGAGACATAATGCAAATTTCAATGATGTAACATGTTCAGTAAAGTAACATTGTAATCCGAGGGTGTGAAAACAATAGTAGAGGAGACCGGGGCTAGTTGTCACACTGGGGATTTGTCACAAGGCTTGTATTTCAGTAACTCCTAAGGTTTTGGAGGCCAGTTACTCAAGAAGTGTGTTTTCTTCAGCATTGGTTTGCTCTTGGTTTCAAACAAACTTTCTTGAATTAGAATCATTTTTGTGATTACGCTTAATTGAAAGTTTGATCTTAGGACAAGGGTATTTTTCATGAACGGCAAGTTGGTGTAAATTGATGTTTTATTGTCATTTTAAGTTGTCAAATGTTTTTTATAAGTTATTTTATATGTTTAAAACAATACATTTTAATTCTTTTTTTTTTTTTTTTTTATCACTTTCAAACTGTTCAGAATGACTTTCAAAAATAAACCCACCATAAAAAGTGTAACAACTAGCCCAGGTCTACCCTATATGTATAAAAAAAAAAAAAAAAGTATTATTACTAAATTAATGTTTGTGACTGTATTACTAAAACACTTATATATATTTTTTTTTCATACGTATATTTTATACATTTTTTTCTCATTAACCATTAACATTTTATTGCAATTTCAAAGCCATATCTCCATTTCTTTTCCATTTTTTCACTCTCTCACACTCTGCCTCTGGTCTTATAGGTGCTAGACGGGGAGACATTTAATCGGCCGAATCGAGCTTTCATATCTATTACAAAAATCAAATAATGCACCATGATTTACTCCCCCTAGCAACCAAGGTGCAGAGCCATAGCAACTGGCATAGCCCGGGGTGCTAGGCTTAATCAGGTTGAAAATATTTCAATTATTGTGTTGGTTTTGAGTGTGTGCGCGTGTGTGTGTGTGTGTGTGTGTGTGTGTGTGTGTCTGTGACCTAACTCGGGATCATTTTGATTTGAAAAGGTAGGAGAAATAGTGCAGTAAGGGGAAATGGAATCACTGGCGTTTTACCTTCAATATCTGTTTGTGTGTGTCGGATCGATGACATTTGATTCTTGACTTTCCTGACAGAATCTGTGGACGAAACTGATTTTAAATGAGACTCCTCACTCTCTTTGTCTCTCCTTCTCTCACTCTCTCTGTTGTTTAGTGTTAAATATTCACGCAGCTCGTTCACAGTCCCTGGAAGATGCATCAGCTCCCATTTAGCACTCGGGTGTTTAGGGAAATACCATCCGATACCTGGAAACCTTTAGGGACTAAACACAACTGGCAAAGATAACGCATATAAAATGTGTGAGTGCACGTGTCTGTGTATGTGAAGAAGTGTAACTGTGTGTGCTAGCTCGATGTCCTTGGTAGGTTGCACCTAAATGAGCTATGGCTGTTATTACTGTGTCTGCTCACCCTAGCGGCCTGAGCAGAGTTCAACCTGACATTAGTCACGCCTAATACTGCGAACCGCTGGAGTGCTTTGCCTAGAAGTCCAAAAGTACTGCTGCTGTTATAGAGCTATTAGCATACAGGATTGGTCATAATTAAAGGTAAAAAATTATACGTTCTAAGACAATAACCATGTAAACATTGTTAAGTTAGCTGTTAAAATGACAAAGAGTTGTCATTAGGTGCCTAGTCTGCCTTTTTTTCATAGTTGCTCAAATTAAGGCACAATCCTATTGGCTGATCAGTGTGTCCATCACAACAGATGACCAATAACTGTGTCAGCACACAACTTTATTTTCTCAAATGCTGTATTGTGTTTTAAAAATTCACATCCACTATCTGTAGATTAGATTTTAGACACTTTATTATTTAGGCTTAAAACTGCAGATTTGACCCGTTATCCTTTGTTATGCTCAATCAAAATTTCATTAATAATAATAAATCAGAAATAATAAGAAGAAGACGAAGAAGAACAGAGCCCGCATAATAGTTTCATCATTAATATTTTAAATGTGTGTGTGTGTGTGTGTGTGTGTAATTCTATATTAATCATGTAGTTTGATTATAGGTTAATCATTTTTGTTTAGCTGAATTATAGCATTGGCTTAATTATAATAATATATTAATTATAATATTAATTATAATAGTAGTCTGCATTTAATAAAGCAGATCATTATTTTGAATGTTGTTAGTTAATGATTTAAACAGCAGTGGGTGAGCTTTTATTTGTATTTTTTTTTATTTTTCCAAGAACACAGAAAAGAGATATTTCTTTCCCCTCATGCATTTGGAAGGGAATTGTCATTTACTCAAAGAGATGCCATTTTTTAGCAGATGCAACAATTGAATTTGTATATCACAGTTCATCATAGCTCCAAACTGTCACTGCTTGTAAACAGTATAGTTGAAATCGAGCTCAACTGTTTTTCTCTTGTTCTTTGGCTCCTTTAAGTTTAAGAGAGAGGGAATAAGGGATAGGAGGGAATGAGAGAGAGAGCTCACGTCAAACCCGTTTTAATTGCAGGAAGACTATGCCCACTGGCCCGCACCAAAGCAAATGGAAACTGAAATAAGATTTGTCAAATGAAACATTGGAAACAATGGACACTATTTAATTTAGCATATGAGTTATGCCAGCTTAAAACCCATTATATCGCATGGACCAAAGTGTGTGTGTGTGTGTGTGTGTGTGTGTGTGTGTGTGTGTGTGTGTGTCCGTTCTTTTCATATTTTTTGCTTAAATGGATTACAAGAAATATAATTGTTTACAAATGCAATACCAGTGAATGTTTGCTTCATTTTCCCCTTCAAAAGAATGTTATATTAATGGGATCTCAATCATTGCTTTGTGAAAATGTCTATGTTTCTCTCAACATAACAGATTTTCGGGATATAGCAAGTAAAAATGTTTTACCAATATCCACTTTACTGTTAGCATATGACCAATAAACTAATCATTCTGTCAGAATAAATTAATTATTGCATTTAAACCCAAAGTTCTCATACACTCTAAAAAATGCTGGGTTGTTTCAAACCAACTTTGGGTCAAATATGGACTAAACCAGCTCGTTGGGTTAGTCCATATTTGACCCAAAGTTGGGTTGAAACAGCCCAGCATTTTTTAGAGTGTAATGAATTATAGGCACTCTTAAAAATAATAATAAAGTTTTTTTTTGGCACTGATGGTTCAATTAAGAACCTTTAACGTTCATGGAAACTTTCTATTGCACAAAAGGTTCTTTATGGAAATAAAAAAGTTCTTCAGGTTTCACTTTTCTGTGATCATCATACTTCAGACCAGCCAATGAGACTTTATCACAAAACAACCCAAACTTGAATATGATCATTTTACCATAGACTTGCTTGTGATGGAGCAAAAAATATATATCGTTTTACCCAGTGTCACTTAATTCATGCACTGGTGTAGTTTCACTTCAAAAATGTTTTCTTGACTTTAAAACTTTAAAAGTCTAAAACTTGTTGTTGGCCAGTAATTCTCTTGGAAGTTTAAAGCAAATCCCTGAATTTATCTCCATTACTCTCAGACTTCTTTGTCCTCATCCAATCACACACACCTGTGGGTCTGATATCTCACTCACTATAGCGAACGGCAGACTGAATCTTTTCTCTCACTCTTTCTCTCAGCAGATGCTTGACTCGTCTCTCCCTGCTGGTCCTGGCAGGCTGTGGTGTGGCCAGGGGGTCAGTGCAGACCAACCCAAAGTAAATAATTAGTGATACTGGCTGGAGCTCTTTGTCTCTGTGCATGTGTGTGTATGTGTGAGTGTGTGTGTCTTAATTTGGCTAAAGCTTGCAGCCGTGAAGAGAGATGTCATTATTTACGCCAGATTATGGTTGCCGGGTGCCACCAAGGGAGTCTGTTGCCCATTCCACCGGAAAGCAGGCTTAAGCTGTTTATTTACCATTCCTTCTGAGTGTATGTGTGTGTGAGCGGAGGTTGGCATTTTTAATACGCCTCATCCTCCATTTAACAAGCACTTCAGTGCATTTTGAATGAAATTAAAACTAATTAATTGGGTCTAATGTGATTTTTTTTAATCATTGTTTTTGCTGTATTGGGAATGCCCATTTAACAAGCAGACCTGCCAGTGCTAATTAAAAAATTCTATAATCAAATTGATAACACCTTTATGTTATGATATTATATAATCAACCCTGTTTTACTACATTTTGACTTTGCTATCTTCCTAAAGTCCTTTCCTATGATATAAGGTGGGGGGGTTTATAGCAGGAACAGAATATAGGAAAAAGATAATGAATTACTAATTTCACCCTGTTTCTTACTATTCAAAATGGCAATTACATAACTTTTGATGACTTTTGAAGTTGTGGTATCAAAAGTGGTTTCATAACAACTTGTCCTTTGTTAAAAAAGCCCCTTTTTATGTTTTCCGTTTAATAGAGTATTTACTGATGTATTGTTTTTAATTGTGCTTCAATTGGTCATTTTTATGAAAACTGGAACACGCATAAAGCCATTGAACATGCTATATTTCACCTTTGAAGTTACATCAGTTTTTTTATTCAATTTAAGACACAAAATGTAATTTTGTTTTCAGCCTCTTGACAAACTATATATTAAATTTATAAGACAAAATGTATATATATATATATATATATATATATATATATA